>NC_060269.1:96844863-97212666 GCF_021613505.1 Equus quagga
TTCTTTCTTTCTTTCTTTCTTTCTTTCTTTCTTTCTTTCTTTCTTTCCTTCCTTCCTTCTTCCTTCCTTCCTTCCTTCCTTCCTTCCTTCCTTCCTTTCTTTCTTTCACATGTTCAATCTGTAAAGAAATCTTGTGGCCTCTATATTAGAATTAAATCTATAATTTGATCAATTCTCACCACCTCAGTTGCCAAGCCCCGCTTCCTAGCCACCAATGTCTCTATCCAGAATGTTTCAAAGAACTCCTAACTGGTTTCCTTGCTTCCCTTTTCCTCCTATACAGCCTATTTTCAACATGGCTCATAGAATTCTATTTTCAAAACACTAATTAACCAGATCATATCATTCATGTGCTTAAAATCCTCTAAGGCCTCCCTATTTTACTCAGAGTATAATCGAAATCCTGTTGGTCTACAAGGCCCCACAGAATCTGGCTGCCCTATACCGCTGCCCCCCCCCCCCCCCCCTCTCTGACTTCATCTCCTACTTCTTTCCCACTTGCTCCTTGCTGTTCTTCTAATATGCTGGGCACATTCCCACCGTGGGGCCCCATTGCTAGCTGTTTCCTCTGCCAGGAAAATTCTCCCCCCATTTGCGGCCAGATCACTCTTTCACCTCCCTCAAGTCTTTGTTCAGATGTCACCTCCCCAAGCAGCTCTTCCCTGATTGTCCTGTGTAAAATGCAGACTTGCACACACACTCTCGCCCGCCACACACCCCGTCCTCCTTACTCAGTCCTATTTTTAGTGGTGTTGTAGCAACTTTTCTTCTTTTTAACATACTTTATAATTTATAACACATTTTTAATTTATCCTGTGTCTCCTTCTACCCAACTGTGGTATAATTCCCAAGGGCAAGGATTTTTGTCTGTGTGTTCACTGATGTATTCCAGGTGCCTGGAAAGGTGTCTGGCACACAGTAGGTGCTCTATACGTACTCAATGAATATCCAACATTGGGCCTGACTCTCTCAAATCAGTAATGTCTTCAATCAGGATGACACCAAGCCATGTGGGCAGCCCAGACTAACCATTAATTTGGTTCCCCTTCAAATGGATATTTAAAAAGAATATTTATTCTATGTTGGTTTAGAAGGGAGGCTGAGTTCTGCAGGGTTGTATATGGAAGGACAACAAAACAGGAGTGGGGCTCAAACTTCCCTTTCTTATTCCAGGCAGTTCAGCTCTGGCCCTGAATGGATCTAAAACACTTCAAAAAGAAAGCCGTGCTTCTACGCCCACCCTCCTTAGCACACGCTGTTACTCAGCACACCCTTTGAGGGTCTCACTGAGCCCACTCCAAGCTGGAGTGTATTTGCTCGCCCGTGTCCAGCATCCTCCCTGAGAAGCTGTCTGGCACGTAGAGATTTTTCCATTTTAGAATATTCTCACGGGTATTTTAATGCCTGTTAGAAATTGCTGGCCCAGGCAGCTGGCGGGGCCTCTTAACGTAGCCACATATCTAGTCTTCCAGTGCACCCTGTTCAGTCTGATCATTTGAAAAGCCCTGATTTGCTTTTTCAACATCCTGCTCTGAGACCTCCTGCTATGTTTCTTTACAGGTCTCAGCAGAAAAGTAATAACAGCTGTGAAGAGTGTCACTGTGCTTGAGAAGGAAGACACTCCCTACACCCTGGGTTTTCCTCCATGGCAGAATGCTCCTGTCAGTTTAACTCATCCTTTTGAAAAATATGTATTCCCATTTCTCCTCTCCGAGGAGCTCAAGCTGGGAACTCTTTCTTAACTATTTTACATCAAATCTACTTGACTTCTTCAATAAGTTGTTGCTCCTAGCAAAATTTGAGATGTAATCTCATGTTAACTAGAATGACTTACTAATTGTTTTTCTTTGTAAAAATGGGGCATTGTGAATACAATTAATGTTCAAACAGTGAAACTGGTTTCATTGTAGGCAGTTGACACATTTTCTTCATTTGTAAAAATGAGGATGAAATCTCATTTGCTGCAGCTCAGAATTTTTTTGAAGCTCACATGAGGTGAAATAGTAGATGGGTCTAATTATAATCTTTCCCATTTCGTGGAGGAGATTCTCTACTGACCTGGAAAGAAATCAGTAAAGAGAATAGAAGTGTTAATTCAAAAAGTAGGAATTGAAGAAGAAAAGGAAGCGTGGTCTTAACTCCTTTGTTCCTAGGGAACCTGCCCACTGAGTGTGCAAGGGGATGGGGGGTGGTGGAATAGGGGAGATGTGTGAGATAGGAGCGGGAGAGTGTTGCTTGGACACCCCCGGAAAAGGACAGCCAGAGCCCTGGGGCTCCCATGGAGACCCCACCCTATGGCTCCCTGCCACGTGACCAAACCCTACTTTCATCAGGCTGGGCAAGAAGGAGGCTGGTGGGAGGAGGCCAACAAAGGAAATGCACAGGTTCTTCAGGGTGAAACTCATCATGATCAGGAGGAGAAAAGAGATTCTTAACCCTGCATTCTTTCCTCTCTGCACATATTGTCTCCAACCTCCTTCTTGTCTCATCAGCCTTAAATCCTGTATGGTTCTCACTAACTCTTTTCTCCTTGTGAATCTTTAATCACACACAATAAATTGAAAGCAGCAGAGGTTTGGGGCTGGGTAAAATCTTTCCAGTTACTTCCCTCTTGGGAGATGACCTCCAGAGAAAATTCTAGTAAACTCCTGTTGTTATCACCATTTTCTATGAATAATCACCCCACCTCCAATTATTGGATTATTTTTAGAATCCACATTTCACTGGCTCTGGCTTCCAACTGTTAATGCAGGCCATCAACCCCTGTGACAAGAGGAGTATCACAAGCCGTCTTGAACAAATTCTAATCAGCCGTGGCCTGCTGTCTGCCATTTCTTTTCCCTTCTTTTTTGGCACCTTAGAGTTTAAGAATCCTGTCCTTAAGGGTTCACTTACAGGACAGATTCTAGAATACCCTGTTTGGATGGGAACCACAGTTACCCCATGGGGAGAGCCTGAGAGGACGCCAGGGAATGAGTCAGGGGAAAGAGAAAACCTAGAGAAATTTTGTCTTTGGAGTCATTAGAAGCAAGGTTATGATACGGGGAAGTGTGTGTGTGTGTGTCTAAAGTGAACATCATCCCACTGGTCTTAAGGTGTAAGAGGACCAAAAATAAAGAGAGGAGACCCTCCTCCCACACTCAGGATGGGTAGGCTGTGAGGAAGCAATAAGAAGAATATGGAAACTTTGCTGGAACTCCACCTAGGCCTGCTTTGGGAAAACAAAGACCCCGTGTCTTTCTTTTCCGTGTTTCAGAGTTGCTGGGAAAGAGGTGGTGTGCATTTGTTATCTCTAACCCCCTAACCTGGTGGGTCTTCCTCAAATGAGCTGAGGGTGTTGTGCTGAACCTGAGATTTGGCTTTGAAAAGTTACTATCCATTTTCTTCCTTGTTTTACTTTAAATTGAGATAATCAGCTTGTGGATTTTGCATCCTTTACTTCCTCATTTGTCTCTCTCTCTTTGGAAAGTCATCATTGATCCCACCCCAGGGCAGAGGGGTCAGCAACAGTGCCATCTTGAAAACCAAATGCTTGAGAATAAGACCAAGTAAAACATCTACTGGATGAAATTATGGAAAAAAGTTATGATGCTTACCCTTGCACTTGGGAATGGTGGAATTAGGGCATCATCCATCCTTTTCCACATCCCCCATTACAGTGCAATGGATAGAGTTTGGCTGGTCATACAGTTATCTTTTTGTTGTTATGATATCAAACATCTCTTTTTTTTTCACTCTAGTGTCCTTTAAAATTGAGATACTACATAAATTCGGTGAAGAGGACAGCAATCCAGAGACCTCTATTTTTGTTTTCTTTATTGGTGAGTTAAGATTGACTATTTAAAATGTTTAAACCTGAAAAAGTACCCTAATGATTTTAGCAAGTGTTATTGCTTTTGATTTTCTGGCTTATCACGGCACAGTACTAAACCCTCCACAGCCTAGAGTGAGAGAAGCCTTCCGTTCTCCTGCAAAGGTGGGGAGTCATGATCTCCCCACTTCTCCGAATTAATCCGAAGCATTTTCCCTGTGTTGTGCTTTCAAGCTTCCTCTCTGGCTTGTGGGATAAATAACTGGGCTCCTCAAAGTAGTTTGATGGCAAAATAATAATAATGATAACACCCTCACATTCCTCATTAGATTTAATTATTTTTTCTTTTTTTTTTTTTAAATGGCTGTAGCAAATACTTTATTAGAGAACCTTTTCTCTTTTTTTGCTGGGAAAGATTCATTCTGAACTAACATCTGTTGCCAATCTTCCTATCTTTATTTTATTTTATTTTGTTCTCCCCAAAGCCCCAGTACATAGATGTATATTTTAGTTGTAAGTCCTTCTAGTTCTTCTACAAGAGCCACTGCCACAGCATGGCTGCTGACAGATGAGTGATGTGTGGTTCTGTTCCCTGAGCCAAACTCAGGCTGCTGAAGTGGAGCACACCGAACTTTAATTGCTAGACCATCGATGCTGGCTCAGATTTAATTATTTTATAAGCAATTAATAAATGATTAGGATAATTAATACCTGTACATTCCAAAAATACAAAGGTGTTTTCAATGGAAGGCAGGTTTCCCTCCCACTCCTTTTCTTGAAACTGCCTACTTTTCTCTTCTAATGCAACCATACTTACTAAGGAAAGCAGTTAAAAATATAAATAAAATAAAATTATTTACAATCTTAGCTATTTGATTTAAAATTGGAAATAGCTTCTTTCCCCCTGAATGACAATTACAGAAATGGGATCAAGTTTCTTGTGTTTGATATTCTCCGCCCTCTCTAATATAACTGTCTCTAGTGGCCCTGGCATTCAAAATTACCCCTATTCTGAGATAATCCCTAGAAATTCCTTAAGGGTACTGAAAGTGTCTCCCTCTACCCCAAAGGAATCACAAGGCTTTCTTTCTGACTTCAGATCCATGGACAGAAAATTGAACTTCCTAATTCACCCCAAGTTCAAAGCAATTAAGAGCTAAAAAAGGATGAGAATTTTGAGAATCACAGGAGCCCAATTTGACTCTTGCTGTTAGCTAAAAGCGTTTGCAATAGCCTCTTTCATCCTGACAGTAGAGTGTTTCCCCTCGGGTTGAGTGGACATCTTACAGTCTCTTTTCTTCTAGAGATTCTAGGGGAAGGAGAGCATGGTTTATAGTATTTTGCAAACAGTTTTTGCCACTAATATTGTTGTTTCTAGAGGTCCCATGGTTCAGACTTGCCACTCTGCTCCCTGTTTCTCTTGTTGTCCTGACACTGTTAAGGGAGGAAGTGATAGCGTTGAAGACAGGAGACATGATTTCCTGCTCTGAGACCTCTGTCTAATTTGTGCCTAGGCCTGCAGTCAGGCCATTGGAATGGAGGATTGAGATCCCTAAAGGAATGTGAGTAGAAAACAAGATAAAGTTCCTGAAATTGGACTTCTGGTTTCCAGTCCAGCATCTAGCATATAAGGAGCTTGGAAATTGTGACTCCTATCTTCATAGAAATGACAAAAATTACTGAAAAAAACCGGAAAATGGACAACTCTTCTTGGATCCCTCAGAGAATTGTGGTCACAGGGAAAATTGCTGCTCCCAAAATTGGAGCCATAAAGAAGTGGATACAGAGAATCACAACTTACCAGAGCAGAAACTTCTGCAAGAACTAACGCCAGCATGGGAAAACCGAAAGGTAATTGGTGAATTATTGGAGGCTCAGTGTGGACAAGTTTGAGAGTTAAAACTCCAGAGGGTCTAGACTTAGGAGGGTCCCCACACTTTCATGAGTTTTCCCTCCACGAGCCCTACCACCTTCTCACAATCCAGACAGGAGAAATTCCCTCACGCTGCAGCAGAGGGACCAGGCATGTGGAAATATTCCTGGAGCATTCTGTTCTTAACAAGGCCTGCCTCAAGGGAAAATGTTTTACCAGAGCCTGACAGACTGGGGTTTCACCAGAGCCTAATCCATCTGGGGGAGGGAAAAAAGCCAATTCCAGCCCTTTGTAACCTTGCTGCCTCACTTAAGGGAGGAAAAAAATAAAACTGAGAAGCGCTTATGAAGGTCCCAGCCCAGGGGCACAAGCTCACTAAAAGCCTGAGACCTAATCATAGCACTACAGACTGCTTTCTCTCCCCTCATACCTCACCACCATATCAATAAGACTCCTGTATAATAACAGAATTACAATGGAAAGAACTGTGTGTCTCAGATCTTATTTAAGGAGAAGTCTCTAGGGAAACCCAAAGACAACAGGGGCTACAAACCAAAGACACCAGAGAAAATTTTAGCCTCTGGCACCTACAGCTACAGCAAACACTAAACACGACCTAACTCCTAGCTGGATAAACAAAACATCACACGAAAGCCTATTTGCTATAGTTCCTTTTACCCAGTACTTCATAGCTAGATTCCAACAAAAATTACAAGGCGTACTAATGGACAACAAAACAAAACAACACACACACATACACAGAGTTTGAAGAGACAGAGCAAGGATCAGAATCAACCTTAGATATGGCAGGGATTTTGGAATGATCAGACCTAGAATTTAAAACAACTGTGATTGATATGCTAAGGGCTCTGATGGAAAGAGTGGGCAACATGCAAGAGCAGACGGGTGAAAATAATGCCAGGGCTGTTAGTTGTACTTAGAGGAAGGGATAGAAAACAGTTTGTCTGTTCCATCTTCCTTAAGTTTGTCTGTTCCATCTTCTTAGGAAATGGAACTCTTAACTATAACTTAAACAAAAGTTTATTCTATTTCTCTTCACTGTCTTTGTTTCTTCTGAGTTCCTGTTTCTGTATATTTATTTCTATTTTTTCTTTAATATTAAAGACTTTCCTCAGAGGTGCGGCAACCCCTGGCTGTCCCTTCATATTTAAGATTGAGCACTGTAAAACTGGTGAGAAGTTATGTCACAGAGAGGGATGGGACGTGCCGTTCGTTGTAAGATTATAGGGCAGGCCCCTAGCCATTTCTTGGGGGAGAGTGTAAATTTATCGAATGCCAATTTCTAAAGGTCTTTTCTCTTAGGATTGGCAATTTTTTTCAGAGTTATCCTCAAATGTCCTGCCTGGGGCTGAGCCTGGCTTTTAGCATTTTAGCAGCTGATGAGGAAGAGAGCTGAATGTCCTGCTGTTCTGTATTCAGACTTCTACTTAATCTCTCTGCTTTTAGCGCAGCTGCACACTCTGTTCCTCTCCAGGGTCTTATGGAGGGCACAGGCGATGGGGGCAGGGGGCTGTTTTCTGGTCCTTGATGATCAGTCCGCACAGGTCAGAGCTGAGACATCCATTGTTCCTGTCTACACAGTGTTGGGAGACAATTCTCTACCAATCAGGGGATTTTGTATTCTGCTGCCTTTGAGCAGAGGCACTGACAGCTTTTATTCTGGATGATCTTTTCAAGGATGTTCTGATAGCAAGCAGCCTTGGATGCTGGAGATCGTGTCTCCCTCTGGGTCAGAGAGAGGATTCATTTGCTGCCCAGTAGAATGAAGATGATGTCAGCCTTCAGGACAAGGGTTGGGCAGGCTTTCTCGTAGCCTTTTTAACGTATCAGGGTATCCTAAGATTGAGAATCCTCAGCTGTGATGCAAACCCACTGCGTGTGCAGCATGCACTTGCGTGGCCCCTGTGGGGCTTGACTTGAGGGACAAAGTGAACCAGTGTGAGCATGAAGATTCTGCTGCCTGCTGTGCTGAAGTAATCCAGTTCTTTGCCTCTGACCCAGGAGACTTGTGTTTTCTGCCAGCATGAGTGAAACTGTGCGTTTAACTTTTAAGCTTGCAAGTAGAATAAAATCTCAGGCACTCAATTTTGTGATTTTCCTAAGCTACAACACCATGTATGGGACTCAGGAATCTTTATGAGCCTGCTTCTGTTTCTGTCTTTCTACATACCTCATGCAGCGGCTGTGATTCGGGCCTTACTGCCTTCTCCGTATATAACCAGAAGGCTGGGCCGGATCCTGCTGCTGTGGGATCCACAACCTCTCCATTTTTCCTTCCCCAGCTTGGGAGTATCTCTTAAATATGAGAGAAATCCTTCTTCTTTCATGTTTCTTCAAGCTGCTCCTTCTACTCCCACAAATTCCCATATCCTAAATATTCGGATTTGGCAAAACAAAAGCCAAAACATCTTCCACTACTTTTCTGCCTCCAACTCTACCACTCAGCTCTTCTGAGACAAACAGCAACCTCTGATGTTTGCATGTAGGACAAAAAGGGAAATACAGGGATAAGAAGGCTCACAAGAGTTAGTATCTCAAAATATTATTCAGTCACATTTATTCTGTTTGACAAGGGTCTCCAGTTCTCACTGAAAACTCTTTCTCACATTGCCAGAATCTGAGGAACCCATCCACCTCCTGCCCACTTTTCCGTGGGGGTTTAGCAATTCCGTAGTAACTTTCCAAAGCCTGTAGTAGGGAACCAGAGACAGGAACAGTGCTGAACGCTTTGCCACCCTCCACCCCCAGATTTCTGCAGCCACCCCTTTCCAGCTTTATTTCCACCAATGTTTGTACCAAGAGATAATGCAACTTTCTAGAGATCCACACAGGGCCCAGGGTCAATAAAGTCTGACACAGTCATCAAGCCCCTTCCATGGAGAGCAGAGTCCTCTGAAGACAAGACAAAGCTAGGATCAGGAAGTGGATGAAGAGCACTTTTTTGGGGGGTGGGAAGGCAAACAAAGAATGGAATGAGAAATGGAAAATGAGATATTTGGGTTCATTTGACAGACGGAGGAGGAGAAATATGGGGACGGCATCCACTGGGCTTGAGAGGTGTGGGACTAGGGATGTTAAAGAGAGAAGAACTACCAATCTTTCATCTGCCCCCTGGGGAGGTGACCTCTGACCCCAATCCAGGGATAAAATGGCAGTAGGAAGGTCACGCTTTATAACTCAGCTAGAGCTGGAAAAACAAGCATGCTTATAATTATGTCATTTTTGTATCTCACCTGGCCCTGTGACTTCCTTGAAGGAATTATCCTGAGTTATCCTATTCTACATTAGACTTCAAAAAGTAAGTGAATGTTTTCCCTATTAAATTTCCATTTGAGGCAGTTAGTAAAGTCACTAAATTTAGACATTTAGTGAAGAATTTTTTTGGTCTATGTTTTGAGAAACGTTATCATTTCAATATTTTGACAGTTAAAATAAACAATTCATCCTGAGCTATTTAACCTGAGTCTCAGTTTCTAGACTGTCCTCATGGCTGTTGGAAGATCATCCTCCCTTAGGGACTGCCGCATATGGAGGTGATCAGATTTCAGTATCTTGAGATATATTAACCTCTGACCTCTAACCCGTGGACGGAAACTGGTGTTCCTTAATTGAGCTTGCCTACGGAGAAATGAGAGGGCTGCTACAGGTATATGATCAGGAGGGTAAGACGAAAATTTCATAGCTCTAATCTAAATGTCTCCTTTTGACTAAAATCTTTGATTACTTCTCATCTTTTTGATAGATTGTGGGAATATTTTCCAGGTTTGGTTGATGTCTAGTTAGTCTTTTCTCAGTATATGTCCCTGAGAAGAAAGAAGATGTAATTAAAATAGTAATTGGACTTTGGTTCTTGACATTAATCTAACTCTCCGCAGTGGTCTCAGACTCCTGAGGCTCCTTGCTCTTCCTCCTGGCTCTCCTGGGGCTGAGTCTCCTGCTTTCTACCCAGGTCTGTAGTTACGACCTCCGTGGTAGCATAATTCTCGTGCATTTTTATGTCAATAAACTATTCCCCTTCACTCTCTTCTTACAAGTCCTATTTCCCACTAGGAATGCTGAAGAGATGAAAGGAAGTGAGTGATTGGGGAAGAAAAATCCTATCTTGCCTCTCTAGAATATCTGGATTTTGTATATTTTCTCCTGAGTCATACTCAGACAACCTAATGGAAAACCAAGTGCTGGCAGGTAGGAGAGGCTGTGGCAGGGGCAGAAAGAGGAAGAAAGAGATTTTGTTCTTAGAAGGCTATATTAGTTTGCTTGGGCTGCCATAATAAAACACCACACACTGGGGGACTTAAATAACAGGAATTTATTTCTTCACAGTTCTGGAGGCCGGAAGTCCAAGATCAAGGCGTTGGCAGAGTTGGTTTCATTGTGAGGCCTCTCTCCTTGGCTTGTAGATGGCTGTCTTCTCTCTCTGTCTCCACCTGACCTTTTCTCTGTGCATCCACATGTCTGTGTCCTGCTCTCTTCTCTTATAGGGTCATCGGTCATATTAGATCAGGATCTACTGCTATGACCTCGTTTTACCTTAATTACTTCTTTAAAGGCCGTCTCTCCAACTACAGTCACATTTTGAGATACTGGGAGGTAGGACTTCAATATATAATTTTGGAGGGTCACAGTTCAGCCTGTAACAAGGGCCTGGGGGTGGGGGTGAGGGAGGAGGCAGCGCTGGGAAAGCCGTGCAGCTTCCTTTGTCTCTTGGTTGGAGAAGAGCAGTGCACCTGTCTGGGGCCTGGAAATATTTTATCACCTTAAGTTTTATAGTCTTAGCCCTTCTACCAGTACAATTTAAGAGCTTGGGGTTACAATATACTCCCTATGCCTTTTTTAAAAAGTATTTATGGAAGAAAGGTGGGGAGAAGTAAATGTATATCTATCCGAATGGCACCTCCTTAGAAGGAGAAGGCTGAGCTGGTAGGTCAGTTAGGATGATTTGGGGTGAATTTTTTTCTTACAGTGCTTCAACTATCTTTTTTCTCTACCGTCTCTTAAAATACAGATATCATTGGAGAGCACAATGACATATTTTGGAGGTGAGGAGAATTGACATTGCAATTATTTTAAATCAGTGGTTCTTCCCACCTCTAGAGATTCTTAATTCTCCTAGGAACCCCCTACTCTAGTATTTTAAAAAATCTCCCCTGGTGATTCTAATGAGTAACCTGAATGGAGGACCCAGAAGTAATAGTTCCTTTGATTCTCCGCCTTCAGCTCAGCAGAGGGCAGCTGGAAGCTCTCTAGAATCTGGAATGGGAGAAAATCCCTCCACCAGAACTCCTACAAAGAGAGAGACCCCTGGAGGCCCTGAGAATCCCACGCTTTCTTTCCTTTGTGATGTGCCCAAGGCTCACCTTCGACGTGAGGGACATAAATCTGGTCTTTTTCGGATTGGGTGTGTGAAAGGAATGGTAAGGATAATTGGGATTTACAAACGTAGCACAGGTTTTCTGTTGCTATTAAACATGTAAAATGGCCCCTTTCCCACTTCATACAGGTTTGTAGAGGTGTTGCTGACTTTATTTTGCTCATGTCTTGGAGGTGGGCATTCTCTCCTGTTCTGGCTGAGCCCACCCTGGAGGAAAGAGGGACGGGTGTGAGTGCCCCAGACCTGCGGGGAAGGAAGGCGAGAGGAAGTTCCTGTTCCCCAAACATCACCCTCTTTTCTAGCAGGTGAAATGGCAAACAGTTAGCCATTGATGATTAAGTAGCTAATAACTAAAGTGTTTTTTTTTTTCCTTTTTGCAATTACTGATTATAGCCTTTAGTTGTTCACCTGCCCATTGTTAACTGTGCTGCTTAGGCAATATGCTATCTGACTCCCACTAGATTCCCTTAGATGACATCTCCCTGGTGCCTGGGTCACCATGGTAATGGGTGTTTGAGCAGTTTTTCAGGAATTAGGACCCCTTGTCCACTTCAGACCTGTTTAGACTACCCACCCATCAACTGGGCCTGCATAGATGTCTGATAAGTGAACTTTTGACATCAAGAGGCTAAAAGCTCCACCCTCAGATCATGCTAATGCCACTATTTTGTGAACATGGGTCCTATGAAGAGGCATGAAATCTGACTATACTTCCAAAGATTGTCCATCACCTCACCTCCAATCATCTCTCTCCACATTTCCCACCACCTTGCTCCCCTACCCCATAAATATCCTGAGTCCCCATTTTCAGGGAGGAGGATTTGAGACTTGTTCTCCTGCTTCCTCACTTGGCTGCCTTGTGATTAAACTCTCTCTCTGATGCAATCTCGTCTTCTTGGTGTTTGGTTTTCTGGGCAATGGGCAGAAATGAACCTGGTTTGGTTACACCAGGGTAAATATTGCATACCTTCCTCCCAAGGTTCTATACAGAAGCTAGGGCTGTCCTGGGCTCTCTGGGTCCACTGAGACCTTGAATAAAACAGATCCAAGAGGGCAGTGGAGTTTGTGGCAAGAGCAGGAAGGGGGTTAGAAGAATTTTGTTTGGGAAAGAACAGATTTGGTGGGACCAGAGAGATATATGGTTTCTCCGCTTCCAGCAGCACATGGACCTTTAGTTTTGAGAGCTAGAGGGGTTTGAGAGCCTTCCTTGGGGGAGTGAACCATGACCACAGCCCCAAATCTAAGGCAAAGGACATGTTGCAATCAGATATTGCATTCTGAAGGGATATAACATTATTTATTCTTCTTATAAATATGCAAGACAAGATGCTCATTGATATTTGTGGAGGGTGGTTTGGGACAAAAGTCATTGGGTGTCTTCTTTCATCTTTTCTCTAGGATAGGAACTTTCTTTAATGCAGAGAGCCAAATAGGCTTCTCCTTGTATCTCTTTTTTTTTTTTTTGCTTTTAAAAATTTTCTTACTTTCACGCCCATTTTCCTTTTTCCCTAGTGTTTTTCAAGACTGAGGTGTCCTTTAAAATTTGTTTTGTTTGAAAAGGCAATTGTTTATAATTCTGAGAATAAATTTGTACTTCAAAATCTAAAGGCCTGGTGTGTTGATGGTGACATATCCCTGACGAGCTCCACCTGAGGCTCTGCAGAGCCCAGCACAGCCCAACCCGGAGCAGTAGAAACCTCTGCATTTCTCAAAGGAGGGAGGGTTGTTCCAGGATGCCTGTGTCCCTGAGGTGTTCCCACCTGAGGGCCAGAGAATTGAAGAAGTGAGATCTTTGAGACAGTTTGAGTGTGAAATGGTGATTACACTTATGTAACTCTGAAATTCTAAAACATTCTGTAAGAATCCAATTTGCATTTAAATGTTTGAAATGGTCCCTTGATCTCTGAATAGGAATGTTGAGATGTTTCTTAGGTAAATTTCTTGCTTATCTTGGGTTTGATGCTCTCTCCTGTTCCTGCTATCACTGCCTGAAATGTTCTTGGGGATGAGCTTACCCAGATCCACTGCAGTGGGGCCTGAAGAGTAGGATTTCCCTCACAGGGAGGTCTGGAGATTTTTCCTCCAGGTTTATGGTAAGAAAAATGCAGTCAAATTGTACAGATGGTGCCTGTCCCCTTAATCTACAAAGGTAATTAATTATTTTTAATGTGGCCATTTTGAAAAAGCTATCATAACTGATGGGACATTTTAATTTGGCCTAAAACCAAACCAGTAAATTTTTAGACATTTTTTACCCCATTCCTTCCTTAATCCTATCCAAACTCTAGGCCTTGTATCCTTTCCTTCACTCTATCCTATCACCTCCATGTGTTGTCAAGAAGAAAAGTTTGCATACAGTACTGGTTAATTAAAAAAATTAACCAGTTTAAAATTTAAAAAATGAAGTTTTAACACTTTGACTTGGCTAGTTGGGTAGTGCCAAATTATCTGCACTAAATGTCTTGTTTCCATTTTTGCTAGAAACTTCATTCCCTACGAGGGTTTTGCAGGGAGACCTATTTGCCTTCCCTAAGGTCTGCCTCCAGAGTTACAGTCTGTCTGAGATATTCAGCAACAGAAGGATCAACAGCTGTCTGCATGAGCACCTAACTCTTAGGGCAGAGAAATGTCAGAAGCAATGAGTAGATGAGAGGAATCTTGATTTTGGAGAAATCCAGAATGGAGTTCATCGGTGGTGGTGGCAGGAGGCTGGGGTGGTGATAAGAGGAGTTTGAACTATTTCTTTTCTCCATCTGCATCATTCCTATGGTTTTTGGTGAAATTGGTGCATAATATGGTAAAGAACACATTCCCTGTTTTCTAATTGGAGAATCACCTCTGATCCTCGACAGAAAAGGGGCCATAAGAAGTGGATCTTCATAGATTTCATTTATGCTCTGGATCTGTTTTGTTTTGTTTTGTTTTTTTGTGAGGAAAATTAGCCTTGAGCTAACATCTGTTTCAGTCTTCTTCTTTTTGCTCGAGGAAGGTTATCGCTGAACCAACATCTGTTGGCTGTATCACTGAGCCAAAATCTTCCTCTATTTTGTATATGGGACACCGCCATAGCATGGTTTGGTGAGCAGTGTGTAGGTCTGTGCCTGGGATCCAAACCAGCGAGCCCTCGGCCACCAAAGCAGAGCATGTGAACTCAGCCACTATGCCACCACGACAGCCCCCGGATCTGTTTTTCAAAGACTTGCACAGCATTGTAAACCTTCCCTTGCTGTTTTTGGGAAGAATCAGGGAAGAAAGGGTTGAAGCGGATCTCTACTTTCTATAGCTGGTAGGAGCTCCTACAAGGGTGGAGGCTGGGCTACTGAGTGTGACATTTTGACCTCAAAAAGTTAGGGCTGGGTTTTTTTTCCTTATTTGTTCTTCAGGTTAGGACAGTAAATGAATAAAGACAGATAAGCAAAAGTGTCTTTGGTTTTCATTGGGAGGAAATTCATGGTTTCAAATGTTTTAGAATGAAAAGTCCAAGTTAACTCTCCTTGTACTCTTTGTTTTGATTCTCCTCTTTCCAGACTTTCAGAGTAAAGAGTACAGCTTTGAACCTTTCATCACTTGCTATGGAAAAGAATTCTCCCTCAGGGACATCATTCCTGGGAGAAAGAGCACGAGTGACAGGCAGGAGCTTCTGAGCCCAGAGTAAACCCCATCTGTGTTGCATCCAAGCCTGACCCCTGACCACTGGACAAAGAAACGGGCTTTTAATGGATCCCACACATCGAATAGTGGAAGGGCTAATGTAAGTTCAAGATCAATGAGAGAAAATAAAAATTTAGCAGGAGGCCAACCTCGGTTCTTCCCATCGCCTAAATGTTTTGTAATGAGCTTTTCCCCTTGAAGAGTGGAAGGAAGGTAACCCCTTGCCTTTATAGATCATGGACAGAAGCTCTCAGATTATAAAACAGTAATTTGCAATCACTACTTACTCCAATATATTTGTCTACAACATACCTATCTTTTAGCCTTCCCCTTCCTACCCATTTCAAAAATGGGAGCAGTAAGATTCCCCTATCCTTGTAGGGATTCCAGCTTGGGCGAGGTTTAATCTTAAACCAGACATGTATGCACAGAAGAACATCAAGGTCAAGGATCAAGTGTCTTCCAGTCCCTTATTCTAGATTTCATAGTGAGACATTTCTTTCCTTTAAAACAACACTTATTATGGTTTATAAAATTAAATAACTAAAACATGTTCAACAATAGCAACATTTGAAAAAGTTGAAGGGCACAAAGAGAAAATCTGTCCAGGGAAATCTTCCCAAGAGGTCATCCTGATTATAGGACTAGGTTACAAGCTGAGGCACCTACAGTGGGCAGAGTGCGGTGGAGGCAGAAGCAGCAGTGGGAGAGAGGAATTCTGTCCTTGACTCTGGGCATGGGTAGGGGTGCCCCTAGGGTTTTTCTTGTCTTTGAGTAGAGGACATAGAATTTCAATTCCATGGTCCATGATGGGTTGTGGCTTAGGGAAGAAGAAGGAATATATTCCATTTCTCACTTTCCTTCTGTCTTGGCAGAATAGTAAAAATTTCAGCCTGGGCAAAAAGTCAGCTGCATAGCAGGTTTCTGAAGGTGAAATTCATGTGGAACATTGACTGGGCTGGACTCAGGTCTGGACAACCAATAAGTACTTTAAGTCCCTTGGAGATACAGACTTACTTCTGAAGTTGTTATATATATAAATAATATATAATATAAAAGATACCTTTTAGCCTAAAAGTTCAACATATATATTTATTTCTCTCTCTTGTCTTTCTAAAATGAAATGCTTTTCTGTGGAAAAGATAACTAGGTATGTATATATATTTAGAGATTTATCCATATGCATAAATAGAGAGGAGAAATGTTTTACCAATGGGATATTTAGTAATGCCCAAGTTAACACTCTATGTCCTGTGCCTTGTAACTTTTCCTTGTTTTGCTTCTTCCAGATCCATAGGATACCTCATGCTTACATAGAAATCCTTTCACTACAGTTCCTACCTCCCTATCCTCAGAATGATTCCCTGAAGGCTGCTCTGTGATGGACCAAAGCCTGGCCTCTGACCTGTGCTCTGAAAATTGACTCCTTGGTGTTATCTCTGCATACATTATTCACTGGGAAACCCTAAACCTTAAATATTCTCTGTGTAGGAGACCCACGTACATCCCTTCTTATGTCTAGTACATTTTAAATAGTCTGCTTTTCTTCATGTTATTTTGTTTTCCATTACATAGTCCATTTTACCCCGTTTTTATTTGCAATTACTCTATTTTAAATGATCTGACTCTAATGGTCTCAAGGCTTAAGTCTTACAATCTTCAGAGTATAATAAGTTTGTCTCTATTTTCTAAGTTCCCTGGGATATGTGTGATGAATTTTAGGGATGGAGAAGAAGAGAAGAGAGAGAGAGAGTTGATGTCTGTTAGTTCTTTTTGCTTTAGTCTCAAAATCCAGAATCTATAAAAAGAACCCAAGAAGCAATTTCTTTGCCAAGAGTCACTTCTAAGAATACTTGGATAAAAAGCAGGTGAAAGAAATTTGCATGAAGAAAGGAAGAGTGAGAGGAGGAAGTATTGAGGAAAATTTCAAGGCAGAGGGGGAGCTATATATTCCAGTTTTGGGAGATGGATGGGGAAATGGGTGTCCCCTACAACGTACCTTGCCCTTGGGGTGGGGATAAATGGCACAACCCTGGATGGAATGGTCCTTAAGAAACCCAGTGACTGAGAACAACCCTGGAGTACACCAACTGGACAGGTTGGTGTGAAGGACACCCAGCTATTGTGGTGTGGGTAGAGCCCATGGTCATGAAACTGTTGGGGAATTAACTTGTAGACTTTCCAAAGATATCTGTCTTTGGACAGCTGTTGTTAGAAATGCTTGAAGAGACTTCAGAGAACACTTCAATAACAATGAGCACACATAGGACCCAGATCTTGGTTTCTAAATATCACTCTCCAATAAAAGAACTCAGGGCTCCCTGGAGATATTGCTGATGCTGGGCCGGAGGCGGGAAAAGCACAATGTGAACTTGAAACATTTCTTGTACCAAAAAGCAAGGAAGTGCTCAAAGAATGAGGGGGGCATGTGTACAGAATAGAGGAGCCTGCTTGAAGGGGCTTCCACTGGCCAAATCTGGGAAAATTTGAGCATTATAATGACTTTTGATAGTAATGGAGTATAACCCAAAGAATAAGATAAAAATCCTTGAGTCCATACTGATATAAGTAAATAAATGGGGGAGAAGAGAATGTTCTTCCTTACGGCAGAATTCCAATTGAAAAAGACCAAAAGACTCATGGAATGAGAAAATCACGCTTTGGTAGTCACTATCGTAATAGTTGTTTCAGGAAAAAATTACCAATAACTCCCCAAACCAGAGGGTGAAAGTATGATGAAAAACAAGACACTTACATAGTCCCAAAGCATCTCCCCAAAATATACTTATTAATTTCAAAGAAAAAGAGTAGTATCTTTACAGTGGAGATACTTGCCACAAATCATCTTAACCACGCGATCAAAGTTAACGTCATCCATAATGGAACGCGTGGATATCATGTGTCTCCTGAGAAGGACATAACAACACTTATACGACATTCCTGACAAAACACATAACCTGAATCTAATCATGAAGGTCTACCAGATGAGCACAAATTAAGGGAAAGTCTACAAAATAACTAACCGAACTCTTCAAAGTATTAAGATCATGAAAGACGAAAAAGAATGAAGAACTGTTCCAGGTGAAAGAAAACCAAAGAGACATGACAACCAACTGTAATTTGTGATCCTAGATTTACTTCTGGACCATTCAAAACATATTAGTGGGACAACTGGCAAACTTTGAATAAGATCTGTCTATAAATTAGGTAATGATATTAGTATTAGTAATGGTAATAAAATTACATCAATGTTAATTTCCTGATTTTGGTAATTGCACTGTGATTATGTATGAGGATCTCCTTATTTTTAAGAAATATTCAACTGAAGTATTTAAAGGTAAAGGAGTATCCTAAAACTTACTTTCAAGTGTTTCAGAAGACAAATTACATATCTATGGATATAAGAGAATGATAAAGCAAATGTGATAAAATGAAAATATTTGACAAATTGTTGTGGTACTTGGGAATTCTTTGTATTATTTTAAAAACTTTCCTAGAAGTCTGAAATTAACTCAAAATTAAAAGTTATCCTATGAAAGTTTTAGAGAGACACTTTTAAGAGTGTGGCAGCTCAGAGGCCACAGGTAACTAGCTTTGTGAAAGGTTGGGCAGGAGATTCCAGTGACAGAGGAGACAAGGTTAGGCTCTGAAGCCAGGTTTTCCTACCCTCTGGGAAAGATTATACTCTTGTATAATAAAAAGCCAAATGATTAAAAAAATAGGATAAAATTTAATCTTCAAGTTTAACAACAACAAAAATATCAAGTTTAACAAAATTTAAAATGTAAATTGTGGATGAAAATGATTTCAAAATGTAAAAATAGTTTGAAGGCATGTATTTGTTATAGATGAGCTCTAACTAATAATAATGTCCAGCTGTACTCATCTTCTTACTGTCATTAGCATGATGTCTGGGGTCTACGGAGTCAGGCATAGATGAGAAATATGTGGAATTCAATCAGATGTCATTTAAATATCTACAAGATTTGTGGTGGGAGCCCACAGCAAAATATGAAAAGTATTCCAAGGAGAACCAGGCAGTAAATGGATTAGTTAAATCTAATCAAGTGCTGAAACAATCTTGGTGGGGATTTGCAGACTCACATCAGATTGAAGAAACAGAAAATGTGTAACTTAAATTCCGGGGGCCATGAAACTGACCTACTTGGAGGGCAAGGGCTTGGAATCCCTCTTGGCAGAGCGGCTCTATAAAAGGGTTGTCCCTTTGTCCATTAGTGGCCTGTGGAGAGTCAGTCGTGGCCAAAGCCTTTGGCCAATAAGCACTATCACAATGCCAAGCCAGTCACCGAGATTCTCTTGAGATGACAAACTCTAACTTGCTTTCTTTAGTATACAAAATTCATTTCACCCAAGGGAAGCGTAGATTAATCTTAGAGATAATGACTTAAATCAAATCCATAATATTAACATTTTTCTGTTAATTTAACTATAATAGATGCACATTTGGATTTAAAGGGAATTGAATATACTATAAACACATCAGCCTTGTGATTCCAATTTAAAATATGTAATTCAGTGACTAATTTAGACATGATTCTTAAGTTGAAATGCATAAAATATTTTAGTAAGTTTGTAAACAGTATTGACTGTTTAAGAGAGCTTAGAATTCACTATATATTAAATTTAATATATTGAATTTAGCTGAATATTTAAGTGCTTAGGAAAGTTTTCCCTATAGTGGCATTCAAAAGATACTTTAAAAAGAAAATTATGTTAAATATGTAAATATAGTAAAAAATGTCTGAGATCATATGTTTATGAAAGAAACCAAACAAGTTGAGTTGACCAAAGATTAATCAATTATTTGATTTAACTTCTTAAGAGCAATTGTTAAAGTTTACTATTTTATTTTATTTTAATTTTTTTCCAGTTTTATTGAGATATAATTAACATATAACATTGTATTAGTTTAAGGTGTGGGGGACTGGCATTGGCCACCCCAAGATATGTCTCTTTGGCATGAGGATTATTTGGGGTTGGTTACTTTTAATAAACTGGGACAAGGAAGGAGGTTCTGAGGAGTGGAACTTGCTTACCCTTTGTTAAGAAACATTTACATGTGTAAGGGAAATCTCCATCTGTAATGTTGTCTCCCTCTCTGTACCAGGAAGAAGGGGGATGACCTTATCTCTAGAAACTCCTATCAATACAGAATGCAAGGACTTAAGTCTGCATAATAATCTTATTCCTGTTTATTGTGCTTGTCTGGTAACTTCTTGTAACTGACTCCTCCCCCCCCCCCATATCCTCCTTTGTCTTTAGCTGGATATGATATTTAAGGTGGGGGCTTCAGCCATTTGGGCGAGTTGCTCAGCTTGCCTGAGCCTCTCCCATGTATACATGTTATAAAGCTTTGTTTAATTTTCTCCTCTTATTCTGTCTCATGTGAATTTAATTCATTCTCTGCCCAGACAAACCCAGAGAGGGTAGAGGAAATGTCTTCCTCCCCTACAAAGGTGTATGATGCAGGCTAGGTGAGTCAAGGAGTTGAAAGAAAGACTTCTTGGACTCTCAAGGTCTAGCAGTAGTGCTCTTTTATTCAGAGAATAGCATGGAGTAGCATGGGGACAGAACCCATGGGCAGTGAAGAGCTGCAATGTGTTGAGGGCAAGGCTAAATTTATAAGGCATAGATATATGAGTTATTTTTTACAAGACAAAGGAAAGATTATGTAAAAAAAAGTCATTAAAATGGTATCAGTGCAGGTGGGGTCTAATTATTGGGTGGCCCTATAACTTTATATAAGAATCAGATCGGATTAGGTCAGGACATCCTATGCTTCCCAGAGGATGATGCAGATCGGTATGTAGGGCAGGTCACCTCAGACTTCTCTCCTTGGGCCAGGGGCAGACTTGATCCTCCTCAGTGTACAGCATAAGGATTTGATATATGTATGTATTGCAAAATGATTATTTCAATCTATTTACTTAACATTCATCACCTCACATAGTTACAATTTTTTTTTCCTATGATGAGGACTTTTAAGATCTACACTCTTGGCGACTTTCAAATATACAGTACAGCATTGTTAGCTACAGGCACCATGTGGTACATTACATCCCTAAAACTTATTTATCTTACGACTGTAAGTTTGCACCTTTTGATCATCTTCACCAGTATGCGCCACCTCCCACCCCTACCTCTGGCTACCACCAGTCTGTTTTCTGTATCTATAAGTTCAACTTTTTAAAGATTTTACAAATAAGTGAGATCAAATAGTATTTGTTTTTCTCTGTCTGACTTATTTCGCTTAGCATAATACCCTCGAGGTCCATCCATATTGTCACAAATGGTGACTTATATATAAATAAAACTTGCAAATTGAAATTAAAAGCTTAGGGAAAACTATGTTTTTAACTTGGTAACTTCTAATAAGCTGAATATTAACTAGGAAAAAACCCTCCAGAATTGAAGTTGCAACTCAAAAAAATGCATTGATCCCTACAATAAATCTCATATAGATATATTTGAGGAAATTTATCTTTGAAATGGAAAGTGAAATTACAAATAAACATTAACAATAGTGAACTAAAATACCCACTAGGATATTTAAGGATGTACACGTATACCAAATGCTCAAATGAAATTTGTTATTAGTGAAACAAGCTATACAACACATGGAAAATATGCATAAATACATCTTTGCTTCTCCAAACCTCGGTTTTATTGCTAAGTAGTCATATCATTGAAAATAAGAAAGAAAGAAATAAGATTATAAAATAGACATAATATATATCATTATCCTTCAGAAGTGTGGAATTCTGGCATAGATAAACTCCATGGAAATCATGAAAATGGATGCCAGTAAGTCCAAAGTCCTACACAAATTAATATAGAACATCTGAGAAAAAATTATTCTCTGGCAATGATGTTGCTGCTTTTACATGAAGTAACAAAACACAGCCTTAAGGTGAAATTTATATGCTGTTGAGCGTGCACTTTAGAGTGGAAACAAAAAAGGATTAGAATCCAGGAAATGTAGCAACTCCTGCATCAGGTTAAATCTAAAGTCAGGACAGAAGTAAATTCCTTCAAAAAGAACACAAAATGGTTGAGTCTACTGGTTAGGAGGCAGATTAAGCTATAAGTGGGAGAGACTTCAAATTACAGTGCATTAAATCCTTCATGTTTTTTCTGATTGATGTACAGTCTGATTTGAGGTGAGGGCTGGTACAGGACCTCTGCTCCATTAGATTCTCCAGAGACCCAGGTTTCTTCTATTTCTTGCTTCTCTGTCTTTCTATCTGGATATTGCTCTCGTCCACATGGTCCAAGTTATCTTGCTACCAAATCCACATTCTAACCTGTAGGTCAGAGGAGGGCAAGAAAAAGGGGCCCTCCCTTTAAGGACACAACTTAGAAGTGGTGTGATGCAGATCACATATACTCATATCCCAGGGCCAGAACTTTGTAACATGGCTACCCCAAACTGGACGAAAAGCTGGGAAATGTAGTCTTCATTCTAGTGGCCACGAGCCCAGATAAAATTCTATTGCAATGGAAGAAAGGAAGCATGGATACTGGGGAGCAATTAGCAGTGTCTGAGACAGTGAGCAATCTGAGACTGAAAAAGGAAGAAAGAACACACCCGGAGAAAGGACGTCCCTTGTGCGTTCCCATCAAGACCACTGGGCTCTGAGATCCATGTTGCCAAATTTCCCAAGGCAGTGCCCTAGATTAGAGGTGGGAATAAAAAGGGGATTTCTGAGAACTTTATGATAATACACATGCTCTTAGAGACAGAATTGTCCTGTAATTCTGCTAAGAAGTGACATCTCTTGTGAGGATTATTTCTAGAAATTTAGAACCATCTCCATCTATAAGAAAGCCTGACTTTTTGAGAGAAAAACTACATTTACAACCTGCATGTGCGGCTGGTATGGGGTTGGACAACTATGGTGTCAACTTTGGGTGTGGTTCTGAGGAACGCAAGAAGGGAAGAAGTTGTAGATGATGAATTTTATTTGATTAGAACCTTCTGAATGAGACTGACAGAGAATAAGAATGTCTTAGCATAAAAGAGTCATTCTTCTGAGATTGTGGAAGGAAGGTTGTTTGGAATGGTAAGACAGCAAACAGTTAATGTATTTTAGGAATTGTTTAGAGTCTTCACATGCACTCATTTAATTCTCACAACAACAATAAATTAGGTACTATTATTAATTCCATTATGTAGATGGGGAAAATGAGGCACCAAGTTATTAACTAATTTGCTCAAGGTCACATATGTGATTGAAGCTGGGATTTGAACCCAGCATTTTGGCTCCAGTATCTGTGCAGATAACTGCTACACTGTGCTATCTCAGCAGCCTTTTCTTAGGAAGGGAAATTATTTTATGTTAATCCCACATCAGCCTGTGCATAGTTCAATGTTAGGAAACGTGATTGTCACACTTCAAGCATAGGTTAGAATAAGAACTTGATTCTGGGTTAAGAGGGTGAGTGTGAGAGTGAAGGAGTTTAGGAAAAAGCAGTTAAACATGCAGGGTTATAAACTGTATGCCCCGCAGCAAGGAGCACCAAACCAGAGCTCAGAGAACTTGGGCAGCACAGATGTTTCAGCATTTTCTATTTCATTAACAAAGACGTGCTTAGCTCCAACAGCATGCATAGCCAAGTGCTAGAAAATTCTAGTTTTGTAACTTCTCTGTGCCTCAGTCTTTGCTTCTGTAAAATGGAAACACCTCTTCTCCCCAGGGGCATATTTTGGTGGGAATAAATGCTGGAAAGTCTTTGGAGAATTTAAGCATAACATTTCAAGCTGGTACTCCAAGTAGTCACATTAGCTTAGTGGTAAGGAAAGGAGTGCCCAAATAAACACACCTGTGTTTGACAAATTCCAGAGGACCAGGCAATAGCATGCCACAATGAAGTGGAGATGAGTGGAGAAATGTAGAAAGGCATCCTTCTACGACAGGGACTGCTCGTTGTTCAGCGGTTGATGAGGCCCGGAACATGAGCACAGCCTGGCTTCAAACTTTCTGAGCACATAATCAAGATTGATGATAGCTTGCTGGCCCTCACACTTAAGATAACAAAGATGAAGATACCACCACTCCTACCCAGTAGGGCTCAGAGTGTGATAGGACCAACCTCTAGCTTTCTTGAAATTATTGGCACAGAAACATTTGGGTGGTGGTTGGCTTGGGATTGAGGCAATCGCCCATGGTTTAGAGCAGTTTTCTTCTGTGCATAGATATTTAACCATGTGTGAGACATAATGTTGCCAAGTGGTGAGCACAGAGATTTGAGATCATTCAGCTTGACCTTGATTTCTGGTTCCTCCCATCAGCCAAGTGACCTTGAGTAAATGACTCTCTCTAAGCTTCAGTTTCCCTGTCTGTAAAATGAAGATAAGACGCTCTACCTCTTAAGATTGTTGGAAGGGCTACAGGTGCATGCGAAGTGCTTAGCACTGTGACGGACACATCATAAGTGCTGAGATCATGTTAGCTATTATTTTTAATATTTTTACTTTTAGGGGACCAAGGGTTGATTTTATTCTCATTAGATTCTAACAAACTTTCTTATCACTTTGGAAATAAGACTGATCTACACGTGAAGAGTGCGGCCCAGGATTTTGGCCTGCCTCCCACCCACTCAGCAAGGGGCTACAATGGGTTTGTGGTAATACTAGCTACCCTTGTGTCTTCCATGACCATTTGTAAAAGTATGATAAATTACCCAAACTATGGCAAAGTCTCTGTATCTATTGCGAGACCTAGTGATGGGAATGAGTGTTAGCTGAAGCGATCCATAACAATTTTGAAGTTCCTGGCACATTATGAGGAATTGAGTATCTTGATCCTTCTGAGAAAATTGTGCAAGTGTTCTGCTATAATTGTATGTAAATCTGAGACTTGGCATAAGCATATTTCCGTTTAGCAAATGTGTCTAAATAAATTGATCTGTCTTGTCTAAGACGGAATGAGTATCTCCAAGCATTAGGATTCTTCTGCCACTGAGTTGATTTTTTTTCCAGCCTGGTGTAATTCCAGGCAGCACGCCATTGTCCCAAATGCATTTCTGATTGATTTTCTGCCTAACAACTGACAACTTAACTTTTCAGCAGGAGGTCTGAGCTCAGACCTCCTTCTTAATGCTTCAGAGTGTAATATGATCCTGATGGATGGTTCTGAAGAACAACTGGCTTTTGTGATGGAAAAGAGAGTGTAGAACTTGGTTCCCAAACACACACTGACTTCTTCCATATGGATTACATTACTGAGAATTAGAGAAGGGCAGAGGCGGGGAAGAGGATTGACTGCTTTTATGGGAAAGGTCAGGATTTAATTCTATTATTATCTTCTTGCTTATAATTTAAAGAATTCTGCTCCCACTTGAATTCACTGATTTATGAAAGTGCTTGGTGAAGGTGGTTGCATAATCTGATTCCTTATGTAACTTTACAAAAGGCATTTTAAATCCCATTTTAAAACCTGAGTCTAACCAATTATCAAAAGTCAAATTGCTTAGTGGTCAGTTTTGGTGCTTAATGATACAACTTGTATTTTGTTTTAAACAGATCTGATTCTAATTAAGCAGGCTACTATTGGCTCCTGAGGGTTTCTCCAACAAGCAGATGCATTGGTACTTGCATCTGAGTCATTCCTGAAGGATGGAAACCTCTTTGACAAAACTCCAAGTCAATCAAAAGGATTACCAGGATATTAATCCCAAATATCAACTCCCCAGCTGTTAGTAAAAATGTATGAGCTATGGTTCTAAATGACCACAGTTGAGTGACACTTGAGTCTGATTTTCACAGAGGCTCCTTTTCAGTGGCAGATGGAATTCCAGTTGGTTTGACTATTTACAAGTTTACGGGAGTCTGGGTTCTGCTTAGATGCCAAACTTGGGAGAACCTATATAGTGGAAAACTGATGTAGGGACCTGAAATTGGCCACCCCAAGATATGTCTGTCTCTTTGGCATCAGGAGTATTTGAGGCTGATTGCTTTTGATAAACTGGGACAGGGAAGGAGGCTCTGAGGAATGGAACTTGCCCTTTGTTAGGACACATTTACATTTGTAAGGTAAATCTCTATCTGTAAAGGTGCCTCCCTCTCTTTACAAGGAAGAAGAAAGGAGATGACCTTCTCTCTAGAAACTCTTAATCAATACCAAAGGCAAGGACTTAAATCTGCATTTTATTGTGCTTGTCTGGTAACCTCCTGTAAATGACTTCCCTCCCCCTCCCAACATTGGCATTTCCTTAAGGATTAAGCATCTTTCCTTAGGTTAGGAACTGATTGCTGCGCTGACCTGTGACCACCCAGCTCAAGAAAATAGACTTGCCTCCTGCTACCTGCTGTGTCCATCAAGTGCTGTGCCAACAGGGCAACCTCGTGACTATCGTAAAAGGGACATTTCAATCATATGTGAAACACCCTGTTTGGGGGTATATAACCACTCTGTGCACCCCACTTCTTCGGTGCCCTTTCTTCCTTCAGGAGGAAAGGCCCCGGGCCATGGTTCCTCATAAAGCTTTGTTTAATTTTCTCTTGCTATTCTGTCTCATGTGAATTTAATTTGTTCTCCGGCCAGACAAACTCACATTTGAGAAGAGGAAATGTCTTCCTCCCCTACAGTGACATCCATGGGTACCAAGGTATATGCATGCCAAGTCTAAAGTTCCATTCCCATGCCCCGTTCATGCTGCTTCCCAGTCTGGACAGCTTTTTCCCATTCTCTTTCCATATCTAAATCCTTCCAAATCTACCTCATAATCTACTGTGAAGTCCTCCTGGTTGCTTTGACCCCAGTGACCTCTTCTATTTTTTACCTCCTAATGCATTTGCGGTCTGTACCATCCAACTCAGTTTAGAATTATATTATGTTTCTTATATTTCTGTTACTAATATGTGTATGTTGGCTCTTCCTCTCTCAACTACAGTTCCTTGAAGGTAGGCACATTATTTCGTACCATCCCTATAACTTCCTTCTCTCCTTGGTGGTGTCCAAGTCAGTGCCACACATCCAAAACTTAACTAAACATTTCTACACCATTTAAAACATAACTATCAAAAGCTTTTAAAAATGTCAATAACTTGAGAGTTTACATTTTAAGCCATGGTCAGCTGACACTGACAAATAAGAATGGCAAGTAATAGGATATATTGGAGTATACGAGGAAGCCATATTGTATAAACCTAATTCAGCCTGACCTTGTCTTTCCAAAAGGGCCTGACCGTGGCTGTTGAGCATGCATTGTATATCTGCTTTAGAGATTCCCCATGGCAAGAACAAAGGCCCTTGAGATAAAGGTGCAACTTCTCTTCCCCTCCCAACATTGGCATTTCTTTAAGGATTAAGCATCTTTCTTTGGGCTAGGAACTGATTGCTTGCAGCGCCGCCTGTGACCACCCAGCTCAAGAAAATAGATTTGCCTCCTGCTCCGCCCTCCGAGATAGCAGACCACTACCTGCTGTGCCCATCAAGTGTGGTGCCCACAGGGCAATCTTGTGACTATTGTGGGAGGGACATTTCAATCATATGTGAAACACCCTCTTTGAGGGTATGTAACTACCCTGTGTACCCCCACTTCTTTGGAGTGCTCTGTTCCTTTGTGGAAAGACTCTCTTGGGTTATAATCCTCAGATTTCAGCTCAGAATAAACTCACCCAAATTTTCATTTATAGATTGGTTATGGATTATTTTTGTCGTTAATTAGAAATTAACACTTTTGCTGGGTGACTTGCATTTTCATGTAGCAAAAAGGATGGTACAGATAGGGCTGTGGAGAGGGATGGAGAATGGGTTTCATTTACTTCATATTGTTGCCTCCATTTCCCCAAATCTTTTAGAGCAGACAATCAGAGAAAGCAGACACTTCACTAGATACTTCAATAGAGAATTTACCATAAGAAAGTGGTTAAACAACTGTTGGAAAACTGAAAAGCAAAAAAAGGGACAGTAGGATATCACAGAGATAGTAATTGCAGGAAGCACTCCCACCCCTAGCACTGGGTGAATCAAGGGAAGAGGTTGGGGTGATGAGAACCTAGAAGGTGGGAGGAGAGGTCTCATGGATCTGCATTCACACCTCTGAAAGGGCAAGGTAAGATGGTTCTGAGGATGCCAAAAATGATGCTGGAGGCCGGGACCAGCTGCCTCTGCCAGGGCAAAAAGTCATGGCTGAGGGACCCTGACCAACAGCAAGCAGACAGGGAGGAACAAGAGCCTCTCCTCTCCTCCAACCTTCCAGGCTCACTCTAGTGTCCTCTGTTGGTAAGAAGCTATCAAGAACAGCTGGCAAAGGAAGACAATTGTTTCTAGAATCCTAGCCACAGCACCAGAGTAGAGCAAAGCAACATGGATTTGGAGTTGAGTGTTACTAGCTTTTTTACCAGCACACATAGTAATCATATATATTGTCTTCCTACCTCATGAGAGGATGAGGAGGATGATACAGAAAATAGAAACACACCTGAAGCACAGGTAGGAGACAGACAGGCTCTTCCATGTTCACCAGAACTGAAAGGTGAGCAGGTAGGGGCAGCAGTCACATGGCCTTTTGCTGAGGGCCCAGCCTGGCGACACCAGTCATCAGAGGGAGTTCTGAGCTCCTTTCTTTCCACCTTCTTTTTATTCTTCTAATGAAAATGGCTTTCCATGGCTAATCTTTGGGGCTTCCATTAGGTTTAAAGAATATACTCTCTGTCATTTCACTAGCTTCCGGTGTTTGTGTCGCTCCTTCCACCTTCCGTGGAGAGGAATGCGAGGGAAACAACGAAGGTAACACTTTTGGCGTGTTACACCAATCTGGAGAAGCTTTGGCTGACTAAATCAAATGTCAGTATTCCTTGAAATTCACCTTTTAAAAAGTCCTATTAATGGCTACTCAGGATTGACTCCAACAGGGAAACACACTCAGAGAAGTGTGATTATTTCTTCATTATGATTTACCTGGTTCATACATATCCTGATACCTTTAATAGAGGAAGGAGCTCATTTTACATTAAAATAAGCCCACAGTAAAGAAAACATCTATTGTGAGTATATAAGTAAGATCAAACATGCTACATGAGTTTCTGGGTGGGAATTCTGCAAACAATGAGAAGTTGGGAGCTGTAATACTGTCATAGGGCCTTGCACGTAGTGGGCACAAAAATTAATCAGTGTTCACGGATGTCTTGAATCTATGCTGAGCACACTGCTGCCACTGCAGGCATGCTTTCAGTCAACAAACTACAAATTCATTCACTTTCTGAAGGAATCTTGATGGAAATTCCTTAATAATGGAAGTATACTCCTCCATTGTGAAAAATTACCTCGAATCTCTCTATATTCTGGCATTGAAATTTTAGTATAATGGCTTTACATTCAGTTGAGTGGTTGCCACGTATACAGCACTGTTTCAGTTCTTCATGGATTAGGTCATTTAATTCTCACAACCCTAAGAGAAAGTGTTTTTATTAATCTCCATTTTGCAGCTAAGAAAACTTAAGCAGAGAGTGGTTAAGCAACATTTCCAAGGTCATGCAGTTGGTAGGTGGCAGAGTCAGGGTTCAAACCCAGGTGGTATGGCCTGAGAGCCCACAGTCTTACATCTTATGCCAGACTGCCTCAGGGGGCCACCAAGTTCACATTCTCAGCAAGGAGACTGCTACACTAAAAGACACCAGTTATCCTGGCAAAATTTACCAGTTACTCCTGGAGGAATGTTCGATGTGTTCGTGTTTCAGAACACATTGATATTCTCTAAGGTTAGTCTTACATCTAAGAAGAGAAGAGAGGAAGAAGAAATTGAATGATTGAGCACTTACTATGTAAGCAAGTCTGTGTTAGGCATTTTTACAAATCCTATAAATTAGATATTATCAGACCCATTTTTCAAATAAGAGACTTCAAGGTTCAGAGACATTAAGTAACTTGGCCAAATCATTGAACCAATAAGTGACAGAGCTGATGTCTGAGTCTGCAGATCTTGAACACTCATCTTCTAGCCACTATTAACACTTCGAGTTTCTTTCAAGAATTATTTAAACCTTCGACAATACTTATACTTTGGATAATAAAGATCTTAGAGAATAAGCAAGAGCTTTTAATTTTGTTTCGTATTCATGACATGAGCCGTAACTACTACCCATAACTAAAGCCTGAGCCCCATCTCTCCTCCTTGATATGCTTATTCTAATTAGAATCCACAGAGGTCATTCTTTTGCTATACCTATTAACTTAGGTTTCATTTACAACAGTGCCCTATTAGAATTGTGAGATTATTAATTTGAATTTCCAAATCAGATTTCCTGCAACTCTGCTCAAGGCAACCTCATTTTCCCAATAGAACAATCATGTATTTTCAGTGAGTGGTCATAAATAGTGAAGAGTTAGTTCCTAGCTAATTTAAAATAATAAAGGATGGAACATCCTTCAAATTTCATTCTGATCTAATTTTGGTTGAGTAAGCTGTTTGCAAAGGTCACATCTGAAAACAATGTCACAAAGAGCTCCAAGGGGAGTGTTTACAGGTTTGGCTCTGTGTGTGTGTGTTTGTGTGCATTTCCACATTTGTAAAAGAAATGATAAATTAAGGGATGAGGGCATTGAAATAATCATAAAGAACAAAATGCCCAGTTCCTTTTTTACAGTACTACATGGTGATCATGGATATTCCCATCAATCACCTGAAGATTTACAAGCTTCTGAGGGTTTCTGAATTACCAAAGAAGAAATAAATCTCTCTCCACTTGGTTTTATGGGCAAGTATGCTTTCTTATGGTCACAAGCTCTGTAGGTTAGAGATTATACAAATTTTATAGATCTAGTAATATTATTAACAAGAATATCCTAAAACCTAGATGACCCCATCCTACAACTTTTTTGAATTAAATGAGGTTTATTAAACCATGAATTGAAATAGTGTCATCTAACTTATATGTAATATTCTAACTTTTGTGTCTTTACCATATTGCTGTGGGGCAGGATTTAAATGTTTCTTGCATTTAGCTTTTCCCACATTCCACAGCTACCTACTTAGTCCTAATACTTCTCTGTGTGTGTATGTTTGTGTGTGTGTGTGTATGTGTGTGTGTGTTAACTGTAAACAGGCTTCTTGCTAGCACATGCAGTTCCTATGCTGGAATTAGAAAAAGATACCCCTCCGGGTGGACAAATTAGAAAAAGTTGCCCTTTCTCCACTTCCTCTCTCAACTGGGTCTGTTTTTGTAAAATCTGTGCAACTGTATGCATTTGCCTATAGATTGTGAAATATTTATAAGGCCTTAAAATTTATGCCTGTTTAATTAGAAAATGACCTTATAATTGGTCTCCTTGCCTTCATCCTTTTGCCATTCTGATATGTTTCATTATCCTTCATTTTCAAACAGCTTTTGCCAGCTCATCTCCTTATGCAACGCCTTCAGTGTCTCCCTATGGCTGGCGGGATGAAGTGCCAGCATTCACCTGGTGTTCAGAACCCTCCAGAGTCTGGTTCTGTGACCTCTTGCTGCAGTCTTAACTCCCACTCCTTATTGGTGTGGACTCTACGCTCTTGCCAGACTGGTTTAGTTAGCATTTAGCAAGCATGTCTTGTCATCCCTACCCCTAAAGAGCCATTCTTCTCATGGGGAACACTCCCCTCCTTTTCCTATGTCCAGCTAACTTAAAAGAACAAAGGATGGGTCATCCTTCAAAGTTAAGCAGTGCCATGCATTCTGGCACCAACTTTTTATCAATGTACAAAATTAATTTTTGTTACAACTAAGTATACATGTGATTTTAACAATGGGAAAGATTCTGCTGAAGCACATACATCCCTAAGTCAATAATCAAGGAAAGAAGAAAGATTTAGCAGAATGTTAAGGAACTTGGCTTCATGGGAACATTGTCAGGACGATAAATGGGTCGCCGCTAGGAGGGATACCATGCTGAGGGATGAGTGAGGAATAAGGTGATAATTGTTGGTTTTTTCATTTATTGAAACTTGCTTTGCATAGAAAATGGTGTTTCCATTTTCAGCCCTTCAAGTATGCTGGTGAAAAATTCCTGCATTAGAAAGGGAATCATGGATGCAAAAGAGGTTCACTACTTCTATCTGTCTCAGACTTTTGCATCTTTAAAGGACCAGATGAAAGCTTGCCTTCCTTCCTTTGCCCGTGACAACGTCTCTCTCCACTAAGCACCAATATCATGATCTTTTGCATCTCTCTGGAGTACACGATGTCAATACTCTGCCCACATTCTCACCCTAGCCCAGAAGTCACCTCCCTTACACACTGTTGGCTTCCTGCATCTGTCTGCCTGAGGGTGTTCTCTCATGTGGGTGCAACTCTGGGCCATGTGCAGGGGATATCGGAAGTGTTGGGTGATTAACATCCCAGGAGCTACCCTCAAAAAGTGAGGGATAGGCATTGACAAACACTGCATTTGTTCACCCTGCAGTGGGAGAGTCTTCTGGTGTGTTCCACACAGTCTCTCAGAGGGCCTCCAGTAGAACGGAGCCTTGGTTACCCACAGGGGTCACCTGCTCAATCACACACCCCTATTGGCTCTCCTTCCACATCTTGCTACCCCACTCCCTCCCCGCACTTCCTGGAGCCATCTTCTAAATAAGTTATTACCCAGTTTCTTGTCGCTGATACCTTCGTTAGTACTGTGTCTCATTTACTTCTTCCTTTCCTTCTTACATGTTTTACCTCCTTGAGGATTATTCCAATCTCAATTCTACAACGCACACCCTTACTGGAGTAACAGAGACACAGTAGATGATAAATAAGTATTTGTTGATCAAATGAATACTGTAGAATGAAGAAAGTCCTATTGGACTTTCCTGGGAATTGATTCCAATGGGACTTTAAATATAAGAGTTTTATTTCTCAAGTACAGGATTTCCTTTTGTATTGCTTTCTAGGAAAGGTTTTTAAATATCAAGTGATTTGATAGATTCTTTTTTTCATACCTGATTGCAACCTCTGCAGTGTGTTATCTGTATCATTTTGATTCAAGGGCCGTTACTAACTCTCTTGCTGTTTATGTATTTCATGCCGCCTCCTGCCTCAGGCAGAAGGCGAGAGTCAGAATGAGTGGGGCTAGGGCATGGTGGGGCACACCAGGTGTGTCCTTAGCTCTGTGGGCTACGGACCAATAGCCAGGAAAGCCCTCGGACCAGGAACGCTTCTTCTAGAACAGCATTACACCACCTGGCCTCATCCAGAAGATCTGACTAGAAACGCATCCAAGGCAGGTACTTTTCCATTGCATTTCAAGTGCATCTCTTTTGTTACCACAGAGATTTGGCTGGAAGAGGGGCCGGGAGGACAAGTTGCTCAATTGCTGGTCAAGGGCGCAGAAGTGCACAGCCTTGAGGAAAATAAAAGACTGCCTGGGAGCTGTTCTCACTTTGTTCTTTTATGCCTGTTAGATCTTCACGGTGATTTTTAAATTTGCATTTATTTACCTTGTGCTCTTTTCATGAACCCTGGGAAGAAGGTGAAATACGGATTTTGTTATTACTCCCTGGCTGAGGCAATGCCAATCCGTCTCCCTGAGGCAACCTGATGGTGAATGTTTAGTTTCACACCTCGCATTTCAGTCAGTCTTGTGTACATAACAGTCTCACGTGGTCATCCACCATTTTTAGCGTGCTGACTCATCAGAGCTCCAAACGTGATGTTGTACACTGAACAGTGCTCCCCTGAACGTGGATTTTCCTTATCGCACCCCTCAACTCCCCTCTTTTTTTTTTTTAGCTTCTTTAAGGATCAGCTTACAGGAGGCTGCACATCTTACTCCTAGGAGTAAAACTTGAAATGTCTCTCATTATCACTGATTAGACTCTTTCAACTAAGCAGCACAATGGTATCTTGTACATAGTAAGCTCACAAGAAATATGTTTTTAGGGACCGTCCTGGTGGCGCAGTGGTTAAGTTTGCTCCTTCCGCTTCTCTGCGGCCGGGGTTTCGCCGGTTCGGATCCTGGGTGCGGACATGGCACCGATTGGTAAAAAGCCATGTTGTGGCAGGCGTCCCACGTATAAAGTAGAGGAAGATGGGCACAGATGTTAGCTCAGAGCCAGTCTTCCTCACCAAAAAGAGGAGGATTGGCAGTGAATGTTAGCTCAGGGCTAATCTTCCTCAAAAAAAAAAAAAATACGTTTTTAATCACTGGAAGAGTGGATCCTGGCAACAAACTGTAAGATAAATACCTACATTTACATAACTGTGCCTTCCACAGCCTCCTACTTTTTGGAGGCTGTAAAACTACAATTGCATTTACCAGTAAAGATTGAGATGGTTACGTTTGAATTTGGAAATCTGAGAATTCCTATCTGAGTTTATGATCAGATATGAAGGACCTAGAGCAACTATTTGGTTTCAGATATGCCCTAAGAAGAAAACTGTGCGTTATACAGATGTCAGGAAAGCTGTGTTCTAGTCCTGGTCCTGTCACTAAAAATCTATGATGGCTTTTGCTTCAGGCACCTTATTTGTACAATGAGGAGATTAACATCAACAATATGTACTGTCTTCCATCAGAGAATCAATGACTTTATGATCTTCTGTAAGGAACAAGAAAAGACAGGCCTTTAAAATTCCTCCCCATGAAAAATATCCAATCTTCTGTAAACAAAAAAGAAGTTACTAATACGCTGTAACCAGGATAGTTCTGCGTTGTTCTTCCATGAGACAGAGGGGTCTTACCAGTCACCTGCAGAAAAAGAATGTGGTTTCTACCCTTGTACTGTTTGCTAATTATATTGAAGAGCTGGGAAGGAGAGAAGAGCAGAAATCCTATTTCCTGAAACAGTTTTTGAGGAGAAAGAGGAAATTGACTTGTTCTGATGCTTTGTTGGGAGGAAAACATTTACTTAATCCCTTCGTCACACACTTTGGTCACTCCTATTCTTTCTCAGCTCCAGATACTCAGATGGAATTTCCAGATGGTTGCCTTCCCTAAGGTATGAAGCTTCTCTCCATAAGCAATCTTTACCCTCCTTCCCTCCCACATACCATATGTTTCCCACATACTTGGCCTTTAAAGTTTTTTCTTTGAAGTTTTAAAAATAATAACTGATGGTTTTGATATGTTCCTTAACTAATACCTGACACTTGTGAGGGGTGTTTTATTTCTGTTTCCCAAGTGCTGCCACCTTCTTGGTGGAAATCTGCTTTTTAGGGGTCGAAAGGGAACGCTCCCATCAGTCAATGCGAGGGCAGTGACGGGGATAAATCCGCCATACTCGTCCTTAACTGTGATTTGGTTAAGACTCCACAGCATGCCTTCATCCCTCTCTTTTTGTGTAACCCAGGTTAGAGAGGCAGCTGTGGCTTCTGATCCAAGCCACAGAATGGGCATATTTTATTCCATTGACTGACGCTGACCGCAGCTCTGAAGTCAGCATATTCCATCTTATCTTAAAGAATTAAGGGAAGAGATTTGCTGAATGTGCTGAGAGATGTTTATTACAATCTTTCAAAAAGCTTCTGCCGCTGAAATGAAGGTAGGAAAATGGAGTGAAGCCTAACTCGCCTTATGTTATGACTCAGTTTCCCAGCAAGACTTATGCTCTCAGACCCTGATTTTAAAACCCACTGACTCTTCTGTAGACCCACAGCCCACCACCATCACAATCACAGCCACCACTTTCAGCACCAGAACTTCTACCATTTTCAATCTGACAACCATTACCTTTGGCCATGGCATCCTTACCACTCCCTTTTCACCCTACAAACCTGATATCATGTTAATTCAAATTTTTTTTTTTGCTGAGGAAGATTCTCCCTGAGCTAGAATCTGTTGCTAATATTCCTCTTTTTGTATGTGAGCTGCTGCCACAGCATGGCCTTTGACAGATGAGTGGTGTAGGTCCATGCTTGGGACGTGAACCAGGGCCGCCAAAGTGGAGTGCACCTAACTTAACCACTAGGCAACCAGGGCTGGCCCTCATTAATTCAATTTCTTTCAGTGTCATGACCAAGATTTTGTGATGAAACTGTCAAAAATAACATTTATTAAGTGCTTATGATGTGCCCATAGTGCTTTTCCTATTGAAGTATAATTGACACACAATATCCTAATAGTTTCAGCTGTACATCATAGTGATTTGATATTTGTATCCATTATGAAATGATCACCATGATAAGTCTTGTTACCATTTGTCACCATACAAAGCTATTACAATATTATTGACTATATTCTCTATGCTGGACATTACAGCCCTATTACATATTTATTTTATAACTGAAAGTTTGTACCTCTTAGTCCCCTTCATCTATTTTGCCCACCTATTCCAACCCCTCCCCACTCTGGTAACCCCCAGTTTGTTTCCTGTATCTATAAGACTGTCTCTGTTTTGTTTTATTTGTTTTGTTTCTTAGATGCCACATATAAATGAAATCATATGGTACTTGTCTTTCTCTGTGTGACTTATTTCACTTAGCATAATACTCTCTAGGTCCATCCATGTTGTTGCAAATAGCAAGATTTCATTCTTTTTTATGGCTGAGTAATATTTCATTGTACATATGTACTACATCTTCTTTATCCATTCATCTATTGGTGGACACTTAGGTTGCTTCCATATCTTGGCTATTGTAAATAATGCTACCATGAACATAGGAGTGCATATATCTCTTTGAATAATCTTTTCATTTTCTTCAAATAAACACCCAGAAGTGAAATTGCTGAATTGTATGGTAGTTCTATTTTTAATTGTTTGAGGAACCTCCCTACTGTTTTCCACAGTGGCTGCACCAATCTACATTCCCACCAACAGTGTACGAGGGTTCCCTTCTCTCCACATCCTTGCCAACACTTGCTATTTTTTGTCTTTTTGATAATAGCCATTCTGACAGGTGTGAGGTGGTATCTCACTGTGGTTTTGATTTGCATTTCCCTGATGACTAGTGAAGTTGAGCATCTTTTCATGTGCCTGTTGGCCATCTGTTTGTCTTTGAAAATTGTCTATTCAAGTCATCTGCCCATTTTTTAATTGGGTTGTTTGTTTTTTTAATATTAAGTTGTGCAAGTTCTTTATATATTTTGGATATTAACCCCTTATTGGATGTATGATGTATGATGCAAATATCTTCTCCCATTCAGTAGACTGCCTTTTCTTTTTGTTGATGGCTTCCTTTGCTGTGCAAAAGGTTTTTAATTTGATGTAATCCCTTTTGTTTATTTTGCTTTTGTTGCCCTGGCCCTTTGCTAACACCAAAGTCAAAGAGCTGGCTGTCTATGTTTTCTTCCAGGACTTTTATGGTTTCAGGTCTTACATTCAGGTCTTTAATCCATTTTGAATTTATTTTTGTATATGGTGTAAGATAGTGGTGCAGTTTCATTCTTTGGCAGGTAGCAGTCCTCAGTTTTCCTAACACCATTTGTTGAAAAGACTGTCCTTTCCCCATTGTATATTCTTTGCTCCTTTATCATAGATTAATCAACCATATATGTGTGGATTTATTTCTGGGCTCTCTATTCTGTTCTGTTGATCTCTGTGTCTGTTTTCATGCCAGTACCATACTGTTTTGATTATTATAGCTTTGTAGTATAGTTTGAAATCAGAGTGAGACACCTCCAGCTTTGTTATTTTCTCTCAAAATAACTTTGGCGATTTGGAGTCTTTGGTGGTTCCATACAAATTTTAGGATTATTTGTTCTATTTCTGAGAAAAATGGCATCAGCATTTTGATGAGAATTGCATTAAATCTATAGATTGCTTTGGTTAGTAGAGACATTTTAACAATATTAATTCTTTCAATACATGAACATGGAATATCTTTTCATTTATTTGTGTTTTCTTCGATTTCTTTCATTAATGTCTTAGTTTTCAGAGTGTAGGTCTTTCACTTCCTGGCTAAATTTATTCCTAGGTATTTTATTCTTTTTGATGCAATTGTAAATGAGATTGTGTTCTTAATTCCTCTTTCTGATAGCTATTATTAGTGCATGGAAATGCAACCAATTTCTGTATAATAATTTTGTACACTGCAACTTGACTGAATTTATTGATTAGTTCTAAAAATTTTTTAGTAGAGTCTTCAGGGTTTTCTATATATATAGTACCATGTCATCTACAAATAATGACAGTTTATTTCTTCCTTTCTAATTTGGATGCCTTTTATTTCTCTTTCTTGCCTAATTTCCATGGCTAGGACTTACAATACTATGTTGAATAACAGTGGGGAGAGTGGGCGTCCCTGTCTTATTCCTGATCTTAGAGGAAAAGCTTTCAGCTTTTCACCGTTGAGTATGTTAACTGTGGGTTTGTCGTATACGGCCTTTTCAATGTTGAGGTACATTCCTTCTATACTCACTTGATTGAGAGTTTTTATCATAAATAGATGTTGAATTTTGTCAAATGCTTTTTCTACATCTATTGAGATAATTAGATGATTTTTAACCTTCCTTTTGTTAATGTGGGGCATCACGTTGATTGATTTGTGGGTGTTGAACCATCCTTGCATCTCTGGAATAAACCCCACTTGATCGTAGTGTTTGATCCTTTTAATGTATTGTTGAATTTGATTTTCTAATATTTTGTTGAGGATTTTTGCATCTATGTTTATCAGGGATATTAACCTGTAATTTTCTTTTTTTGTGATGTCTTTGGTTTTGGTGTCAGAGTAATGTTGGCCTCATAAAATGAGTTTGGAAGCGTTCTTTCCTCTTCAATTTTTTGGAATATTTGAGAAGGATAGATATTAACTCTTCTTTAAATGTTTGGTAGAATTTATCTATAAAGCTGTCTGGTCCTGGACTTTTGTTTTTTGGGAGTTTAAATTACTGATTCAATTTCATTTACTTATAATTTGTCTATTCAGATTTTCCATTTCTTCATGATTTAGTCTTGGAAGGTGGTGTGTTTCTAGACATTTATTTTATTCTTCTAGGCTTTCCAATTTGTTGGCTTATAACTGTTGGTAGTAGTCTCATGATTCTGCATTTTTGTGGTAGTCACTGTAACTTTTCCTCTTTTGTTTCTGATCTTATTTATTTGAGCCCTCTCTCTTTTTTATTTGATGGGTCTGGCTAAAGGTTTTCTGATTTTGTTTATCTTTTCAAAGAACCAGCTTTTAGTTTCTGTGTTTTTTTATATCTCTATCTCATTTCTTTCCACTCTAATTGTTATTGTTTCCTTCCTTCTGCTAGGAAGGCGTTTTTTTTGGATTGGATATTTGAGATTTTTCTTGTTTCTTGAGATAGTCTTGTATCACTATGAACTTCCCTCTTAGAACTGCTTTTGCTGTATCTCATAGATTTTGGAAAGTCATATTTCCATTTTCATTTTTCTCGAGATATTTTTTGATTTCCTCTTTGATATCTGCATTGACTCACTGATTGTTTAGTAGCATGTTGTTTTGTCTCCATGAATTTGTGTTTTTTCCAGTTTTCTTCTTGTAATTGATTTCTAGTTTTATACCATTATGTTTGGGAAAGACGCTTGATATGATTTCAGTCTTCTTAAATTTAATGAGACTCGTTTTGTGGCCTAACATGTGATCTATCCTGGAGAGTGTCTCATGTTGACTTGAAAAGAATGTATATTCTGGGCCGGCCCCATGGCCAAGTGGTTGAGTTCACACGCTCCGCTTCGGCAGCCCCGGGTTTCACTGGTTCGGATCCTGGGCACAGACATGGCACTGCTCATTGGGCCACATTGGGGCGGTGTCCCGCATGCCACAGCTAGAAGGACTCACAACTAAAAAAATATACAACTATGTACTTGGGGGATTTGGGGAGAAAAAAGCAGAAAAAAAAAAGAATGTACATTCTGCAGCTTTTGGGTGGAATGTTCTGTATGTATCTATTAAGTCCATCTGGTCTAATGTGTTGTTTAAGACCAGTGTTTCTGTATTGATTTTCTGTCTGGAGGATCTATCCATTGATGTAAGTGGGGTATTGTATTACTTTTAATTTCTCTCTTAAAGAGAGAGGCTGTTAATATTTGCTTTATATATTTAGCTGCTCCTATGTTGGGTGTGTAAGTATTTACAAACATTCTATCCTCTTGTTGGATTGTTCCCTTTATCATTATATAGTGCCCTTCTTTGTCTTTTGTTACAGTCTTTGTTTTAAATTGTTTTGTCTGATATGAACATTGCTATCCAAGTTTTCTTTTCATTTCCATTTTCACGGAATATCTTTTTCCATACCTTCACTTTCAGTCTGTGTGTTTCTTTAGATCTGAAGTGAATCTCTTGTAGGCAGCATATAGATGATTCTTGTTTTTTAATCCATTCAGGGACCCTATGTCTTTGACTGAAGAATTTAGTCCGTTTACATTTAAATTAATGATTGATATGTATGTACTTACTGCCATTTTGTTAGTTGCTTTCTGGTTATTTTTGCAGTTCTTCTTTGTTCCTTTCTTTTGTGGTCTAATGGTTTTCTTTAGTGTTATGTTGGGTTCCTCTCTCTTTATTTTTTGTGTTTCTATTGTAAGATTTTGGTTTGTGGTTACTGTAGTGTTCACATATATCAACTTGTATATATAGCTGTCTATTTTAAGGTGATGGCTGCTTAAGATCGAATGCATTCTAAAACCACCACATTTTTACTCTCCCTCCTACATTTTATGTTTTTGACATCATACTTTACGTGTTTTTATTTTGTGTATCCCTTAACTACTTATTGAAGTTATAGTTGATTTTACTACTTTTGTCTTTTAACCTTCATTCTAGTTTTATAAGTGGTTGATCCATTGCATTTACTAGATATTTGCCTTTACCATTGAGATTTTTTCTTTCATTTATTTTCTTATTTCTAGTTATGGTCTTTTCTTTTCTGCTCAAAGAAGACCCTTTAACATTTCTTGTAAGGCCAGTTTAGTGGTGATGAATTCCTTTTGTTATTGCTTATCTTTGAAACTCATTATCTCTCAGTCAATTTTGAATGATAATGCTTCCAGTAGAGTATTCTTGGTTGCAGGTTTTTTCTTTTCAGCACTATAAATATATCCTGCCCCTCTGTTTTAGTCCTTTTAAAGTTTCTGCTGAAAAAGTCAACTGATAGTCTTATGGGAGCTCCCTTGTAAGTGACTAGTTGTTTTTCTCTTGCTGCCTTTAAGATTTTCTCTTTCTCTTTGACTTTTGCCATTTTAATGATAATATGTCTTGGTGTGGATCTTTTTGGGTTCATCTTGTTTGGGACTCTCTGTGCTTCCTGCACCTGGATGTCTGTTTCTTTCCCCAGTTTAGCAAAGTTTTCAGTCATTATTTCTTCAAATAAGTTTTTTGGCCCTTTTTCTCTCTCTTCTCCTACTAGGACACTGGTAATGTGAATGTTAATATTTTTGATGTTATCCCAGAGGTTCCTTAAGCTATCCTCATTTAAAAAAATTCTTTTATTGTTTTGCTGTTCTGACTGATTTCCACTATTTTGTCTTCCAGATTGTTGATCCATTCTTTTGTCTCATCACATCTACTGTTAATTCCTCTAGTGTATTTTTCATTTCAGTAATATTCTTCAGCTCTGATTAGTTCTTTTTTATATTTTCTAACTCTTTGTTGAAGTCCTCACTGTGTTCCTCCATTCTTCTCCCAAGTTTGGTGAGCATCTTTACAACCATTATTTTGAACTCTTTATCAGGTAAATCACTTATCTTTATTTCTTTATAGTTATTTTTCTGGAGTTTTAGCTTGTTTTCTTGTTTGAAACATATTTTCCTCTGTCTTTTCATTTTGTTTGACTTTCTGTCTGTTTCTATGAACTAAGCAAAACAGCTACCTCTCCTGGTCTTGAAGGAGTGGTCTTGTGTATGAGCATCCCCAGTGTAGACTACATGTGCCAGAAAGCTTTTGCAGGTCAGCTGGAGCTGGAGTGGGTGTGGGCTGGGGTGCCCTAGGGCTCACTGCACCACGCCTACCTTGGTGGGACAGTTGGAATTGGGGTGAGTGTGAGTGAGGGGGCCCAGGACATGCTGCATCATGCACCAGGCTGCTTTGGTGAGACTGCTGGAGCTGGCGTGGGCAAGGGGCCCAGGGCACACTGGGGTGGCCCTGGCAGGCTGGCTTCAGCATCTGGACCATGCTCCCACCATCTCAAGGTTGAGGGGGAACAAAGAATGGTCCTCACCTACACCTCTGGCCCCAGAGAGAGATCCAGCAGTTTCTCACCCATTTCACAGATGTTCTGGGGTTAGTAAATGGATTTTCTTCCCTTATAGTCTATATGCTTTTTAAATTGCTATTTTTTTTTTTTTTTTTGCTGTGCCCCAGGGTGAGAAAGCTTGCCTGGGTGGAGGGGTGCGTTCCTTAGTGATGTCTCTCCTTATTGCAGGTTACCACATGGGGGCTGGGGTTCCCGTTAATACTGTATCTTGATTTCTCCCACCCATTTCTCTATTATCTCTCTATCATCTGTTGTGCAGAAGATGTTCAGTCAGCCCTTAGTTCTTCTTTAGGAGGAATTGCTGTGCATGTAGGTGTAGATTCAGTGTGTCCATGGGAATGGATGAGTTCAGGGTCTTCCTATCCCACCATCTTAGACCTACCTCATTGGCCATAGTGCTTTATATGTGTTAACTCATTTAATCCTCACAACAACTTTATAGACTAAGTAATGTTATTAACTGCATTTTGCAGATGTAAAAATTAAGGCTCATGGAGTTAAGTAAACTACTCAAAGTCATACGGCTAGTAAATGGCAGAACTTAGATTCTAAACCAGACTCAGAATCAGAAGTTTTAGCCACTCTACTGCACAGAGGTTTGTACACTGCGAATACTTGGATTTGAAATTTGAATGAGTCCATCACACACAAACACACAAAAGCACTACTTTGAACAGTAACTAGTAAACATGTAAAATTTATTTCCCTTTGCATTTGTCAAGTTAGGGTGAATTATCTATGAGGAACAAATGAATACGGAATTATCAGTGGCTAAGTGTTACAAAGGTTTGTTTCTTGCTCACATAGAGTCCAATGCAGATTTCCTGACAATCTAGGGCCCTGCACCACCCTACAGTGGCTCAGGAATCCCGGCTCTCTGCAGGGTTGCTGATGCAAGGGAAGAATATGGAAAACTCACCAACTTTTAAGTACCTCAAGTGGAGAGTGATACACTGCATGTCTGTTCACAGCCCTTAGCCAGAACCAGGCATAGGGTCCAAACCTAACTATGAGGAGGCTGGGAAGTATAAGGAAGGAAAGCATATGAAATATTTGAGAGCATATTGTCATATTTCTGGAAAAACATAATCCATTCAAGCAAATAATTCAGTCATAAGTTGATATATCCACAGTTGGAATGCCAGGAGACCCTGAACAATCCTACTTCAGGAATCCAAGTCTCTTCTTGACCTGTGGCAATCCTCTTTTCATCTGAAAAACGTATGAACTTGATAATCCTTCAGGGGATATCAGAGTACTGCAAGGTTCGGACTACTGCATTCCTAAGTCATCAATTATATAATTAATGACAAGGGGGAGGAAAGAAGGCATGAAATCTTTGAAATCTTTATGTCTTGCTCCGTGTGATGTCACTTGCTACCCTTTGATATTTCTAGATATTAGGGAATAGAGGAAGTCCCACCTCTCAGAGCTCCACATGAGAAAAGAAGAGCTGTAATTGGATCTCATCACCGTAATTTACTTTTGGTATAAAAGAGGGAGATATACCATCTAGCCTATAGGGAAGAAGAAATCAGGTCATGTCCGTGGAGCTTGCTGAAGCATAAACCTCTCTTCGTCCAACATTCCTGATATGGTGGAGTGGTCTTCACTGTTCAGACTTTGGAAGCAATTCAAGGAAAGAAATTCACCAGCAAAGGAATGAAAATTGGAGATATTTGATTATTATTTAATATTATTTTGAGTAGAGAATAAAAAGCAAGCAGTTGACTCTAGTCTTTGGGTAAATAAAGGATACTGGAAGTTCTCAGGATATATTTCTAGTCTTTGTGGACAATTCCATGGAAGGTAGAGCTATTGTGCTTACACTCTAGTTGCAGGAGTCTCATGGATTACTGGTCTGACCCTCCGTGGAATCTCCCAAGTTCTTAGGCCCTATACCTTCATCAGAGGTGGTCTGCTAAATGAAGAAGGTATGTGCCTCATGCTTTACCCTAGGGTTAGAGCCGCATCTCTTGTTCAAACTCAGTAACTTTAAACACTGGCATCCCTCCAAAAAAGCTATTGCGTGTTCTCAGACTAAATGTGCCCTGCCTATCTCCTAAACAGAAAGCCCCCAGTCCCACTGCTTTAGATTTTCTGCTATAGTTGTCACCTCCCAAAATTTCTTTCCTGGAGGTGGAGATTCCAAGAACGCACAGTTCCTCATTATCCCTGTTCCTTGTGCTTGTTCCTGTTTGGTTAGCTGGCTAGACCACAAAACTACTTTCTGTGCTGTGAAAACATCTCACAGGACAAACTGTTTTCAGGAAGATAAGTTGCTCACGCCTGGTCACATACTTATACTAGCCTGCTATCTTTGTCTTCAGGCTGTTCTCTCTAGCCGTCACACTTTACATTGTCTTTTCCAGTTACTCTATAATGGTTTTATTTTCCCTTTTACCACCAATCCCTTCTTCCAGAATTGCACAGAAGAGTCTCTAGTCCTGTCTTATCTAATCTTGACCCATCAAAAGTCAGGTTTATTCTCAAGAGAAGTGCTCTCTGACTGTGTCAAACTCTTCTCTATGCAGTGCCTGGCACATGTGTGTGTATATATTTAATATATAAATATTATATTGGTAAATAATATATATATTTTACCAGTCTTTGTTGTGAGTCAGTCTTGGGTTATACCTGTACATATGACAGAACCATCTGAAAGCTTTAAACACTGTAAGAGGAATGAGGGTGAATAGAAACGGGCTATGTAGCTGGAAAAGGGGGGAGGTCCCCATACATGGGAAGTTGGCTAAATATTATTACCTAGAGATCAATGGCCTAAGTTTGAGAGTAAGGCCCAGGAACTGAAATAGACAGAGGAAACATCCTTCCTTAATGTTCAATGAAGCTGAATGTGAAATAGGTTTTTTTTTTCTTCAGCTTTGTTGGGGTATAATTCACAAATAAAATTGTAAGATAAAGTGTACAATGTGATGATTTGATATTGAACTCATAGAAACAGAGAGTAGAAAAATGATTGCCAGGGCTGGGGGTTGGGGGAAATGGGGAGAGGTTGGTAAAAGGCTACAAGCTTTCAGTTACAAGAGGCAAAGGTCTGAGGACCTAATGTATAATATTAGACTATGTTGATAACACTGTGTTGTAAATAGAAATAATTTTAATTCAGTTTCAGAATAGGAGTGTGGGAAGAACTGGTGATGGAAATTTGGGATATCTAAGGAGCTGAGCTAAAAAAATACCAGCTTAATTAAGATTGAGACATAAAATAGTAAACTAGTAAAGCCTGATTTAAAAGTTTAGCTGTGTCCAGCTGGTTTAAGTAACAAGACTGGATACTCAACAGTAGCATTTTTTGCAAGTGAGTTAAAATTTTTATTCTGTCACTCTAGTTGCCATTTTTGTTATTCAAAACTTGTCTAAACTGAAGCCCAAGCATCAAATTAAAACAAAGCCTCTCATATAAACTTTAAAGTGGACATGAGGAGGAGTATCAAGCTTGTCTTTCACACATGACTGGGACTGACCACAGGCGGACAGAGCCACGGCCACATGCAAAATTAGCTGGTGAACCAGCCGCTCGATGGCGTGAGTGAGGTCACAGACATTCCTGGATCTCAGCCAGCAGCAAAGCCAAGTAGTTCAGCAGTACTGGTCCATTTGTGAGAAAGTCCCAGTAGGAGGTATTCTTTAGTGACTGCTTTGCCACTCTGTATGTGGATATATCATAAGTACTGTCAAATGAAGTTATTTCACTAATGTCATTATTGTGTTTATGGTTGACCTTTTCACCGGATCTGGTTTTGCATTCCTGTTGGTTTAGGAGTACCGCTAAGCTTCAAAAATGACTCTGGAAGAAGAGAAATTCTCCCTTTTCCTTTGTCATTTCATTTCCCTAAAATTAGGATCTCTTAGTTTACCAACTGGGGATACTTTTTCTACAAGAAGATTAGTTAACTGACTCCGTCATATTTTCCCATAAATGGCAACATGAGCTGTCCTGAGATATATTTTTAGATACTGGATTAATCTTAGAATGTGAGTCCTGCACTGTGGGAAAGAATGACATGACCCCACTAAGATTTGAACTCTGCTTTCTGTCACCATGGTTACTATGTGATCATCCTAACTTGCATACTTGGAATCCAAAGGAACAAATCTAAACAACATCTTCTATAGAAGACAAGACTCAAAATACAAAACACGTTGTCATTTATATGAACAAATATCAATCATGTCGAGACTGTAGGACAAAAATGCCTGCAGACAAAAAGAAGCAGAGATATGTTTTGCCAGAAAATGCAAAATTTGGATTGGTCTTTATAATTCATGATTTAGAAAATGTAGGTTGCATAACTACTTAGTAAAAGTAAAATATGATGATAAATGAAGCAGTCCAAATGTTTCACAGGGTGGGCCATATGGAGCAAATTTCACCTGTATCTTGTTGCATTTTTTAAATCTTCTATAGCACCTAGTTCAATATCTTGTTGTTTGAGTGATTGTCTGCACTTGCATCCTATTTCCTTAACATTTCTTTTTAAAAACATCAACCTGAAAATGGAATAAAAATAGGCTTTATTAAAAGCTATAAACCTGATCTTAGAATATGCTAGTTCTAAAACCCTTGAAACATGGTCACCATTTCATAAGAATTCATGCAGTTCCTACCTTTTGTGAGCATGAATCTATGAACATCAATGGCAAGATTCTTATTCTCTTGAAATTACTTTTCAGTGATTAAATTTCAGGAAAAGAAAAAATTATTATTATTATTATTTTTAAAGATTTTATTTTTTCCTTTTTCTCCCCAAGCCTCCTGGTACATGGTTGTATATTTTTAGTTGTGGGTCCTTCTAGTGTGGCATGTGGGACGCCTCCTCAGCATGGCCTGATGAGCGGTGCCTTGTCCATGCCCAGGATCCAAATGGGTGAAACCCTGGGCCACTGAAGTGAAGTGCGCGAACTTAACCACTCAGCCACGGGGCCAGCCCCAGAAAAAATTATTTTAATACAAAAAGCTCTCCAACAAATACCTATTATAAAGAAACAGTCAAATTTATACCCACACAATTGTTAACGTTGAAAGATGTCTGGCAATCACCTTCTAACATTCTTATTTTACAGAGCAGACCTTACCTCTTAGTGGTAATCATAACAAAGTTGCATATTTGAATATTTTTTACAGTTTAGGTGCTTTTTTGAACCTATTGAGTAAGCAAGAAGGCACGTTGAGAGTATGACTTCTGCTTTCCTGAAAAGGTAAACTTTTAAATTCCTCTACGTTTCAGAGATGATGAAAGTTCTAGTTGGCAAACAAGTTGAGTAGACTGGCCCCCTTCTGCATCATTTGTCTACTGTGGCATTAGCATGCCTTCATGCACGTGAGGCTGTGGCTCACTATGGGGTTTAGATGAGTAAAGACCTTGCTTTCTCTTGAAGGGAGGAGTTCAGTCCTAGAACACATGTTGGAGGCTGAGCCAGGACTTCCTTTCACTGGGTTTAATGGCTTTCATTCAGGAAGCAGCAGTGCTGGACAGTTCCTTCCCAAACAAACAATGAGTAGCCAGGAGCAGCCCGAGAATTTGAGGGTCAGAATAATAAAAAAGATGATGTTATTGTGGTCTTGGACAATAACTTTCTTCTTCTATTTACTATCCATTTCAAGTTGAAATAACATTTTTTAAATTTTTATTTGACCCTGATTTATTTTTACAACCTCGTTTAGTAATAAAAAATTTGAATTTTAGAATTAGGACTTTTGAAATAGTGCTAGTTTCTGGAGTGGTCAGGCATGGATTTCTCAAACCATGTTCAGGTTGCCCTAATGTACAGAGCACTCAACACACTCAACACACACACACTGCTGGCCTTCTCCAAGGCCTCTGTTCCACCACTCTTTTGCTCTAAGACCATTGTGTGTGTGTGTGTGCACACGCACACATGCATGTATGTGTCTAGAAACCTGAATTTTAACAAGCATACTGGATGTTTCCAATGCAAACAGTAACTGAGAAACATTGACATGCAAAGGAAGAGCTTCTATTTATTTATTCTATCAAGAATATTGTTCCATTTACTATTGCTGTGCAACAAATCACCGCAAAGTATAGTGGCAGAAAGCAGCCATTTTATTATGCCCATGGATTCTGCGGTTCAGAAGTTCAAACAGGGCAATTTTCTCTGTTCCATGAGGTCTGGGGCCTCAGCTAGTGAGATTCGAAGGCTGAATGTAACTGTACTGCTTTGGGCTGGAAACATTTGGAGGCTTCTTCATTCACATGCCTGGTAGTTGATGAAGGCTGTTGGCTAAGACCTCGACTGAGCTGTTGGCTGTAATACCTTTAGGTGACCTCTCCATGTGTCTCTTTGTGTGGGAGAATTTGGGTTTCCTCAAAGCATGGCAGCTGCCTTCCAAGAGTTAGTGCCTCAAGAGAGTAAAATGGGAGGTGGTTATTTTTATAACCTAGCTTGGAAGTCATATAATGTCACTTCTATCAGACTCCATCAGGTTGAGGAAGTTACAGAGATCTGTCCAGGTTCATGGGCTGTCAAGGTGACATTATAAGAAAAGCACATGGGATGGGAATATTGTGGCTATCTTTGGAAGATAAAATCTGCCACGGAGACTAATCATTTAATTGAAAATTGTCACAAAATTAGTAAGGACAACTAGAAGATCAATATGTTTGAAAATATCATAACGGAACACTTTTATTCCTGTAAATGAGTTAAAAATCTCTTCACTCAGCTGAATTATATCCCACACCGCTAAGAAAACTCACAAATCATATCACTGAGACATTTCACCAATATTGAAGAAATATGAAAAATGAGAGACATTGGCACAATGGGAAATTGGTATATTTCATTCTGTCCACAGGAGGAGAAAGATGGACTCTATAAATGGCAGGTTAGATGAGATTCTAGAATCTGGTAAATTAAGAGCTAGATTTTCAAAATACAGGCCAAGGATGACATATGAATATGTTACAAGAATACTACCACTTTCTTATCTTATATACCCATGGAAGACATCACTAAACAATCAGATCATGGCATTCTTGACTGCTATGTTTGGACAGGACCTAGAATCATTGTCAAAAATGCGCTGTAGGCAGCCCCTGCCCGTTAATTGTTATTGACACATGAGTTAAAACCTATTCCTTACTTAAAAGCAAAAAGTGGAGTTTCTTAGATTCCAATATCATTTCAATAAAAATAAATCGTGTCGTACTAATTTCACTTGTTTTTCTTTGTAAAAATTGGCAGACTGACAGAGCAAGGTACTGTGATAAACTTGGTTTTCTGTGGCCTGTATCAGGGAATTTGACACACTCTTGCTCATGGTATTCTTGCAGACAAAATGGGAAACCACTAGTTGAATGCACCAATAATGGAAGAGACCAGTCACCTTCATGACAGCCCTTCACAAAGCATAATGACTCCAACTTGCTTGGAACATTCTGGTGTGTCTAACATTTTGTAAAATCAAAGACTTGAAAATTTTAAGGGTATGCTAATCACGTTTATAGATGATGTGAAGTTGGAGGTGAGCAACATGACAAATAAGAATTCAGGCATATCTTGATATATTGCATCCAACAAGTTGAAATTCAGCAAGATATATAATCTTACAACTGACTCCCTCAAAAAGTTTAGAACATATAAACTCGACTTTGCAACAGCAAGTATAATGAATACTTTTGTGTTTTGAGTAAAATCAAATCAACTATGTGATGAGATCTCCAAAAAAATCTGCTGTGATTTTAGCATTTGTAGAAGTTCTTTCTAGAACAAGGACTAGGATAGCTCTGTTCTAGAATTCCCTGCCAGATCACAACTGGGAGAGCTATTCGCTGGTGAACACTCCAGTTTGAAGGGGTAGAGAAAAAGCAGAACATTATCCAGGAATTGTGTTCTCTGGAGAAGAGTAAACTCAGGATATTTCATATAAATTACAGTCACAATGTGTGCAAAGCATTGTACTAAGAACTTTATAACCTAAATGAACTCATATTAATTCTGTAAACTAGGTATTATTATGATTATTTTATAGATGAGGAAACTGAATCACAGTGTTTCAATAATTTTTCTAAAAGTGCATACCTATAAAGTACAAGAGCCAGGATTCTAACACAAGGCTGTGTTCCCCAGAGCCCCTATAGCATCTGTGACAGTGGCTCACAAAATTCTGGTGTGGGTAGGCATCATATGAGAATTTGTATAAAAATGCAGATTTTCAGGCCTAGATATTCTGAGTCAGCAGGTCTTGGGTAATTTTCTTTAAAATACTTCAGCATTGACTGTGTGATATGAACACGTGTGTCTGTGTTAGTTTTAAAATCTACGCCTGTGTTGTATTTAGTTGTCTTAATCAGTAATATACACAAATATATAAGGTGGTTAGGTAGGATTTAATCAAAAGGCCACAACTCAGAGGCATTCAATTATATTCATCTCCAATTAACATGAGAAATTTTGATATTAGAATATTAGAGCTGAACATTAGTAGTTTTCATTGTGTGTGGATTTTCTAGAAATATGGTGGAGACCCACACCACCCTGGCCTACACAGGGGATAATTACATAGCAGGCGCAGCAGTCTGCACCCTCAGACATGGCACCCAAAGCTTGCTTCCTCGATGGCCTGTTTTGACTGTTAATTTGGAGACTTCTTGGTCTCCTGACTAACTAGATAGTTACTAAATCCTGCTGCTAGAATGTTGCTTACTTTGCCTCCAGTGACCTGTGCATGGAAAGTTCTGTTGGAGCACCTACAGGGATTGACAGCTGGAACTCCACTGGGTTTTGCCAAACTGGTGGCATGACTATTACATGTTGGTGAACTAATGCTGGCACGTGTGCCAGGATTCAGTCTGAGACTTGCTTTCAGAGGACTTGTGGAGAGGAAACCCATCACATTCACCTATAGCTAATTGCTGGAAGTGTCTGTTGTTGACCAGACATCCCGTGAAAATGGCCCCTAACCAAGTTGGGTTAGGTCAGGATCTGAATTATTGGAAGCACCTCAGCTGATTCTGGTTTGAGACACACTGAATTAACTTATATCTTCTTCTCTGTTTAAAAGGAGGATCAGTGAGTATCTGGCAGTGGGACGTGGGAGTGTTTCCAGCACAAGATGAGTGGCCAGATCTTCCTTTAAAAAAAAAGGTCATTTATAATATTGAGATTTAATCAATTTTAAAAAGAGATTTAATAAAAAGTATTTGTTCTTGTTAATAAAAAGGAATAAAGCTTTGTGATCCTCAGCATCTGCCTAAAGCCCCATAGCCTGATAAAGTTTTCTGTGAGTACTTCTGACTGAACCACTGCAAGGAGCCCCATCCATGACCCTATGATCTTTGCAAAGTCATGGTAATTTCACAAGCAAACATAACTAGGTGAGTCATATGCTTTTTTTTTTGAAAAAATTTCTTCCTTCTCTTAAAGTAGTATCAGGAAGCTAGGTATATCTAGTGGAAAGTAACGGGTTTCATTAAAATGCTATGCTTATAATTCTATTATTATTGTTTGTGTCTGAAATTGTGTTAAGTATGACACTTCGAAGATAGTCTAGAAAAAAAATCTTGGCCTAACATTGTTTTTGCAAAATTTCTCATGATGCAAAAGCATTGGAATGTTTTTTGAAATAAATCTTATAGGAATAGATAAACATCAATTCCTGAAATATTTAAGCTTATTGCTTCATACTTAAGCAATTAATGAGGTGAAAATAATGTGCCTTACATGTGATGGGAACTAAATAAACGTCTGTTAGCAAACTTTTTGATTGATATAGAGCAACTGAAGGAAATAGTAAATGTGGCAAAAATTTGAATAGGTACATAGCAATGGTATTACGAAACTCATGTGTGAAGCTTCTGAACATAAAGGAGCAGAGAAGCTTCTGAATCTTAAGAAATTAAGGGCAGTGAAGAGATTTTAGTGTAGAAGACAAAATCATTAGGGAAAAAAACCCTTCAGCCTTCAGGGGAAAAATAACAGTTGCCGAGGAGGTTATTTTCTGCTTGAGAATTTGTATTGAAGAGAGAATTGGAATCGTTAAATTGAGAGTGAGGATTTAAAAGAATTTTCAAGTGATGCCCTTTGTTTTTCAGAAGATAACAATAGGTTCCATCAAATCCATCAAGGCCACTTGCATCTCGGCTTCATTCAGTAGCAAATGAGGTCATGTCTATCTGAGACAGTGCAAAATTTTATGGTGGGTACCAAGTCATCAAAAGAGGATAAATTCTATTGTGCACAGTTTTAGTAGATGTAATGATAATATATTTGAGTAATTTGGGTATCACAATCCAACGTGGAATCTAGTTGTCATGACTGATGACCCAAACACCACCTTGACTTCTCCAATACTACAGATGTATTGTTTTATTACTGCTTCTTCTACGTGGCTTTCTTTAACAATATTTACTGTTCCTAGAACAAATGTGCATTGAGGAAGATCTCCTTTTTTTCAGGAATTAGTAAAGGCTGCTAATTTGATATAACAGACTACCCTCCCGGGTTTGTTGCTGTCTTAACAATGATTATACATCTGATGTTAAATTACTCAGCTTAGCTTGTCTGATGAATCAAAGCATGCTGGTTATTTGGTGACATGAAAATCAAACAGCAATTTGATGGAAATTTTCATTTCTTAATCAGTTGCTTGGGTTTTTCCCTTCTAAAATTGTGAGTTATATTAAAGAACTTCCTGTTTCGTCTGTCGTGGTTCCCCAGAGACTACAGCATTAAGAACAAGAATAGTTTAACAATGAAAAGAGACCAGGAAGTGAGGGGGCCCTGTGGGGATAGTCTGTCAAGTAAATGGCCGAAATGCTGGTTAGCTTTCTTGGTTTATAGTAAACAAAATATACTGCTTCATAACACTGTTCTATAGAATATTTCTTTTTTTAACCAGTCGTGACTTTAATGATGAGAATACTATTCATTTTAAGTTTTTTCTCTTTCAAATTATTTGTTTGTATCATTGCATGTTACGTTTAATAGAAACTAGATTTGTGTTTTTTAAAATGGTGTTTATAGAAACTGTGTAAATTCCCCACTCTGCCATGGCAACCTCATTCTTCAGATAGTCCCTACTGCCTTAACGGCTGTTGTGGACCCAGAGCAGCTGGAATGGCTCATGCTTGTTATTGGCAGACCCTGTGCTAGACCTTGCTTTTGTCAGTCTCAATACAATAATTTCTTCTTTTTTTAAAAAAACTTTTATTTTCAGATTGTTGTATGTTGACATGCAGGTATAAGAAATAATAGAGATCCCTTGTACCCTTTACCTGGTTTCCCCCACTGGGGAAGATGTTTGCAAGTGGAACATCTTGCAAAACTATAGCACGATGTCACAGCCAGGATGTTGGCATTGAGCCCATCAAGATGTGGACTATTTCTATCCCCACAAGAATCCCTCATGCTGCTCTTTTATAACCACACCGACTTTCTTCCCACCAACCCACTCCTTAACCATTGGCAGCCACTCTAATCTGTTCCCCATTTCTACAATCTTGTTATTTCAAGAATGTTATGTAAATGGAAGTATACAGTATGTAACCTTTGGGGACTGGCTTTTTTTCACTCAGTGTAATGCTCTGGGGGTTCTCTAGACCATTGCGTGTGTCAGTGAGTTTCCTTTCTTGCTCGGTTGTAGAGGTGTGCCACATCAATGCTTTTTTGCACGGACTATTTCTGTTCCAGTCTTGGGAACATTTCCACTTTCAACGTTAAGGGACGTAATTATGAAGGAATAGTTGGATTTCAACAACGCTCTCTTTATGTTTGGAGAGACTTAGGAGAGGTAGGCATAAAGACAGCAGAGATCCGGGCAGTAGGAAGGGGATTTTGGTGGTGCTCCAGCTTCCTGTGTTTGGTGGTGAGAGTGGGGCCTTTAGGGAGGGCCTCCAGACTCCAGAGAATGTTTCCCGAGGGGTGTGACTGGAAGAGGGGTCTACTAAACACCACGTCCACCTGAGGTAGTGCCTCAGGAGACCAACATCTCAGCTATGAAACAGGGGGAAACAATTACGGATCTCATGTCCATGTCACAAAAGGGATTTGCAGGTGCCACTTGTCATTACTGACAGCAGAGTGTGGCCAGAAGACATGACCTAGCACCTGTCCACTCTCTAAATGTGCTTGGGGTTTTAATGACCTGAAATCGCTGAGATTTGGCTCCTGCATTAAACCCTAAAGATGGATTCATTAGAAAGGCAAAATGCTTGTAGGTGAAGAATGTGTTTTAATTCTTGAATTAAATCTTAAGCAACAGCAGGCTACACGGCATTTGTCATGTGGATGTTTGTAGGTACACTTAGTGTTAAGAAAAACTTCCAGAATTTTGGAACTGTCAATTAGGAGATGAGAGGTCACAAAGCCCTACCCCTCCCCCCTCAGTGTAATTGTGTGCTCTGCCCATTTGAAGATGACTTGAAGAGACGTAGCGGGAGGAAGCAGAAATGGCCTAGAGAATATTGGAATTAAATATGGGGTGGGGGGCACAGTTCTTTGAAGAACTACTAGATAAAAAGATTAAGACTGCAATATGATATGCCTTACAAAGTGTGATAGACAATCTTTAAGAAATGTTCCTTAACGTAAAGCAAGGTACATATGTAGCGTGAACCCTAGAACCCTTGGGAATGAGAGGATGAAGATGTGGAGGGTAGGGGAGAGGGGCTTGTGCAGGAGCATTAGGGCCTCTTAAGGCTTGGTTGATAGATCTCAGGCACTAGAAGGAACTAGAAGGAAGAAGGTACTGATTCATTTAGATTTTTTTTCATATTAGTTTTAATTTGAAGTTGCCTGTCCGAGAATCAGTAATGTAATGTCTTTGTAACGTTGCTAGATTTTCCTGCTAGTGCTGTGAAATCCTTAGTGAAGCTGAAGGGGTAATCAGACTGGTATTAAAAATGAACAGTTTGGAGAGTCCTTTCTGTAACTTCTGAGGTTAGAAATAATTAATAGTTCTCAAGAAAGCTGGGCTGCTGGTGTCTCCCCCTGCTCTGATTTCAGCTACCTGTCCCTATGGTGCAGGCTGGCTTTGAATTTTGCCCACAAGCACTTAGATGTGATTTTTATGTCGTTTGTTCGCACCTCTGGTGTCCCTCACTCCAAGAGGCCTGTTCTTGTAAAGGCAACTCCAGTCTTTCTGAAATACAAAGTCACAACATAAGAAGTCATCAAAACATTTGGACTGCTAGTCAGCTGGGGCAGCCGGTGAAGTTTCAGGTGAGACTATAACAAGTTCCCTGGCACTTCCCACACTGTATGCTAAGTGTGAAGGTGTGATCCAACCCCCCTCTGGAGGTCCTACTCAAATCATTCTATCCTCCACTCCCCTGTCAGTCCAGTGGGTCACTTCAGGGCCCCCCAGCTGGCTACTGTGAAATTGCTGCTGAATAGTCACACAATTCCTGTCTTCAGGCCTCAGGTTTAACAACAAAGCTCATGGTTTGTTAATGCGCCCTAGACAAATCAGGTGCACTCTGTGGCAGGTAGGATGGTAAATCTGCCAGGCGAAGGAGAGGGGGGAGATGAGAGTGGAGTGGAATGAATGACTTCTCTGGGGCTGCCTCCAGCACCACCTCCTGGCAGGGCAGGTGCAGAAAGGAATTAGTGCTAGTTTCCCAAAGAGATGGGAACTTGCCCAGTCTCCCAGGTAGGGATGGGAGCCCATGGCTAAAGGTGGTTTTGAATTGATGGATGCTATCTGCTTGAAAGAACAACCCACCCCTTCTGGCACTGACTTTTCACTTTTCCTTGTTCTCACTGTCTTTTTATAGGGAAGAGGGGAATAAAAGAAGCAGCACAGAATAGACATTAAGAGCATAACTCCAATAAACCAGACTGCTTGTGTTTGAAACCGGGTTTTGCCACTTACCTTGGACAAATCACTTAAACATTCAATGCTCTAGTTTTCTTTAATCTGGAAAGTAGAGATAACAATTCATATTTCACTGAGTTTTTATAAAGAATAAATAATTTTATAAATATATTCCAATGATCTATAATAACTCCAAACTTAGTGTGTTAAAACAACAACAATCATTGCACTATCATTGCTCATTGTTGTAGCAGTTGATTGGGTTCAGCTGGGCCATTCTTATTTGGGGTCTGTTATGCAGCTGCAGTTAGGTGGTGGCTGGGGCTGGAGTCATCTTGACCTCAGCTGGGGCTGTTGGTTGGAATACCTCCATCTGGACTCTCCATGTTGTTGGGGCTTCCTCATAGTGTGGAGACTGGGTTCCAAGAGCAAGTGTTCCAACAGAACTATATGGCAGGTGTATCACCTTTTATGAATTAGCCTCAGAAGTCACATGGCGTCACTTCGTCTATATGCTACTGGGTGAAGGACTTGTAAAGGTACACTGTGGTTCAGTGGGAAAGGTCGCAGATCCTACCACTCAATAGGAGGAGTGCCAACATCACTCTGTAAGAAGAGCATATGGGACAGGGTAGGTTGCGGTAGCTGTCTTTGGAAAAGCCAATGTGCCACAGAATGGAGAGGACTTAGAAAGTATCTGTTTCGTGGTAAATGCTCAGCAAGTGTTGGTGATCATTTATTGGATTCCAAGGCTAGTGACCTCCAAATGGGACACCTAACCATTTCTTACCCCAGCCTCATTTCTGAGGAAATTTACTCTTAGCTCTGTGGTTTTAAAGATGCTACTAAGACACATCCCTGTGCTCAAGGCTGTGTGAGAAGGAACTCCTGGGTCTGAAGCTGTTGCATCCTTTGGTGGTGAACCTTGAGGTCAAGGACAAGGAAGAAATTCAAACCAGCCTGGAAAATATGCCTGGGTCATAGCATGGTCACAGTAATACTGGAAACCAAGTACATTTCCCTCGATCACAGTTCACCCATGTACTCTCCAAGTGACCCAGCATAATTAATCTCCAGCAGGAGCTGACTAGAGTCCCACCCTCATGTTCACTGAGGCTCAAAAGCTTTGGATAAAATTGAGTAAAATGTTCCTTGGCACGGGGCAGGGTCCCTCTGAAGTTGAATGCCCCTGAGGCCAATCACCTCATGGACATCCTGGGAAGTGCTTGTTTGACTTTGGCGTGACCCTCATTTGAACCTGAATCTCAAAGGCAAATGGATTAGATAGCTTAGTCATGAGAACATCAATCCAAATCCAGAGGTTTAGGGCTTTTGTTGCAAGCAAATGAAACATAGGAAAAGGCTTCTTGTGTGCCATCTGCTTCTTTATAGACCTTATAGCACCAACAGCAGACCTTGGGCCCCGGGCAGTGCTGACTTTTGCCAGATGTGTCTGGAGTTTCCACGACTTTCTTTACCTTTTCCTAGCATAATATCTCCCAACTTAAAAAACAAAAGTAAACATTAGCCTTGTTCCTCTTTTTACAGAGTAAGGAATTTATTAGACTCTGAAACAGATAAACAAAACAATTAAAAACTTCAGAGCGGCCCCAAAAATATTTAAATGTGAAAATCACTCAAGGGAGGCTTGTGCTGCCTCTAGATATCTTTCAGCTATGTGTAAATTTACCTAGGGTTTTGTCACTTATGTGTAGCTCTTCTAAAGATCTTAATGGAGATTTGGGGATTAGAGTAAGCCTCCTGTTAAATTTTATGGTAACTCAGTAGTTCCTAGTTAAGTCCTTGTGGATGGATTGCATTGGGTTTGTATTGATAAGTAGGGAGAGAGTAAAAGCAAACAGCCCAGACCCCTAGATCAGTCAGAATATCTCATGGCTTGCTCCATCTGCTAACAGCATCGAAAGGAATTGTTTGAAGAACTGCCTTTCTGCAGACTGGCTGAGGAAGAATGAGAGAATCAGAGGAGGTCATGAGTGGGCAAATGATTCAAATTAATTCAAGCTCATAGAGCATGAACAACAAAAGGGGCCAACAAAGGATGAGGGGGAGAAAAGGAATGGAATTAAAAAAATAATAAGGAGTCTTATTGTATGAGATGGCATTGCTGTCTGAAGACTGATAACATCTTGTTATTGTCCTAGGCTGAAGTTGGCTGAAATTTCAGGCTGAAATTCTTATCCCAAACCAAAACAAAGATTAATTATGTAATATTTTCATAGCATCTGTCTCTTGGTTTGGATTCACCCAAGAGCAACACTGAGGTAAGGACTTGGGCGCAAGCAGTTTGTTTGAGAGCCAGTGAGCACAAGTGAGGGAGTAAGGGAAAATCAGTAAAGAGTGTGTTACTCAGTTGCGGGCGTCTAGACCTCAACCCTGATGTGGACCTTTGAGGAACCATGTATAGTATATCTCAGAACTGTTTCACCTAGGGATAGGGAATCTGGAGTATTTAGTCTCTGGTGCCAGTCCCTATTGGTCATGGTTTGCCCTTGAGGATGTCAAATTTCCATTTCTTTCTTCCCTTCGTCCGTCCGTCCTTCCTTCCTTCCTTCCCTCTTTCTTTCCTTCCTTCCTTCTCTCTTTCCTTCCTTCCTACTTTCCTTCCTTCCTTCCTTGCTTCCCTCCTTCTTTTCTTCCTTCCTTTCCATCCATCCTTCCTTCCTTTCCATCTATCCTTCCTTCCTTTCCTTCCATCCATCCACTCTAGGCTCGTGTGTTAATTGACTAGTCTCTAGTGATAAACCATGCCAACATGAACTTTGATCAAATATATCTAAATGGTAGATAGATAGGTAGAAAGATATGTGCATACATATATAGATAAATGTCAATGGAACTGTATTTGGAAAAGTACAGATAGCCTGTCCATACTTTATCTTATGAAACAGTATTATCTATCAGAAAGAAGGGGAGAAGATATTCCACCCCTCTTTCACTGTCTTATCCCTGGAAAAAAGTTCCAGAGTTTGTTCAAAAAGATAACTGGCTATTTATTCCCTTACTTCATGGATTTTGCTTTTGAAAGAGCCAACGTACTATGCCTCCCCAAACTCACCCTGCTCTTTCTGGATCCATTCAGAGCCTGAAACTCCTAGAAAAGAACAAGGCAGGATGCATTAGGAGACTGAGACAGTGCATCGTATCCTGAGAGATTTGGTCCCCTGGAATAAGACTAGGGAACTAGGAGAAGAGACCAGGCAGCATTATATCCTCCGTATTGGAATTCAACATACTCTGGTAATTCAGAGCATCAGGCAACAGGGTGAGAAGGTAATTTTAATTCAGTCCAGTAAGGCTGCACATGATGAAGGCCTGCTCAGCACAGGAAATGAAGGAGGGGACTTTGATTATCACTTTGCTTCCCAGGAGTGGATCTAAGAGTCAGCACACAGGAGGACAGGGATTCTGGCAAACACTGACGACTCCTCATTTCATGATGAATACAGAAAGGAAAACAAGAACAACAATACAGAGCCTATGGAAAGGTGAGAGAAGGGAAATATTCTGAAGTCTCAGAGAAAGTATATAGCTCCAAGAATGGCTACAGTATATAACTAAGAGTATTTAAGGATATTTGAGGATAAAGAACTAGAAGAAGTTTGCTTTTTTTCTTTTGAGGAAGATTAGCCCTGAGCTAACATCTGATGCCCATCCTCCTGTTTTTGCTGAGGAAGACTGGCCTGAGCTAACATCCACGCCCATCTTCCTCTACTTTGTATGTGGGACGCCTGCCACAGCGTGGCTTGACAAGCAGTGCCTAGGTCCTCACTTGGGATCCGAACCTGTGAACCCCACGCTGCTGAAGGAGAACTTGTGAACTTAACTGTTGTGCCACCGGGCTGGCCCCTAGAAAAAATTTTTAAAAGAATATTGAGAAATTCTCAATATAATTCAAAAAGACTCAGACTCTGATATAGAAATAAAAATTCCTAAGGAGAGAACATACAGGTAGGAAGAAAATGCATGTATGGTGAAAATAATATAAGCCCCTCTTTACAAAAGGAAAACATCAAATTGGAAATACGTATCTTTTTTTAAAAAGACAGTCAGTTTTAAGGAAAACTAAAAGGCAAATCTTTTGAACTTAAAATTACCAAGTTTATTTAGATGCTCTGCTGCAAATTCCTTGCCCTGTTTTTAAGGACACTGAGTTTATGAATTAGTAAATTAAAGAGAGCCTTTGTTAGCTGACCAATTTGCGAGACGTAACGTTCTCTACTACTTAACTTTGATTATCTTCTCTTCTTCATCACAGGTGAACAAGTCCTCTATTGTGTCTTCCCGTCACTCAAAGTAAAGCAAAAAGGATGCCCTTGTCAAAGTTATTTTATTAGAGAGCTTGAGTTTATGAGTCTGAAATTTAAACATTATTGTTTTTACAAATGTTCAAGTTGGTGAAACAAGTTTTAGATAGTGGTGAAAAGATGTGGAACTTGGCTAGTGTAGGAGATAGTAACAGTTCATTCATGATGACTATGTAATTCATTTCATATGTAAGAAACTTATATTGAACTTAGTGGATTTTCTCCCTTTCTCCTTTTCTGCTTCTGTCTGGGTTTTTGTTCCCCAATATAGAGATACAGTGTAATTTCTCGAATTTGAGACAACAGATCACTCTTGTCTTTACTCTACCATGGTTTAAAAATAAAAGTGCTTCCGGAAATGCCTAAACCAAAAGTATAATGATCAGACACTGGAAGTTAACAAAGAAACTAAGAATACAACAATAGGAAACAGAATCTCTACTACAGAAACCTGATTCAAACGTGAGACCTTTTCTGAGGCTCATGGGGAAAAAAGGTAAATTAAAAAAAAATTATGAAAGTGAATATTATTGACATGGAAATAGAGAATCAGTGATTTATTTTCAGAATCATAGGTGAATCATAGGTGTTCCTTGGGGACAGAAACAAAAACAACTACGACAACAATCATGATCAAAGAAAAATGATTTGGAATTTGAAATAGAGGGAAGGATGCAGAATGATTGGGCTCCCCACATTCAGGCTAAATCAATTCTAAAAACCCAACATAGGCACACATCTAATGGGGGCGAGCTGGGGAAAGCTCATACCAGCTTGCGAGAGCCGATTTTTAAATTTTCAGAATTCTGTGAGCTGGTCATTAAACACAGCCATTATTATACATGACAAGTTGTAAACATATAATTAAGTAAATTACATTAAAAACAAGATAATAACTCAAAACTTATCACTCCCTAATTATTTTACTATTATCTGTGAGCTTGAAGTTGTTTATATCTGTTGTATCCTCTATGGAGGAAATACTGTATAACCGTGAACTGCCTGCATCTCTTCCCAGCCCTGGGCTCAGTGATGTCACAGAGGTAATTAACAATCAGCCAACGTGGGACTATTTACACCCTTGAAGTCAACAAATGCTGCAAATCGGGGGTTGGTTTATTGTTTTCTTGATTGTCTAGACTGCAGAAAGTAGATGGAGAAAACGTTAATAATGGAGACTAAATTTGAAAGTGTGCTGTGTATTTAGTCATTATATTGTGAACAGCACAAAAAGTAGAAGAAACATTCTTCCAGTGTTGAAAAATCATAAAAGAATTCACTCAGGTCATTGACAGATGAGTGAAGTTCTGACTTAAATCTTTGTGATTTCACTTTCTTCTTACTTGTTAATGTAAAAGAAACTATCAAACAATGTTTATGTTGGAACCACACTTGATCCTTGATTTCAACCATAGGACACCTATTTAACAAGAGTTCGGTAAAGATAAAGGAAATTATTCAGTGAACATCAATTAGCCACACAGGATTTAGAATAAAGAGAATTACATATTTTTTTGTTATTTGTAATTTGTATGCTACACATCCTATTTATCAGTAAAATTTATAATAAACATACATAGGTGTATATATATATTTTTTTGAGAGCTGGTTTTTAGACATTTACTAGTATCTAACTGCCACATTCTCTTGGTTTTCATGGATTATAAGAACAAGGGAAAAGTAATCCTCAAGCAACAAGGGAGGCAAAACATGATACTAACAAAGGAAACAAAGATGACACCTTTCTTAGATGATTTTCTTTGAAGACACCAAAAGCTAAGAGACAATGAAGGCAGCTACAGGATTTTGGGAGAAAATATTGTGATCCAAGAAGAAACATCCAATCAGGGTGCTTTTTGTATGTGTAGGCCACAGAATGACATTCTGTGATACCCAGGGTCCCCGAAACTATTTCACCATGTTTCCTTCTTGAAAAACTTACTTGACTACATCTTCTAACTGGCCAAGAAAAATCAAAACGAGGAAGTCAAAAATGGGAAAACTTCTAAGAGGAGGCGCTGAAACAAGCTAACTATGAAGAATCAATAATTGCTGTGAATTTGGTTACAAGACAAATGCAACTAGAATATTTGAAGAATTCTTGAATTAGAGGATATAATCAAAATAACTTAATTAAAAAGAAGGGAATAGAATAATGATCATAATTTGTTAGTGGTTGTACTGATTTCCTGGCTCGAGATGAGTAAGACATAGAGAGAACCAGGCTTTAGAAACTCTGTAGTTATTTCTTGAATGTTTTAAAAAAGAATTTAACTATTCCTTCAGTTTTCTAAGACATATCAATTTTTCTTATCTTGTTCTGCTTGCCGTTTCTTACACTTTCGTTAAATGACTTCATTCCCTTCAATGTAGAACCATATTATGGCTCCTATTCTCTTCCATTTCCAAATATATCTGGTTTTTTTTGTTCACCTTGTAGATCATTCAGTACCCTGTTCAGTTATTCCTTTTTAAAAATTTTATTGACTTTATTTTTTTAAAGCAAGTTTTAGGTTCACGGCAACATTGAGCAGAGGGTACAGAGATTTCCTAAATATCCCCTGCCCCACACATGCATAGCCTCCCCCATTATCAACATCACCACCAGATGGGTATGTTTACTACAATCGATGAACCTACATGGACACATCGTGATCACCTAAAGTCCGTAGTTTACATTACAGTTCACTCTTGGTATTATGCACTGTGTGGGTTTGGACAAAGGAAAATGACATGTATCCATCATTATATTATCATACAGAGTAGTTTCACTGCCCTAAAAATCCTCTGTGCTTTGCCTATTCATCTCCACTCTCCCAGCCCCCCGCAACTACTGATCTTTTTACTGTATGAATAGTTTTGCCTTTTCTGGAATGTCATATAGTTGGAATCATACAGTATGTAGCCTTTTCAGACTGGCTTCTTTCACTTAGTAATACGCATTTAAGATTCTTCTATGTCTTTTCATGGCTTGATGGCTCTTTTTTTTTGCACTGAATAATGTTCCATTGTCTGGATGTACCACGGTTTATTTATGCATTCACCTACCAAAGGAAATCTTGGTTGCTTCCAAGTTTGGGCAATTATGAATAAAGCTGCTGTAAACATGTGTGTGCAGGTTTTTGTGTGGACATAAGTTTTCAACTCCTTTAAGTAAATACCAAGGAGTATGATTGCTAGATTGTATGGTAAAAGTATGTTTAGTTTTGTTAAGAAATTGTCTTCCAAAGTGGCTGCATGCCATTTTGCATTCCCACCAGTAATGAATGAGAGTTCCTGTTGCCCAACATCCTTAGTATCATTTGTTGTTGTTAGTGTTCCAGATTTTGGCCATTGTAATAGGTGTGCAGTGGTATTTTACTGTTGTTTTAGTTTGCATTTCCCTGATGACATATGATATGGGACATCTTTTCATGTGCCTCTTTGCCATCTGTATATCTTCTTTGGTAAGGTGTCTGTTAAAGTTTTTGGTTATTGGGTTGTTTGTGTGCTTATTGTTGAGTTTTAAGAGTTCTTTGTACAGTTATATCTATTTTTTTTCTATTCTTCCTTCTTCATCATGTTATCTGTAAGGCCTATTTCCCAAATTTCACTTTTCCTCAATGCCTAAAACCCTGGTAACATCTAATGGGCTCACCACCTCCCAGGTATAATTGGAAGATCTCTTCTCTATAAAGTGTCAGGCAGCATGTTATTCAGGTAAAGGAGATGGTGCAGAGGACCAAATATCACAATGAACTTTGCTAATATCCTTCATTCTGCCAATCAGTGACTATCGACGCAGGAAGAGATCCTAGACCGTAGGTGTCCTGCTTTTGCTGTAGAGATGAGAAGATGGAGAGAAAGAGTCTTCAAGGGGATCTATTGGTTAATCACAGTTCAAAAGCCAGGACCTAATGCTCCAGACTCTCATTTTACTGGTTAAAAGTTGTGCTTTGGTTTTTTCTTGTAAGTGAGGACTATAATGATGAAGCATGGGTAGACAAGAGGAAGGAGATAGTAAAGGCTAGAAGAGGCCTTCTGATGAGCCCTCTGAGAGCTATGATCTAACCAGCGGCTAAATTATGTCATGTGTACCTCTCCACTTTGTTCATTATCCCTCCACGAAACCCACAGTGCTCTGGCCTGTGTTTTACTATCAGAGCTCCCCTTTCACATAAGTGACTTTCTTAGTATGTGGTGTTTTTACATCCCTTGTAAGGGGCGCCTTGTTTCTCCTGACAATTTCTGTCACTCATTGCTCAGTCTGAGCTGCCTTATGTTCCTCTTAACGGGCTTATCTCCAGAGGGCATTAGCTAGATAAATCTTTGAATGTATGCCACATGCTTTCTTTATTTCTTTTTCTTATTTTGCTTTTTCAGGGTTTATTTTAATCCAAGATTATTACAGGCTCTTCAGATTTAACATCCAATGCTTCTTAGCTTGGGTCTGAATTTTTTTTAACATCTTATCCATTTTTAAATGTACAGTTCAGTAGTGTTAAGTATATTCACATTGTTGTGCAACACATCTCCAGAACGTTTTCATTTTGCAAAACTGAAACTCTGTACCCATGAAACAACAACTTCCCATTCCCCCAAAGGTTTGACCTTACCTTACAGGTTAATGACACTTAACAAGACAGTTCTCTGGACTGTGATCAAAGAAGGAAACAGCTCCCAATTCCTAGGACCTAGTTTTTACGTGAAGATGAGGATGTTAGGATGGTTTTCTTAAAACTAGGGGGAAAAAACTCATCAAAAGGAACTTTCATCTCTTTAAGTGTAATAGTCATTACGTATCTGTATATAAATACAAGTTGAATGATCCTTGGTCCCTGAATCATCAATATTTTAAATACAAAACAACCATAGCCATGAGTGATATGTGGCACACAGCACCCAGACCTTTGCTGTGGCAATTCTTAAATACATTTGTAGTTACAACACCCACTCCTCTTGGTGTTCTAACTTGATGCAGTTTCTATCTATGAGGCAGCCCTAAATCTTTGCATTCCCAGAGGAAGCCTGCCATCTGTTCATCAAACTTGGAGTTGTTGGAGGGAGCAGCTGCGGTTTCTATCTGAATCTGAATGTGTGTGTGTTAGTCATTAAGAAAAAAATTTGTGCTCATTTGTGTTTTGAGTCATAAGTATGCCATCAGTAGGTCCCAAGAAAACTGTCAATGCCATTCCCAAGGGAGCGAGATCCGGATTCTGTTCCCAGCAATACAGCCCTGGTATATTTGGGCAACTCACATGAAATCTCTCTGCTTTGTCTCCATCTAAAAGTGGAAAATGTTTTTTAAAAACTTATTTTTTCTCTGAATATAATTTTTCTCTGAATATTATTTTTTTCTGAGAATATAGAGGCAGCTCTTTGGTCTCCTACCTTTTCGTTTCAGAGAGCAGCTTACGTTCAGCTCTGGGAGCAAAGTTTTCCTTGAAGAGAGAGTCCAAGCAGCAGTCGTGGCTGAGGGCTGGGAAAGGCCCCTTGGAGAGCAATTGGTCCAGTGCTCTTCAATCTTCAGATTTGCATATGATCTTGCCGATTTTTGCATTATCTTTATATCACCTATTATTTGCTTGATATTTATTTAAATAGAGTTCAGATTGATTCACTTTTAACACTTACTTTATGCTACGTAATAATATTTGTAAATTATAGTTTAGATGTGCCAAATATCTTACATTATATCTTACATTATAAACTTAAAAATATAGAATTTATAAATATGTGTTTCTCCCCCAATCACATCAAAATAAACACACAATTTTTAAAATAAAAAATAATACCCCGCGTGCCACCTAAAATCAGTGGTTCACCTATCGTACTTTGGGAAACATTGATCTAAGCCAGCTCCGCCAATTTGTACCTTGTTCCTCTATCGCCTGAGCCCCAGAGCCTGGCCCCCTGGTCCCTCAGCCTGCTGCCCTTGGCCTGGGACCAAGCAGCCCCAGGGAAATGGCAAAAATAGGGGTGGAAGGAGCTCGGGCTTTCCCTGCCTGGGATTTCACACGCTCACCCTGCCTAGCACGATTGTGTTTTCTCTATCAGACAAACGCCTCCCCAACCCGAAGAGCATTCAGTGACCTCTAGCAGGGTCAGGAGCCAGGATCTGTGGGAAAAGGGAGGTAAAGAGACGCTGCACAGCCATGTGGGATCAGCTTGGGCGAGTTCCTGATCTGACCATCGTGGAAACCAATTAGATAAATAATAACTTATTGGGGACATTATAAGGGTTTTTCTAGCCCAAGGGTCAGCATTCTTTTCCTATAAAGGACCACATAGTTAATAATTTAGGCTTAATGGGCCATATGGTCTCTGTCACAGCTATTCAGCTCTGCTGTTCTTGTCACAAAAATAGCCAGAGATAATATGTGAATAAATGAGCATGACTGTGTTCCAATAAAATTTTTTTTTTTGGTATAGAATGTACAAAATAGAATCTACTGTCTTTACAAAAAAAAGGTTCATTTTGTGTATGGGTGTGTGTGGTCTTTCTCTTAATGAGTTTCTTAGTGTCAGCATTTAATTAAAGTTCTATATGGGACTACTCTGACCCCAAATCCTCTTCATGATTTACCAATTAGTCATTCTATATTTTTAAACTATTATTTAAAACAAATTTTATTCAATTTAAACTTAAAAAACCCCAACCGAGCTTCAGAAATTGTGTCTTCATAAAGTCCCTCAGCTAATTGGGATTCAGGGTTTCTGACTTCCAGTTCAGTTTCCTAAGACATAGAAAGATAAATGGGCAAAACATTCTGAGTGATAAATCGACCTGGAATTTGGTTAGCAGAGTTTGGGGAGATGAGGTAGCTTGGAGTTAAAGCTTGGGAAAATTGTAGGGGAACTTGGATGTCAGTTGTAGGACTAGAAACTTCTTTCTGGGCTACAAGGTCTTAACCCTGGGGTCCAAGGAACCTCTAAAATTGTAGGTAATGTTCAGTGGATTTATGCACATGGATTTTGGGATGGGGCAAGAAAAGTCTTCCATAAAAAGCTAACAACCACCGCTCTTGGTAATGGGAGCTATTTTGATTTTCAAGTAGGGGAATGAATAAATGTTTTAGAAAGATCACTCTGCTGTGGTATGGGGAAAGGAATGGAACAAAGATAGACTGAAAGAAAGACAGAAGGAGGTGACTGGGCCGTCCCAGTAAAGGGAGCCTAAACAGGGCTTAGAGAGTCGTTCTTTTAGCGTGGACTTAGGTAACAGTGAACCAGAGAGAATGCACATTGGTTTTCTTCATTTATTTTCTGAGGATCCCCCATGGAAACAAACTGTTGAGTGAGGAAGCTACATAATGTAAATATTATTCAAACAACTCCTGATTTTTGTGTGTGGTTGCGGGATGGAGTCAGGCAAAGGAGGGAGAGGAAAAGCCGTAAAAGGAGGGGCCTCTGCACCATCGGAAAGTTGCTTCTTTGGCAACTAATTGGGGCACATGGGGAGGGATTCTTTCTGTTACTTTTGCTTGAGGGTTAACAATTTTAAAGCAGCTGTTGGCACTTACCTCTCTAGAAGTACTGTAGTGCCCTGTGGGTGAGAAACGTATTTAATTAACAAGGCTGCCCCGTGAGTCAGGCACTATGCTGGGGACTTTTGCAGGTTAGGTCACTTGGTAAGCACAGCTGAAGAGAATGGCTCTTATTGAACACTGAGCAATGCAGAATGAGGATTTTTCCATTCATTTATCAAATGTTTATTGAGCATATGTTATGTTCATGGCACTGATGGGCACTAGGGCCACAGAGAAAGAGAAGTCATAATCCTTGTCCTTAAGAAGCTCACAATCTATTAAGATTAGCATACATTTATCTACATACACATATGGAAACATTCCATAGCAAGTTAAATTAAGAAATAAAAATAATCATACACGTGATGATTAATTACATATCATCTTGTGGTAGCTTTTCTAAGGAGGAGTGCCAGTGCTTTTTCCCCCCCAGGCATCATTACCCTAATTTTTCAAGGCAGCTTTATTGAAAACCTGAAAAAATAGACTGTACGAGGGATGACAGAAAAGGGTGAGCACAGAAGGAGAGAGTCATTTGGGGACTTACTGATTAATGACAGAGCCTTCACTTTGAATAAATAGCTTTGCATCTAGCTCAGATTGCTACCGATGGCAAGTCACCACAATTATTATTTAATACTTTGGAGGTGACATCTGTGTTCAAGAGACTGCTTCATAAATAACAGGCCCCCATAAATAATGAAGACCTGGCCTGCTCCAGAAAATTGCAACTGAAAGTCATAAGTGGCTCTGAGTAAAAGAAAATGAATGATGGAATGTTCAGGAAAGCCATTTGTGGGTGGGCTGGCTGGACTTGGGAAGTGCTGATGGAGCAGACAGTAAGCCACAATGGGCAACAGAAAGCTAAGATTGAGACTGGGGAAACTAAGGCAAAAATATAAGCCAGGAGAACAGGAATAGATTTTCTCCTCATATATAAGACATCAAATATCCCAATGAGGCTTTTTGACTTCCCAGCAATATCTTTGATAACTCTTTCATGGGTGTCATTTGCAGCTGATGTTCTTTGTTACCAACCTCATGACTACAGAAACCAGACTTTTTAATGAGAGTAACATGAATAACATCAAGCTCAACCTGTTGATGGCATGTGCATCAGTTAGCTATTGCTGCAAAACAAACCAGCCCCAAACTCAGGCTACAAAAACAATCATTTAACATTATGGCTCTTCTGTCTACAGATCAGCTCTGGGTTGAGTGCTCTAGGCTAGACTTGGCTGGGGTGGCTCTGCTTCATGTGTCTCTCCTCCTCTTGGGACCAGTGAGCTGGCCTGGACATGTACTTCTCACAATGCCAGTGGAGGTCTAACAAGGCAAGCGGAAAACATGCAAGGCCTCTGAGGGCCTTGGCACGCCATTACTTCCCCCTCCTTCTGTTGGCCACAACAAGTCATGTGACCAAACGCGAAGTGAAGGGCTAGGGAAATATACTTCATCTGCATAATGGGAGGAGCTGCAAAGTTACATGCGAAGGGTGTAGATACAGGGATAGTGAAGAATTAGTGAGTATTAATGCAACCACCCTCATTATGCTAAGATGAGAGAGACCTGGCTACAAATTTCAGCTATACTGTTTACTAATTAAATGTCTTAGAGAGACTGCTTAATCTTTCTAAATCTTCATTTACTCATCTCGGAAGCTGAAATAATAAAATGTTCAAATCTTGTTTGTTAAACCTCTGGGATTTAAACTAAATTGATTATCTCTTTTTCTTTTTCCTATTCTGTGCATATGGCCATATCTTTGCTATGAAATTCTTGTAGTGATGCCCATATATGTTCTTTTATGCTCCTTGGGACTGTCTCTATCACCTTTCAAAGATATGTTACTGACAAAAAGGAAAGGAAAAGAGAAGAAGGTGGAATGTTCCTCCAGTGATGTAGTGTCTAACGACACGAACCTGAGTAGGTGAGAACATTCTCTCTTGGTCTTTGGAATGACTATCAACACTGTATTAGTTTTCTTTCTGGCTCCTGCTCCTGTCAGGAAATCTGAAGGATTTACTTTACCTGAATAACTACTGCTCTCCCGATATAACCCCAATTATTAACATCAGAACACTATCTGATATCAGCATGACAACAATCTAAGCCCTGCTTCCTTGCCCAGCTCACTGTGAGGTTGCCAAGGGAATATGTAACTTCTGCAGAGGATCATTTTATGAGAGTATCCTAGGAAGGCAGTAAAATGCAGTGATTAGGAACATAAGTTAGGTATCTGAATGCGTCACATCCTTTATCTCAATTAATCTCCAAAATAGCTCTGTAAGATACATACCTGTTTTACAGATGTAGACTTCAAGGTTTAGAGGGGCTGGGTAAGTTGCTCAAGGTCATATAACGAGTAAGTTGAGAAGCTGGTCTCAAGTACAGATCTAATTCTAAAGTCTGTATTATTAACCACCCTTTTCTTTTTTTAAAGGGCAACAGTATTATAATTGAGTTTCATATATGATTTGAGGTTTAAAATGAAATAAACCACAGATACAATCTTTGATGTCTAAAAGAAAAATAAAACAACAAAGATATTTAAAATAATGGAAGATATTATTTTATGTTCTATGAAATGTATGCAAATATTGTATGTCTCCAACATATTATCGATGATACATATTTTACATAATAATTCAACTCTATAATATATTTGACCTGTCATAAACAGACTAACTACGATGAGTGTCGTGTAAACATTCAAGTAACAATAATTTTGCTTGCCTTTGAAAAAATTGTAAGGCCTGTTTAGAAATGATTTGAACGGCCCAGTTCTCTTCAAAGCAGGCGAAATCCTCATACTTTCCCTTTTTCTTTGTAAGTTTCCGTGTAGCAAGTGGAGGCCTTCTAAATTATTCGATTGACCTTAGGTTGTATGCCAAATTGAAATCATTCTTTTCCAAAATAGCCATTGCAGCATCTAAAGATTTGAAAGCCTGGCTAACGGTTTTATTGATGAGAGTCTAGTAGAAGAAATATTCCTCTAAAGTAATTCTCTCTCCCTTTTTTTTGGTCTTTTATTCTTCGCTTTCCAACATCTCTTTTAGTTCCTCTCCCGCACCAATTACTCAATCAAAGATGTGACAAAGTTAAACTTGGGGGTCTGGGTGTGGAAGTTACTGGAAGGCAGATTTTATAGCTATGAGCTTTCTCTCAGATCAACTGGCAGGCAGCCCCTTGGGTCTTACCCTCCTTTGCTTTCCTGAGCAAATGTCCACGTGACCTGTGTTGCCTAGAACACAACCAGGGGATGAGCAGGCAGAGTTAGTGAAACGCCAACATTTATAGGATAGCAGAGATTGGAGAAATAGTAGTATTCAGAATGTGCCAAACGTGGGGTGAGTTAGTTAACACAATTGAGAACCAGGTAAGTTTCCTAAAAGCAAATGGGGATCACATCGTTTTCTTCTTGGATTTCCTGACACCACGGTCCTATTTGTCCTCGCTCTCTCAGACCACCACTCCTCAGTGTCTTTTTCAGGCTCTCTCTTGACTCTGCCTCAAAAGGTAGTTCTTAGCATTCAGTCCTGGGCTTTCTTTTCAGTTCACTTTACATTTATTTTGTTAGGAAATCTTATCCCCTAACAAGGTTTTACATATAATTTATTTTCCAGCAATTTTGTTTTCTATCTCTAGCTTGGATCTTTCTTCTAAACTTTAGATCTGTATAAACTGCCAAGTTGATCGCCCCACCCGGCTGTCTCACAGGTATCTCAGACTCAACATGTTTGAAACCTGTTTACCCCTTTTAATCGGCCCCCTTTAGTCTGTGCTGTCTTAATAAGTACCAACTCCATCTACCTGGTTGCGTGTGCCAGAAATCCAGGAGTCATTCTTTTTATTTTCTCTTTTAAAACAGTAATTTAAAGTTTATTCCAGCTACAGTACAGTTTTCTCTGGCATGCTTCAGAGCCCATTACCAAGACATTCTGTTGTACTTGTCTCTCTGATTTATGGATCTGTGTAATTTCTGGCACTAAGGCATCATCTGACTTTGGACCAGACAGCAGTGATAAAATGGGTGGAATAACTTCAGAAATAGCAAAAGCAAGAGATTACTGTGATTCTAAGACAAATGCTCTCATTATTATTTAATGTTGGGTGATAAATTAGAATCATTAGCATTTAAATTTTTAAATATTATTAAAAATTTAATATTATGTTAGTATTTGGATGATAAATTCTTGTTGTAAAAGCAGTTGTTAAAAATATGCATTGATAAGGACTGTCATTAGGGCCTGTAACTGTGGCATGGCAATCTGTCACAGGCCAAATAGTAAAGTTCCTCATTAGTGGTTTTAATGCCATGGTCTGTGCTGTTTTCTTTGGTTTTCCACTCTCTCAGCATGGATGTTTGGCCAAACTCCAGGGCAGTGGGGAGAGGATGTCCTTTTGCCTCAGGCCATCCTGCTGAACACAAATGCTGAATGGATGGCAGGTTGGAGGGGGGGAAGGGTTGAGAGGTGGAACAGGGCTGAGCGCAATGACAGTGAAGTGAAAACTTTTGTACACTGGGGGTCATCTTCATCATCTGCTTCCCTTAGCCCACTCTCCACATCCAACCCACCACTCGGCCTGACAAAGTAAACTCAAACCCACCAGTCTTCTCCACCCCACCAGCCACTGTTATCTCTCCTTGGACCATATCTCTTTCATTCTTGCCCACCTTGAATCCGTTCCTTACACTGCAGCCAAAGTGAGCATTTTACAAACATAAATCAAACTATCTTTTCCCTTCTTAAAACCCTTGATGGTTTCCCACTGAACTTGTGATACAATCCAAAATTCTTTGTTTTTTTCTCCGAGGAAGATTCACCCTGAGCTAATATCCGGTGCCAATCTTCCTCTTTTTGCTTGAGGAAGATTCGCCCTGAGCTAAAATCTGTGCCCGTCTTCCTCTATTTTGTATGTGGGTTGTCACCACAGCTTGGCCGCTGACCAGTATTGTAGGTCTGCAGCCAGGAACTGAACCCAGGCCACAGAAGCAGAGCAGGCTGAACTTAACCACGAGACCACAGGGCTGGCGCCCCCAAATTCTTAATGTGTCCTACAAAGCCCTGCATACTTTGCGCCCCCAGACTTCTTTACTAGTGCTCTCCCTTTCCCTCTTTACACTCCAGCCATGTTTTTGTCACCACACTCAGGCTTTCCCACCTCCTGGGGAGGGCACCCTATTCCCTCTGCCAGGATGCTCTTTTCCTGGTCTCTGCAGAGCTAATTAACTCCTCCTCCAGGTCTAGGCTTAAAGGTCACTTCCTCAGAGGGTCGATTCCTAAACTTATTGATCTAAATTGCCATCCTCTTTTATATTCTGACATAATACTTTTTTGTATAATGCTTATCAAAATTTGTAATTTCGTAATTGTTTATGTAATAACTGCCTCCCCTACCAGCCAGTGGCTCCATGGACAGGAGCAGTATCCACTTTGTTATCATTAATACATGGCTATGGGGCCGGCCCCGTGGCCGAGTGGTTAAGTTCAAGTGCTCTGCTGCAGGCGGCCCAGTGTTTCGTCGGTTTGAATCCTGGTCGCGGACATGGCACCACTCATCCAGCCATGCTGAGGCGGCATCCCACATGCCACAACTAGAAGGACCCACCACTAAGAATATACAACTATGTACTGGGGGGCTTTGGGGAGAAAAAGGACAAAAAATAAAATCTTAAAAAAAAAATACATGGCTAGCATATGGTGGGTTGGCAATAAATATTTGTTGCAATAAAGGTAAAACAATTTTTATCATAAATTAAAATATTTATTTTTTTCTGGACGATCTGACTTTTAGGAGGACCAAATTATTCTTTGAAGAATTTATCACATAAGTCCTCAGATAAAAGACATTATTAAGTAGTACAACAGACAATGTATTCAATTAAGATTTATAAGAGATATGAAAATATTCATTAAATTGATATTACAAATTTAATACAGGCTGGTTTTTAATTCATAAAAAGAAATACTTGTGTAACGGCATCTTGAACAGGTAGGACTCTTGGAATATATTCAAAAAGCATATTTATTTTTTATTTCCCACTATCCGTTTAAAATATATTCAATGGAGGAAGTGTTTCTCTGCCCTGGTTTACTTTTACACAATAACAATAAAAAATGATGGCACTATTGTGACCACAGCCCTCTGGGACCAGTCCAAACTGACCCCATCTTATCACCAGAGTAAATGAGTTGTTTTTCAGGAACTAAGGGTTGACCCCTTGTCCAGTTCAGGCCGGCTGAGAACACCAACCCATCAACTGAGCCACACAAGTGCCTGATAAGTGACCCTTTGACCTCAATGATCCAAAACCTCCACCTTCAGATCATGTTAACACCACCATTTTGTGAACATGCATCTTATGAAGAGCCGTGAAGCTTGACTACGCTTGCGCAGATCCTCAGTTGCCTCCCTTCCTCTTGCCTCCAATCATCAATCTCCACGCTCCAGACCACCCTGTCCCTTTATCCCATAGATTGTGCCCCAAGCCCTGGACCAGGGAGACAAATCTGAGAGCTTTGGCCTCCTGTCTTCTTGCTGGTCTATCTCGCAATAGAGCCTTTTATTTTCCCTCAAAAGCTGATGTTGTCATAATTGGCCTTTTTAATGCACATTGGGCGGAGAACCCCCACTTGCGCGGTAACACAATCACAACCAGAGCTTCAGTTCAGAAAATAAGACATCCACTCCCAAGCAAGGATCCCAACTCTGACCCTGATTGAAAGTTAAATTGTTTCTGCCCCTCTGGGTGGCAGTTTTCCTCAGGCAGGAAGGCAGGGAAGGGGAGGTGGCTGCCTTCTCTCTTTTTTCCCAAATTGGGCTTTCATCCCTCCTTTTTTATCTTGCTAATCGTGATTTTCCACCCTTACCTGGATTGCCCTCACTTGGGGATGGGTGACAGAGGGAGGAGAAATGAGAGGTCCAGAAAAGTTCTTCCTGGATGGATATTATTGTTACATGGCTGTGTGTTCTTTGTGCTTGGTAGGTGTTACTAATCTCTCTCTCTCTTTCCCTCTGGAGGCCCCTTCTGAGAAATGTTGAATGCACGTCCTTTGAAGTGGGTAATGCCTACAAATACATGGAGATGGGGGAGAGAGGAAGAGGGAGATGGGGTAGGAGAAAGAGAGAGAGAGAGAGGGACAGTAATTTTAAGAAATTGGCTCACATGTGATTGGGGGCACTGGCAAGTACAAAATCTTCAGAAAAGGCTAGTAGGATGGAAATTCAGGGAAGAACTGATGTTGCAGTCTTGAGTCTAAAATCTGCAGGCTAGAAACTCAGGCAGGGTGTCTATGTCACAGTCTTGAGGAGAAGTCCTTGTTCTTTGGAAAACCTCAGTCTTTGATCTTCAGGCCTTGAACTGATTGGATGAGGCTCACCCACATTTTGGAGAGTAATCTGCTTCTACTGACTTAAATGTTAATAACATCTAACAAATACCTTCATGGCAGCATCTAGACTAGTGCCTGATGAAATAACTGGGCACCATAGCCTGGCCAGCCTGACACATACAATTAACCATAACAGACTATTTCTGCTAAGTTTCATTGCCTCCCCAGCACACTCTCTTGGGCAAGGTTTAAAAGGGCTTCAGCCTGGCTTTCTCTAAAGTGCCATATCAAATCTAAAAAACATGATCATCTATCCTTTTCTCAACAAATTTTATTTTTTGCCATTTTAGTAGTTTGCTTTCTTTTTTCCCCCCAGCTTTATTGAATAGACAGACAAAATCGTAAAATATTTAAAGCATGAATCATGATGATCTGATATCCATACACACTGGGAAAAGATTCTCCTCATCTAGTCCATTAATACATCCATGACCTCACATATTCACGCCTCCTTTATTTTGGTTAGAATACTTAAGCCCCACTTTCCCAGCAAACCTTAATTATATAATACAGTGTTGTCAACTATAGTGAACATGTTATGCATTAGATCCTCAGACCTTATCTATCTTATAGCTGAAAGTTTGTACCCTTTTACCAACCTCTCCCTATTTCACCCACCCCCCAGCCCCGACAACCACTTTTCTACTCTGTCTCAGTGAGTTTGACATTTTTTGTTTAGATTCCACATATAAGTGATACCATGCAGTATTTGTCTTTCTCTGCCTGGCTTATTTCACTTAGTGTAATGCCCTCACGATCCATCCGTGTTGTTGCACATGGCAAGATTGCCTTCTTTCTCATGGCTGAATAATATTCCATTACATATATACCACATCTTCTTTATCCCTTCATTCATTGACGGACACTCAGGTTGTTTCCATGCCTTGGCTACTGTGAGCAATGCTGCAATGAATGTGGGAGTGCAGATAGCTCTTCAATACCCCGTTTTTATTTCCTTTGGATATACACCCAGAAGTGGAATTGCTGGATCATATGATAGTTCTAGTTTTAATTTTTTGAGGAACCTCCATACTGTTTTCCGTAGTGGCTGCACTAATTTATATTCGCAGCAACAGGGCACAAGGGTTCCCTTTTCTCCGCATCCTCACCAACTCTTGTTATCTCTTGTCTTGTTGACGATAGTCATTCTAACAAATGCGCGGTGATTCCTCATGGTGGTTTGATTTGCATTTTCCTGATGATGAGTGATGTTGAGCACCTTTTCACGTACCTATTGAAATCTTATACCTATTGAAAACTATTTGTATTTCTTCTTTAGAAAAATGTCTATTCAGTTTCTCTGCCCATTTTTTAATCAGATTGTTTGCTTTTTGCTATTAAGTTGCATGAGTTCTTTATGTATTTTGGATTTTAACCCCTTATCAGATATGTAATTTGCATGTATTTTCTCCCTTTCCAGAGGTTGCCTTTTCATTTGATTGGTAGATTCCTTTGCTGTGCAGAAGCTTTTTTGTTTGATGTAGTTCTACTTGCTTATTTTTGCTTTTTATTGCTTTTGCTTTTGGTGTCAAATCCAAAAAATCATTAGAAAAGACCAGCATCAAGGAGCTGACTCCATATTTTTTAAAGGAGTTTTATGGTTTCGGGTCTTAAATTTAAGTCTTTAGTCCATTTTGAGTTGATTTCTGTGTATGGTGTAGGATAGTGGTCCAGTTTCATTCTTCTGCATGTGATTGTGCAGTTTTCCCAGCACAATTTATTGAGGAGACTATCCTTTCCTCATTGTATATTTTTGGTTCCCTTGTCATAAATTACTTGACCGTATACGCATGGCTTTATTTCTGGGCTCTTTATTCTATACCAGTGATCTATGTGTCTGTTGTAATTTCAATACCATACAGTTTTCATTACTAGAGCTTTGTAATCTAGTTTGAAATCAGGAAGTGTGATGCCTCCAGTTTTGTTCTTCTTTCTCAAGATTGCTATGGCTATTCCTAGGTATTTTATTCTTCTTGGTGCAATTGTAAATGGGCTTGTTTTCTTAATTTCTCCTTCTAATAGTTCATTATTATTTACGTATCTCAAAATCCAGTCAAAGGTTGAAGTCATCTGGATGGGGGTTATAGACTCTAAGCTAACTTGAAGATTAATAATAATATGAGCAAATCTGGGGGATGTAGGTTATGCGGCCTTTTCTTTTAAATTTTGGCACCACTGATATAGTGACTATAAATAGGACTCTTCTGATCAGTATAACAGACAAGGATCTAGTCCTATCCAAGGCCAATGTCCTCCGGTCATTAGGAAACTTCAGCAAACTACGAAGCAATGACCTTTCCCTCAGTTATTTGGAATGACGCATTTGCTTCCTTACTGGGTATGCTGGATATTCTGTTATTCTCTGTTTATTTCTTAAGACTCACTCTTCTCCTCTCTCCACCCTCTTCTGTGCCCCAGGAGGTTGACATGTATGGTCTGGATCAGCCAGGCTCCCTTTTTTCCCGAAGTTCAGAGAATGCCAGAGGAGATAGAGGCAAAGTGTTTACTTGCATGTCTCCCTCTCTGCCAGGCTTAAGGTTGGTAGTGGCTGAGCTCCTATCAAGGCCACAGCTCCTGTCAGATAACTGTCCAATAACTACAGGTCTTACTGCATTCTGGTGATTGCCCCATCTCTTCAGACCTAGGTATGATATTCAGCCTCTTGTTGCTAACCCTGTGGTTCTTGACCATTCTTGTTGGTTCTGCGTTTTTGTCAATAACCCCTTAACTAAACTCTTCTCCATTCCCCTGTTTGAATGTGCCCTCTGTATCCTGCCGGCACCCTAATGGATTACGCAATTAGCACCAGGAGGGGCCCCAGAAATGAGCTTTTAAAATGAGTTTCTGGGATTAAGATTCTGACTTATTTGATGAATATATGAATAACCTTTTTTCGCTAGGGGAAATGGGCCATTTGTAATCCATAGTGTGTGGTGCCGTCGTGATTACTCAAAGTATCACCAGTAGTAGCATATGATGGAGTACAGATGGAGGGCAAGGTAACGGGAGACCAAGTTATCCAATTCTCCCAACACCATTTATTGAATAACCCAATCTTTCTTTACTGATTAAAGTAGTTTCCTACTATAAATTAAGTTCTTTTATATACTGAGGTCTCTTCCTGGGCTATTTTGTTCTATTTATTTGAATAAGTCTTACATGATCACTTTATTTTCTTGACCGTCTATGTGAGTCAAGGACGTCACACTGATTCATAATAATAATAGCTTCCACTCTGGTAGTGCTTACACTGTACCAGGCACTGTTCTAAGTGCTTTATATATATTTACTCATTTCATCTTTGCAACAACTCTATGAATAGAGGCTGTTATTATCTGTGTTTTGCAGATGGAAGATGACACACAGGAAAGTTACGTAACTGGCACCAGCTCCCACACCAGAAAGCAGAGGAATTGAGATTTGAACCGAGAAAGGCTAGACTCAGAGTCTGTACTCGTAACCACTATGCCACACTACCTTTAACCTTGAGGCAGTGAGGGCATTTCTTTTGGGGACTAAAAAGATACAGTCCAGATACACTGCTCCTGACCATCTAAATTAATTGGCTAGGACTTAGATAACCTAGAAAAATTGATAGCTACTATATCTCCTAGACTGTCTCTTTCAATTATCTGTTTCTCAAGTAACCTTCTAGTTACTGTCTGACTTTATCTGCATCAGACTAGCAAATCAAGTCCAAAACATTTTATACCTGCCCATCTTTCCTGCTGTTTGTATTACTGAGTTAACCAAATAAATTCAATTTTTTTCTACTGCTGGTTTCTCACAAATTGTGACTGGCATCTATACATTCATGAAGGTTTTATTGCATTGTTAGATTCTAACTACATTATTATAACAGATCACAGATTGTATTGATGAATGCCATGATGGGACGTGATAAACATAGTCTATTTTGACTGCATAAAATTCTCTTCAATTTCCTGGTCTATGAAACAGGGATAAGAACTGACTCAGAGAGTTGGTTATATGTTGGGGTGAATATTATAATAAGATTGTGTATGTGTGAACAATTAATAGTGCCTGGCATGTGGGAAGTATTCAGGTAATGTCAGTAGAATCAGAATCGTTGTAGGCTATGTTTATTATATGGCTAAAACGAAAGGCAGAGAGGAGACACAGAATGATATATGTATTTATTGAACATATTCCATGATCTGGGCATTATGCTTGGTGGTTTTCATGAGTATAGTTTCATATTGTGGAGTTAGTATTTTTACAAGATAACTATGCTCTGTGGTAGTGTTAGTGATGGCAAGTTGATTCTGACTCCTAGTGACCCTGTAGTACAGAACCTTGCCAGGTCACCTGGCACCATCCTTTTACCTTTGGGTGACGTATTAGACAATGCTATGCTGCTATTCATAGGGTTTTTATGCCCAATTTTTTGGGAAGTGAGTGGCCAGGTCCTTTTTCCTAGTCTGACTTAGTCTGGAAGCTTGGCTAAAACCTGTCCACTATGGGTGACTCTGCTGGTATCTGAAATAATGGCGGCACAGCTTTCAGCATCACACGCCATAGTATGACAACTGACAGGTTGGTGGTGTGGTAGCCTGACTGAGAACGAACTCTGGCCCTGGCAGCGAGAGCATGGCATCTGTTTTTTCTTTTTTAAGATTTTTAATTTTTTCCTTTTTCTCCCAAAGCCCCCCGGTACATAGTTGTGCATTTTTAGTTGTGGATCCTTCTAGTTGTGGCACGTGGGATGCTGCCTCAGCATGGCTTGATGAGCGGTGCCATGTCCTCACCCGGGATTTGAACCGGCGAAACCCTGGACCGCCAAAGCAGAGTGTGCGAACGTAACCACTCGGTCATGGGGCCGGCCTCAAGAGAGCATGGAATCTTAACCACTAGACCACCAGGGCTGGCCTCCCTGTGTGGTATAAAGCCTAAACTTAACGTCCAATATTACATGCTGCCTGGACATCTGGTGAAATCAGGGTAGGTAGGGAAAGAGCCCTTGAATGTCTTAACTACAGGCTTCTCTCCCACTCTACTCCTGTGGGTAATGTCCTCAAGCCAAACAACCCTCCTTATCATCAAATGGACCAGGTACAGTTCCCACTTATCTCTGAGCAGCTGGTTTCAGTTCCCTGCCAGCCCACAGAATTATTCAAGCAAGCCAATTGCATCCTCCCATGGGAAACGGGCACCTCAGCCTCTTGATACAATAAAGCTTACCTCCCACGGATGCTAGTTGTTCACTCTGATCCTGAGTACAACACCTGTGTGGCCTGTGAGACATGCGGTATCCTCCCTGCCTCTGGGCTGTGAGTCTACATGACTTATATGACTAACAAACTGCCGCGCTCTCTCACCTGTGGGGTGTTGGGTGTTCCGTTTTGGCCATCTCCACAGCCTAAAGGTGAGAATTACTCTTTCACCAACAGGGTGAATAGGAGGGGGCAGATACCCTAGAATACACTGTACTGAATGGTTCCCCACTGAATGTTCTAGAGCATTGCTTCCATCAACTTAAATAAGGAGGGGAACTGAAACAAGCTCAAATCACCAGAGATTTGAATTTGAGATTAACAGAAGAATTGCAGTTCAGGAAAGGCATGCTGTAGCAAGCTACGGGTGGGGTTGGGGGGAAAAGCATGCTGTAGCAAGCTACAGGGGACTCCCTTGAGGGTTTGGGACGGCTGTGTTTATGGGCAAGAAGTGCAAAGAGGAGGAAGTCTAGCCAGACGCCAACCAGTAAGTTTTTGGCTTGAGGATGGGGAGAGATTCTAGGCTGGTGCTCATTGCTGAGGAGATAAGTCTCGGTCTTCTGTAAATCAGGGGTTTAATGGAAGTCAGTCTCTCGGTTCTTGAGTTCCGTTTTTCTCAGGGCACCTGTGTGAGATTCTCCATTTTGTAGTCTCTGGTTCCATTTTAGATTGAAATCCTTTCACACTCCTCAAACTTTAGTGTGGAAACCAATTACCTGGAGATCTTATTAAAATGTCCATTCTGACTTAGTAGGTCTGGAGTGGGTTTTGAGTGGGGTCTGAGATTTTTGCATTTCTAACAAGATCCCAAGTGATGCAGCTGCTCCTCAGACCATACACTGAATAACTGGGCCCTAAGGAACACAGAATCCAGGCCAGGGAGACCTGGAATATTTACTGTATCAGTCATCAATGACCTTCCTATCATTGAGGAATCTGGCACTTCCAGAATGACCGATAGTACTTTCCAGGAACTGGGACATTCAGCCTGCGGGATTGGAAACTGACCAAGATCTGTTTAAGATGCTCAGATGGAAAAATTCACTGGTGCCAGAAGTCTCGGTCTTCTGTAAATCAGGGGTTTAATGGGTGAATATAAAGAATATTGCTACTTTAAAGAAGGAAATGTTGGTCTCCATAAAGCTTATCACTGGACTTCTTAGGATTAAAGAACTTTGGTTAGTTTTTTAGTAAGGTTCATTGGGAAAATGTGTGACTCAGGGGAAGTGGGAAAAGAGACGCAGGATTTGTTGCAAAGTGCTCTAATAACAAGCAAGCCAGATACTTCTCATGGAGGAGGACAGGAGGAAAAGGAGAGAAGCAGCAGAAGGCCTGGAAGAAATCAAATGATGTTTTCTCCAGGAAGCCTGACCTCAGTGAGAATCTAAAAGCAGTGGCCCCCAGGCAGCCCTTCTGCTCCCAGGAGATAGTGCAGATTAGATTGGCTTTATGCTTAGCAGGCAGGCCTTGATGCTGATTTCTCTTGACCTTCTCATGTGATTCTTGTCAGCCTGGCCCTCATTTGTTAAGCTTGCTTTAATTATGTGCATAATGGCTCATTATTTTTTATAAAGGAAGCAGCAAAGGAAACAATTATGCAAATGATGAGGTTTGTTGTTCACTGAGGAATCCTGGGCTAATTAGGCAGTGGTGCAAAAAGACCAGTGCCAAATATAATGCCAAAAAGAATCTGCCAATCTCTTATCTCTGAGATCTCTGAGTACCTAGAAGATAAACTCAATACCCAAGAACAAAAATAAAATGGCAGAAGAACTCACCTAAGGCCAGGGGCTTTGATCAGAACAGCTATGTAATCTCCCTTGCTAAAGTGGAAGGCTTGTCTAAGCTGGCCAAGACCAAGCTTCTCCGAGCAGCATCTCCTTTTTAGTTCAGTCTTCAGCCATCAGATGGAAAGGATTTGTGTATTTGGACATAGTATTCTTTCCTCTGGTCTCTCCTGTGGAACATCTCATTCATTCATTCAACCTATTTTAATTCCATCTAGTTAAAATCTTTACCTAGAAGGCCCTGTGTGATTTGGATGCTTATTACCTTAACCAATGTCATCTCTTCATAATGCAGGTCACTCGTCAGAGGTGGCCTTCTTTCAGACTTAAATTTCCAACTTTCTTTGATTCTTTATTTTCTTGATGAAAAAGATTGTCCCTCAGCTAACATCTGTGCCAATCTTCCTCTATTTTGTGTGTAGGACACCACCACAGCATCGCTTGATGAGCGATGTGTAGGTCCATGCCTGGGATCCAAACCTGTGAACCCCCGGCTGCCAAAATGGAGCTCGTGACCTTAACCACTATGCCACTGGGCTGGCCGCCCTTGATTTTTGATCTTTTACCTACAGTGTATTAATCCTTCAGCATGTAACCCCTAATTCTGGATTTATTAGATTAGATCAGGAACATATATCATATGCCTTTTTCCCATGCTACCCTGTATTTCTCCCTTAGGCATTTATAATATGGGGAATTCATTGTTCTTGTAAAATGACCTAAGCTAACACGGTCATTTATAAGTATTACATCTTCTCCAGAACTCACAACCAGCAGGAATATTACACAGAAGGCAAGTCTCAAAATGGATTCTGCACAACAAATATCATCAAGCAGGCGCCAAAAACTTCACATAGCCTGTTCTGTTAGCTCAGTGAAATCCTAGCTCTCTGCCTTTTTATCCATCCAGACAAGCTCTTAATTAAAGGGTTCATTTGAGGCAAATGTGAAAATATTCTAGCAGCAAGATTCAGCTAAATTTCTAATCAGTATCAAATACTGCCTAAATGGTAGGGTATAGGACCAGGAGAAATGCCAAGGACTCAAGCATCATTTCAAAAGATATAAGGCCAATAGGTTTGCTAGATTCTTGTATTTGTTTACATAAGGGTAGTAGTGCCTATACAATATTTTCAGTCATTCCGTAAAATTTGAAGATCATTTATTTCACCAAAGAAAAATTATTTCCAACATCCATTATACTAAGCAACAAATCTTCTGGCGTTGATCAAATATGAAGATAACTGGAGCCTATGGTAGCTGTCTCTGGAATGTGAATTTTGATTAGTCTTTCAAATGCTAACTAGCCACTCCTAAAGTGTGTATTTCTGATTAGGGAGTTCAGATATTAACCAACCACATCTAGAATATAAATTAAAATGACCGCCTATATATCACACAGTCTGTGAAGTAAAGTAAATTGCAGACAATGCAGCAATTTTTAAATTTGCAGATTAATGTCTGGTTTACTTAGTGGAATGTAAGCCTCACGGATGGGGAGGGGACTTGTTCATATCATATACCCAGAGTCTGCACAGTTTCAGACTCAGAACAGGTGACCAAGAAATGTTACTGGAATAAATGGAGGTCACCCGCCAACGTCTCCCTCTTCCTTCCCAATTCTACCTTTTTACTTCTCATATTCTCTTGTCACTCTCCTTTCTTTGCCTTCCTTCCTTGCTGTATTTCTCTCTCTCTCTCTTTCTTTGTGTCTCTCTCTTGTCACCTCTCCCCGCTCTCTTCCTCTTCTTATTTATGTGGGAATGTCATGTGGCTTTTTCAGAATTCTGGCAGAATATTCTGCCATTGAAGAACTTCAGTGTTTGAAGACTTGTTTTCTCTTGATTTGGTTGCCTTGAGGCTTTCTACTTTCTTTGTTTCCTAATCTGTAAAGGGAGGTAGCAGAGTGCTTATCTTAGAGGGGTGTTTTGACAATTTGTGGAGTGTTCCCAGCAGCCTGTCTCCCCGCTCCACCACCTGTTTCTAATTTAGCCCTAGCCCCTGTTTCACTAATTATTTGATTTCTTTAATTTCATTAGCCACAGTACCATTCATTTCTTTCTCTACTGCTCTTGAGAACATGAAAACGTAGCGTCTTCTTTGCTGAGTGTGTGTATGACACCAAAACTCTTAATCTCAAGTTCTTGTTTCCCTTGCACAGCAAGTCTAACACTGAGACATCGGTGCTTGGAGATGGAGAAAGATTTATTCAAACTGGCCAAAATGAGTAGGTGGGAGCCTGGGTGGGCTCAAATCCATCTTCTCCGGAACAGAAAGCAGGGGGTTTTCAGAGAGCCAAGGAGCTTGGCAGGAGGAGCTTCAGGGAAACAGAGGGGCCGCTCCTGATAAGCCCCAGGACAATCTGATTTTTGGGCTTCAAAGGCTACGGAGGGCCAGTCGTCTGGTGAGTGCAGCCTCCCCAAAGGCCTTCTCTTTCTTACGCAAAACAAGCTCACAAACCCTTGAGAAGACCCCTGAGTCGCAACTCAACCTAAACAGGAAAACAACAAATTGGCCTAATATCTACAGTAACCTTCAGGTATCTGGCTTCATATATGTGTGTGTAAGGCAGGGGGTGGCTGGCCAAGGAGAAATGCTTTGCTCTGCTCATCTTTCTCTTCTAGCTGGATTCTCTTAGACAAACCAGTTAATCCCTTTCAGCTTTTGTTTTCCTATCCATAAGAGGGGGTTACGATGCCAATCTCACATAGATGTCATGAGGATAAAATGAGATGAGTATATACGAAGAGGGTTGGCCCAGATAGATGCTCATCAAATGTTAATGAAATTGAATGATTCTTTCTAACCAATTGTAACATCAGGGTTCAATGAGAAAGCTGACCTTTTGAGCTATGGGTAAGGGATTTATTACAAGAATTAGACCCTATACAATTGTGGGAGGCTAGGGAAGTGAAAGTCTGAAGGGTAAGTTGGAGGATCACAGAAGACACCCACCAGTCAGTCTGAAAGCCGGCCCCAACCAGCTGCCAGAGTGAGACCAAAAAGGGAGCTGATGGAGAGGTCTGTGGGGAGCTGTTGCCTGTCTAGATCCACAGCCACGCATCTGTTGACAAACCTGGGATAACAGCAGAGTGAGCAGTCAGGAAGGAGAGCCTGACCATGAGTTAGGAGAGTGACAACAATGTGGAACCCGCTGGGCCCTGCATCTTTCTGTCACCCACATCTAACCTTGATAACCTTAGACAATAATGGCTGCTGGTTCATTTCAACCTTCCAAATCTCATGCAAATTCCAATTTTGACCTACTTTAACTTTGTATAATATACAGGTTTAAGAATTCTGGGAAGTGCAGTTTCAGCTTTACCAAGTTGACACGGGAAAATCGCTATGCCAATATTTTCCTGTTTACAGCTAAATCCTTTTGGCTTTGATTTAAATTACTTCTTTTTTTTCCCCCAAGAAATGCCAAAGATTATCATTTAACTGTGATCATAAGTTTATGGAGTTATGTAAAGTAATATTCTAACGGGGTCAAGTCCTCTACCTTGCACTAGAAATGCAATGTCTCACAAGAGACGGATTTTGATGTAATCATATTAATTTTCTTATAAAGGGAGATTGTTTTGATTATAACTTGGGTTTAAATTTCAAATATACACTAGCAGTTACCACATCCAGGGTCTTTATATTGCCTTCATTTGTTTTTTATTTATCTCCTCCCAGTAGATTTTAAGTTTCGCTGTCTATCTTGCCATCTCTTCTCTGAGCCTCTTGGGACTCTGTCATGAGCAGCCTGGACTCTTGCAGACCTGTGCTTCTGTATCTCCGTGGACCGAGAACACAATTGTTAAAAGATTAAAATAATAGGTACCATCTTCGACTTGTTGAGAAGAGATAAATATTAAGCTTCTTAAGTACTTAAGAACAGGTCCTTAAAATTTTCTTAATAAAATTTGCCTCCCTTCCTTGAGGCTAATAGAACAACTGTGAGGCCCCTGACTTCAGGAAGTCGGTGTAGTTTAGAGCGTGAATCACCTTCCTAGCTAAGCCATGGGGAACAGGAAGAGGAGGAAGATGCTGGCCCTGTCTCAAGGGGTTTGATAAGATGACTTTATGAGTGAAGTACTCTGGAGGAGAACATGGCTAGTTCTTGGGGAGGAGAGGGCAGAAATCGAGGGAAGCAAACTAGAGAAAGCGCCTTCAGTTGCTGGCCCTTCTAAGATTTCGTTAAGCAAAGAAAATGGGCAGGGTGTTTATGTCCCTAGAGGAAACTCAAGGAGATATGAACATTTAATTAATCTTTTAGCAGCCCTGGCTGAGTGAGCTGAGAAGTTTTGTTCTTATTTCGACAAATTGAAATCTGACAAGAATGGATATGGGAGAAGACAGAGAGCCAGCAAGGTAGAATGAGTTTGTGATCGTAAAAGGTAAGTTGTTAAGGAGATGAAGTTTATTTTTAGAGTGTCCATTTATCCTCTGGGGCCTCTGTAACCCCCTTGGCACTTGGGGTCTCAGTGACAGTGTGCTATCTATGGCTGCTCCCCTATTTTAAAGCCGTGCCTTGGCTCCCCAGGGCTCTCATTTCCCTATTAAAACCTGCTTGTCTTCATCTTAGTCTTTTGAGGCTCCGTTTCTTACGCTACTTCTTTACCCAGACACTGTCATCATTCCAACATCTTACATTTGTAGAGTTCCTTAAAGTTCGCTCAGTGCTTTTAAGTATATCGCATCATTTGATCACCTTATTAGAATGGGTTAATATATTAACAAATGAGTCCCTCTAGATAACATATGGATATGTTAACTACTGGAAACAGTACCGTACTCCCCCAAATCCCTCAGATTTGCATTTTTTTTTTATACTTTGTAAAGTGTTTACACGTCTGTTATTGAAAAGGCTCTAGAGGAGTGGGATTGGGCACTGAGGTGGACTGTAAGAGAAGACATCTTAAGGCAGAAGGGCCTTTTGGACTCAGGGCTGCCACACTGCACAACCCCTGGCGGTGCCATTGACACTGTTGACCCTGGGAATGGCATCTCTGCAGCTAGGCAGGACACTACCTGTGAGCAGACGCAGCAGCTCTGTTTGTGGTCCTCAATTCATTCCCCTCGGTCCTCTCGTTCCTCTGCCCGTGCTAAGAAGACAAGACGGCTTACACCTGCTAGCCAGTAGTGACTTGGAGAGGGCTAGGGAGAGGGAATCCTAACCCTCCACTTTCCAGGACGGACTAACTAAAGCCCTCACAATATACTCTTCTTCCCCAAGCCCAGAGGCAGTCATATAACTAAGCTTGGCAGAGAAATTCTTCTTTCAACGCTCAGAGTAAACCTTCTTGGAGTTACAACTAGAGTAGAGCCCAGAGATTGTGAAACCATATAAAGCACAACAGGATTCTTTTCCTTTTGATGTACAATCCCCTCTCCTAGACAGCTGCCGTTTACAGTTCCGTTACTAAGCTCGTGTTGCCGAGGACCTGCAGACAGGCTGCTGCCATTTTCAGTTTTCCTGATGAATTCAGAAGGTACCCAGTTTTAGAAATAGTTTGTTTCAGTCTGTGACCTGGCTGTCAGAGCCCCTTCTTATTAATCTTTTACACCAAAGTGGTATTTTCAGGGCTTCTTGGTTCTTCTGCTACAAACTCACTCTCTCGCTGTGACATTTCTGCTTCAAAGATCCAGGAGGTCTGAATGGGCTCCCAAGACCACCGGTCATCCCAGGAGTTTATGAAGACATCCTCAGAAAGTGTGGCACTTTTCCAGGAAAAAGCGATGAACATTTTGTCCATATATATTTCACGTATTTGCAGTATAAGATTAATTTTAGGCTTCAGAGACATTCTGTTACATTCCTAACAAACCAAAATATTCTGAAAGCATTGCTTGTGTCAAAAGGCCACGTGAGTCAGCTGTCACTGCTAACATTCGCTTCATCTGCATTTCTGTGTTTATGTTGGGTGTGGATTTCAAAAAGTTTACAATCACTTCTCCATAAACAGAGTTTGCCCCAAACTGTATAGAGACCAGACATAAGTGGCAGAAGCCAGATTTCTTTAAATGCTTCGGCATTCCCTGCTTCCCACACCTCTCTTTGCTCAGGTAGGGGATGTAGAGCTGTGTGACCTTTTCTTATTCTTGGCTGGAAGCGTGGAGACCCACAGAGATAATGTGATACGTTTGAGCAGCCCTGGGGGCTTATAAGAAATGAATGTACAAGGAGCAGGTGCTCCTCACAAATACTTTAGTGGAAGCTGTCCCTAAAGCCACTTTATTTGAGGGTGGTCTTGAAAGTTGGAAAGGAGTGGTCTGTGGGTTGTAGGAGCCTCCCCTGCAGTCCCAGCTGCCATACCCTTGGGCAGGATAGAGAGCTGGTCCTCCTCAACCTGTCCATAACGTTTTCTTTGAACTGTACTCTCACAGTCAATTCCTGCCCAAACTTAACAAATGGTTTTTACTTAATATTACAGATTAAAACACATGTAGATATTATCTTAGCCACCAATTTGTGATCAACATTTTAATCAATGTCATTCTTTGTCGTCATCTGAAGTAGTTAACAGAAGTGAGCTTATATTATATACGTGTTATGTATATTATATACGTGTTATGTATATTATATACGTGTGCATACCTTCGTGCTCTCAGACCAGGAGCTTTCTACTTTACAGCTGTCACACTGTCTGTCCACCTCACACCTAAACTGGGCATGAGGCCATTACAAACCATGTGAATGGAAAATCTGGCAAACTGAGTATTTTCCCCCAACCTCTCTCTACCATTGCATTTTATTTAGTGTTATTGTTTATGTTTGTTATTTTTGATTTTGGCTGTTGCATAATATCTTGAATGATACAAGAGGATTAAAAGGCTTAAAAGTATTTATCAGAGTATAAATACAATGATAACAATAGTCATATCAATACTATAACTCAGAATATATGAACAGACCTTCTCAATAGAGAATGTGAATATAATCAACATACACTGTGAACTTCCTTAACTAGGACAGGAAAACCCACGGGAACAATGATTTTGCACAAGATAAAAGGTATTATTAGAAAGCAAAACAACAAATGTCTGAAATTTGAGTGTTACTGGATTGACAACTTAATTTTCCCTAATACTTGGTGTATTATCCATTGAAAAATGTTGTCAATGTTTTCTCCCAATTGGTGGGTTGTCTTTTCATTTTGTTCATGATTTCCTTTGCCTTGAAGAAGCTTTTTAGTCTGATATAGTCCCATTTGTTTATGTTTTCTTTTGTTTCCCTTGCCTGAGTAGACGTGGTATTCGAAAAGATGCTGCTAAGATCGATGTCAAAGAATGTACTGCCTATATTTTCTTCTAGGAGTTTTATGGTTTCAGGTCTTACATTTAAGTCTTTAATCCATTTTGAGATAATTTTTGTGTATGAGGTAAGATAATGGTCTACTTTCATTCTTTTGCATGTTGCTGTCCAGTTTTCCCAACACCACTTAGTGAAGAGACTTTCCTTTCTCCATTGTATGTTCTTGGCTCCTTTGCTGAAGAGTAGCCATCCATAGATTTGTGGTTTTATTTCTGGGCTTTTGATTCTGTTCCATTGACCTGTGTGTCTGTCTTTATGCCAGTACCATGTGTATCTGACAAGGGGTTAATTTCCAAAATATATAAAAAACACATACAACTCAACAACAAAAAAACAAACAACCCAATCAAAAGATGGGAAGACAATATGAACAGACATTTTTCCAAAGAAAATATGCAGATGGCCAATAGGCACATGAAAAGATGTTCATCACTAATTATTGGGAAATTGCAAATCAAAACTACAATGAGAGATTGCCTCACACCTGTCAGAATAGCTATAATTACCAAGACAAAAAATAAAAATGTTGGAGAGGATATACAGAAAAGGGAAGCCTCATACACTGCTGGTGGAAATACAAACTGGTGCAGTCACTATGGAAAACAATGTGAAGATTTCTCAAAAAATTAAAAATAGAAAACTACCATATGACCCAGCTATCCCACTACTTTTGGTATTTATCCAAAGAACATGAAATCAATAATTCAAAGAGATTTATGCACCCCTATGTTCACTGCAGCATTATTCACAATAGCCAAGACGTGGGAGCAACCCAAGTGCCCATCAACTGATGAATGGATAAAGGAGATGTGATCTATATATACAATGGAATACTACTCAGCTATAAAAAAGACAAAATCACCCCATTTGCAGCAACATGGATGGACCTTGAGGGTATTATGCTAAGCGAAATAATCCAGACAAAGACATATACCATATGATTTTACTCATGTGTGGAAGATAAACAAACAGATGGATAAAGAGAACAGATTAATGGTTACCAGAGGGGAAAGGGGTTGGGGGAGGGTGAAAGGGGTAAAGGGGCACATATGTATGATGATGGATAAAAATTAGACTATTGGTGGTGAGCACAATTCAGTCTATACAGAAACTGATATATAATAATGTACAACTGAAATTATACAATGTTATAAACCAATATAACCTCAATAAAATAATTGGAAAAAAATAACATTGTCAAATAGAGGCATGAAGACATTGCAGATTTGCATCTTTTTAAAACGAAGCATAACAATATATTCACTAGGAATAATTTCAGCTGCATCCAAGAAATTAACCCCAAAATAACAGTGGCTTGAACAGAGGGAGATTAATTCCTCCTTCTCAAAGAAGTCTGGGGACAGGCAGTCTAGGGTTGGAATAGTGGGCCCATGGTGTCATCAGAGCCCTGGGCTCTTTTCTCTTTTTTCTACCATCTCAATGTGTGGCTTTTGTTCTCACAAATACTTCCTGGTCAAAGATGGCTGCTGGTGTTCCACACATCACAATCTACTCTAGCCAGCAAGAAGTAAGGATAGGCGTACCCATTCCCTTTCAAGGAAAGTTCCCAGAAGTCCTACAAAAACACATTTATGTATATCACTGACCAGAACTTAGTTACCTGAGCATCCAAGCTGCAAGGGAGGTGGGCAGGTAGTCCTCCACCTGAGCAGCATCGTGCCCATCTAGTATTGGAGGTTCTAATACGAAGGAGGAATGGGAGAATGGACACTGCTAGCAGTTTCCTCCACAAATAACTTCCAAAGCAAACCAATCAGCTTTCCAAGGATAGGCAAAAATGATGCTTTCTAGTGTAATACCAATAAATTTTGTTGCTAAAGGCAAAGAAGAGACCAAAATGGAAGAAGAAATTTAAAGTAGTACTACGTATGACAAAAATAGTATTTATAACACAAATCACAAGCAGCTTGTAAAATTAGCCACAAAGTTAATGATAAATACCATGCTTGAGGGTTACTGGTAAAAGTCCTTTATGAAATGTTCTGTTGTGTATTGTACAATATCAATGAAATATAATGTGAAGGAGCGATTACTATCACAAGTGCATAATAATAGTAAATATTTTACTTTGTAGTTCTATAACCACTGATTTCAGAGTTTTAAATAGCTCCTAACATTTGTCACATTATATATGAGGGAAAATTGCTTGACAAGTTTTTGTTCTATTTATTCCTGAGAACCCATGATCTAGGAGATTTTTGTTCGTTTCGTATATAATAACTTTGTAAGTCATGGTGCAAATAGGAAAGCGTACACTGAGATTAGTTCCGAAGGAGGACCAGTCATGTTTATAGCAAGTAAAAGAGATTCCTTTGAAATGTGAAATCGTTCACTGTTTCATTCACACAGAATAGTTGGCAGTGAAGCAGGCCACAAATCTTAATTTTAGAGGGAAAAGTGCAAGTTGTAAATACAAATAGTGGCTACTTAGTGCATTATGTTCAATGTATTATGCAAAAAATTGGGCAGTAAGTAAAATCTACTGATGGTAGGTAGAACACAGATAGCCTGTGGCATGTGGTGGTGGTGAATGGTTAAATATTTTAACAGTGGTGAACTGGGATGCTATGTAGCTGACGTCTTGACTTTGACTTTCTACAGGTCTTCTGACCTCTAGAACCATGAGGTAATATATGAGTGTTGTTTTAAGCTCGTTTGTGGTAATTTTTTATGCAAGAACAGAAAATAAATACAAATTAATAGAACGTGTTCCAGAAGGTGGGAGAAAAACCTTAAGAAGATTCAGAGGCCTACAGCATCAATGCAATTTTTAGTCTAAGGGTCAGAGGCATGCTGGAACATTCTCTTCAAAGTTTGGGGCAGATTATTGCATCTCGCACTTCCCATCACCAGGAAGGAACACAATGCCTGATAGGTGTCTTAGATTTTTGGAGGCAGGGCATTTATTGCACACTTGGGAATATTGTTTTAACCCATTTACAGGGAGACACATAAAATTGCCAGCTTTGTGTGGGTCTCAGAACAGAAAAGCGATCTGCGATAGGTCCAGGTGGACGGACTTTCCACACTGGGTTTGACTTCTGTTCCAAATACAGGTTGCCTTTTCTGCCTGCAGGACTTCAACCAGCACTGCTAACCAAGGGCTTAGAAAGAGTTTGATCTACAGGCATGGGATCCCACACAAAATTTCACTGGACGAAGACACCCATTATACAGCAAAGGAGGTGAGCAGTGGGCACATGACCATGGTATCCACAGTCCTATCATGTACTCCACCACCCACGGGCTGCTGGACTGACAGAGCACTGGAACAATCTGTTGAAGGGTCAGCTGAGGTGCCATCTTGGAGAGGATGCCCTGTCCAGATGGACCGCTATCCTCTAAGATGTAGTATATACCTCAAATTGTTAAATATTAGATGGTGCTGTGTTTTCAAGACCCAGGAAGCAAGAAGCAGAAGTAAAAACGACCTTGCTTATCATCGGCCCCAGTGACTCCTTTAGAGAATTTGTGCTTCCCTTCTCTTTAACTCTGGATTCTGACATTTTATAGTCTTGTTTCTTAGAGAGTGAATGGGTCCACCAAAGAACACAGCAAGGTTCTATTAAGATAATTAATAGGATTAAGCTCCTGCTCGGTTACTTCAAAGATCTTGTCCCAAGAGACCAATAGGCAAGGAAAGTAGTCACCATACTGGCATGAACAATTGACCTTGACCTTCAGGCAGAGGTAGAGCTGCTCTTACACAATAGGGGCAGAGAAGAATATATTTGGCACTCAGGTGATCCACTTGGGTTGCTCTTGGTAACCGTTGCCCAATTTTGTTGGTAAATGTGGCAGCAACACCACCTGGGAAGGTTATGGTGACCAGTGGCCCGTGGCCACTCTTATCCAGAGATAAAACGTCTGTATCACCTCAGCAGCCCAGCCAGCTAGACCAGCAGAGGTGCTGGTTGAGGGCGAAGAGACTCTAGAACAGATGGTGGAAGCCTGGCAGAAAGACTGTCTGTTACTGCCTCAAGGTCAGTGCAGTGGCAGAGATGGAAGTTTTTCTCCCTAACCTTCTTGTAAGATTCCCCCAGGAAAAGAAACCAAACAGAATACTGGAGGAGTTTCTCCTAGAATTTATAATACGAAGGAAGTGGATCCAAGTGGAGTAAGGAGTTGTCCACAGAGGATACCATGGTGTGCCACCCAGATCCCCCTCCAGGTCAGTTCATTCATCCCCCGAGCTGGTGGGAGTGTTGGTGGCAAATAACAGTCAGCTGACTTCCCTTTCTGGGACTTTCCATAAGCTGGAGAGAGCTGTCTTGCCCAAACTTATGCAAAGGGGGAACCTGCAATTAACACCTCAATTTTATTTTATTTTGTTTTTTGGTGAGGAAGATTGTCTCTGAGCTAACATCTGTTGCCAATCTTCCTCTTTTTGCTTGAGGAAGATTGTTGCTGAGCTAACATTTGTACCAATCTTCCTCTACTTTGTACGTGTGATGCCACAATATCATGGTTTGATGAGCTGTGTGTAGGTGCATGCCCAGGATTTGAACTGGTGAACCCCGGGCCACTGAAGCAGAGCATGTGAACTTAACCACTATGCCACTGGGCTGGTCCCTAACACCCCAATTTGAGACAACTCTGAAGGATAGCCTCAGCCCCAGAGCTCCCTGTAGGATTGCCTGAGACCCTCGTTGCAATGGTATTGCAGCTCCAACTCACCTCCTGCCCACTCCTGCTTCCTCCTTCCCTCTCAGCTACTGACCCCAAATCACCCCGCTATAAGCCTCCTGCACACAAGCCCCTATCTTGGAGTATGATTCTCGGGTTTCTGACCCGTCATGGAAGGTTTGTGCCAAATTCTATCCACTAGAAATATATGAAATAATAGTTCATCACAGAAGTTTCTGGTATTGGATACTTGGTTTCTCAAACTTGGGGATTTATTTTTTATTGTCTAAATTTATTATACAAAATGATGCACTAGTTTTATTTAGAATTTTAAAAATTACTGGCAAGGTTAAAAATATTCTCACATGTTTGTTTGTAGAATGTCTGTAGGTGTGACGACTGTTGGACTTGGTCTTTATATGTCATCCAGACATTGGCCATTGCTTTCTCACCTTTCCTACTTCGTTCACATGGTGCACAGAGAAGATTTTGACGTGTGCTGGTCTTGTTTACTGTCGAACAAAACACTATTCTGTCCTCCAATCTCCCAAATTCCTAGAAGGGCCAATTAATGAAATTGGGCTGGAAATATGCTAAATATAAATAGGTTTTTAGTTAAAGGATTGTAAACATACTTCATGTCTTCTCTTTGTTTGTTTAAGCTCTTCGAACTTGTGACTTCAACTTTTCCAACACCGGGCTATTTTCTCTGGACGCAGGCTTGTATATTTCAGGAGAAATGTGCAGACGTAGACCTCAGCATCCATGGCCCTGCATTGGGATCCCCTTCAGACCAACAAAAACTAGCTTTTATCTGACTTCATTAGGAAAGAGTAAACAAACTTGAGGATATTTGGAAGTCTTTTCAAGAGTCAGAAATACTTTAATAACCCTCCAAACTGCTACTGACATTTTAAAATTTGATTATGCAAAGAACTTCATCTCTGGGATGTGGAATTACCTACTGCCAAAAATAACTCAGTGGAGACCTGGAATCTTTTTCCAATTCTGAGAGAAGCGACGTTAGTGGGATTAGTTAACAGACCAGAATCTGCATTTTCAGCAAAGACAGCATATGTGATTAATGGAATATTTGGAAACAGACACCGCCTGACTTAGGATGGCTTAACTTGAGAAGTGCTGTCTTTATAGGCTTATCATAAGCAGCACTTTCATCATAACGAACAAACTTTGTATTGATGAATACTTAACAGCTGAAGCTGACGTGCTTTTAAATAGACTTAAGTCAATGTAAATAGTGATAAAACAACGTGGTGTGCTGATTTGAAAGGTGAAAAAACTTCTCATGATATGAATTCATGATTGGCTAAAGAGCATGCTTCTGAACTAAGCCATAAATTCTTAGCTTATCGATAAGGCATTAATTGTCACTTTTTTTTTTAGGTGAGAAAGATTGGCTCTGAGCTATCATCTATTGCCAATCTTCCTCTTTTTGGTTGAGGAAGATTGGTGTTGAGCTAATAACCATGCCAATCTTCCTCTATTTTGTATGTGGGATGCCACCACAGCATGGCTTGATGAGTGGTGTGTAGGTCCACGCCTGGGTTTCAAACCTGTGAACCCCGGGCCACCAAAGTGGAACATGCGAGTCTAACCACTGCACCACTGGGCTGGCTCCTGATTGTCACTTTTTAAAACTCTTATGAACAGAGCTGGGGAACCATCAGGAAAAGGTGGTAAGTGGAGTAAGGGATGGTTTCATCATTCAGAAAGATAACTGCCGGCAAATTTCAGATTTCAGAGGAAGCTGGAAGGGCTGACATAAAGACATGGAAGGCTTCTCTGGAGAAGTTCGCTGAAGTCTTGGAAGATGAAGGCTACTGTTTAAGACAGGTGTTTCATGTTTTTGAAAAGGGAGCAGGAGATCACTGTAAGAGAGGTCACCTTTGAAACTCCTCCTTTAGAATTGACCATTTGCACTCATTAACTCATCAGTGGAAAATTTTGCCCCAAGTGAACAAAATATTGAACATTTCCAGGGTCCTCGGAGCAATGAAAATGGCTGATTCTGATGACTAAGAAACTTACCAGGAGAAGAAAGCATTTTCAGTTCACATTTCACTGGACTCATGTTTTCAGGAACCAAACCCTTAGCCTATGCTCACTTCCACCCCCAGATATTTTCAAATATAGATTTATATTATGTGTTTGGTTTTATATATTAAATATATGTTTATCAAAGACTGTATCCAAAGTGAGGGGATTTTCTTTTCATGATTATTTGCATTTTAATTACATGAAATGGATTTTCAGGAACAAAACTCCAATTCAAGAGTCAACTGTGGAACTCTCTTACCTGTCATCCAGAAACTTTATTATAAATCGTGCGTCAACAATATCTGTGTTTCTAATTCTAGTTTATCGTTTCTTCTGAGGCACAGAGAAATGAAATGAAGAGATGGGGTTCACAGTTATTGAACACCATGCCTAGAGGATCTTATTCAGTCTTTATGAACACCACTGCCCAGTAGGTATTATCAACTATACTTGTTTAGGTGAGGACTCTGAGGCTCCAGGAGCTTGAGTGATGGGCCCAGGGTTATTAAAGTTAGTAATTGGCAGAACCGAGACTTAAGGGCAAGCTTATTTTCATATGCTGTTATTGCCAATAATCTATCCTACGAGAAGATAAAAATATGGCATTAAATTATTAATTTTAAAGTAACCATTGTGACATTTACTTCTTTTTATCCCAAAATATGCCTCGCTCAGTGGTGGGCACACAGTAGTGTCCAACAGCGGTAGGTCAAGAAACGGACACAGGATGCTATTTGGAACTGAGCACCCAGGCTCCGGAGCCGAAACCCGGGCTCAGTTCCTGGATTCACCGTTATCCGAATATGTACCCCGTGGCAAGTCAGTTTCCTCGTATGGTAAAATGGGGATAACAATATCCATCTTTTAGGGTGGATGTGAGGATTAATTGGGTTGATGCTAGTAAGTCACTTAGAGTAGTGTCTGGTACATCATAAGTTCTCAGCGAGTATTAGACAGATTCTACCACATTGTAACTGTGTGAACTTGGGCGTGCCTCAGTTTCCTCATCTGTAAAATATGGCAAAATAATTTATCGTGCATGGCGATTTTATTTGGCAAGCATGTACTTTTATAGTCTTTGCTCTGTGCTCTGCCCTGTGCAGGTATTAACTCTAACTTTCATAGCAGCCTAATGAGGCAGATACCATTCCTATCCTCATTTACAGATGAAGCAACTGAGGAACTGGGAGGTTAAATATTTCTTTCAAGGTAACACAACTGGTAATTAACTGAGTTGAGATTCAAACCTAGACACTCTAGCTCCGGAGTCTGAGTTTGTACTGATTACTCTGTGCTACGGATGCAGTGAAACAATATTTGTAAAGCATCTGTCGAATTCCTGACACATAGCAGAAGCTTAGTAGATGTCAGCTCCTCTCCCATCTTCTCATTAAATATCTTTAGAAATTCTCATGGAATGCAAAATGATATGAATTTATCAGCTGGCCTACATGTTTTCCTAAAATATCCAAGTTTGTGTAATAGCAGCATCCCTGAGTTCTTTAGGGGTGCCCAGAAATATGCGAACATACCTCTCTCTGATTAGGCCCATCTCAGATCATCTTTTCTGTTGACACGTTGGAGTTCCCGGAAGCCAGACATCAGGATGCACTGCGGTGTGTGCCGTGATACCCTGTAGAGCAGCTGTCAGGGATGACAGTCTGGAGCAGAACAGCTGGAGGGCAGAGCTGATGCTTCTAATGACTGAGAACAAGTAATGGAGATGAGGCAGCCAAAGGAATGGTGTCTGACTGCGGCGCGCACCACCCCATGCTGTTGTGCAGAGCTCCTTGATGAGGACGCTGTAAGAATTCTAGATGGGACAATTCTGTGCTGTGCGGGACTGTCCTGATAGAATCAATCTGAGTTATTTCATACATTGTAGGATTTGTAGCATCCTTGACTCCCAGATACTGAATGCTAGTAACTCCACCTAGCAACAACTAAAAATCAAAACTGGAATATGTTGCCCGGGGGTAAGAGATGGTGTTATCACCTCTATTGAAAACTGCTCCCTGTCTGGCCTTTGGGGTTTACCTGGGATTATGAGCAGAAGGCTTCATTATCTATTGCCTTCTGCTCAAAATCAGGGGGCAGCCAGGAACCCCTAGCATCAGTGCCACCTGGGAGCTGATTACAAATGCAGAATCTTAGGTCCCCTCCTCAACCTCTGGATCAGCATCTGCATTTTAACAAGATCCCCAGTGATTTGCATACAGATTATGGTTTGAGAAACATTGTCTTACTAGATGGAACATGGACTTTGGAGTAAGAAGATCCAGGGTTGAAATTGAGACTCTGCCTCTTACTAGCTGTGTGACCATGGGAAGATCGCTTAACCTTTCTGAGCCTCAGTTTCTTCATCTCTAAAAAGATTTTAATACTTTCCCCATGCTGTAGGCATACAATAAGCACTCAATAAATATCATTTCCCTTCTCCCCGATCCCTTCCACCAGGGAACACAGTCAGGAAAACCAGTTTAGTTCTTTGGTGATCATTAGTGAATTATTATCATAGGATATTGTGGCAAGATGAAGAGAAGATGATGTTCATTCTCTCCCTCTGTCTCCTCTTTCCTCACTCTGCTGCGTTCTTCCATAGTTATAGACACAGTACTTATCAAGTTCTAGCCAGGGCATCGCTGGGCCATGACAAACACTGGAAGAGTGGGCTGGTTGGGTGTGACCAGGAGTGGGAGAGTACAGCTCTCCCGGTTCAAACAGGTTAGTTCAGTGGAACAAATTACATTTCCAAGGTAAGATTTGGGACTGCCGGCAAAGGTTGGACTGGAAAGGAAGAGTCTAGAGGTCACGATCAGGTCCAGGGAGTTGATTAGGCAGAGGGTGGGGGAAGAAGGATCAGAGAGATGTCTGGGACCAAGGAAGATGGAAATAAGCCTGTCAGGACACTTTCAGATGCTTTCTCTACATCCTCTTCTGTGCTCCCAGTGTGCCCTGCACGTGACTCCACCAGGGTACCCATCACTCTGGACGGAAACACAGATCTGACTTTTTTATTATTAGATTGAAAGGATTTTGAGGATGAATATTATCTTACAGATTGTCTCCTGTTTCACTTGTTTATATATCTAGGATGTATAAATGGGTACTGTCTGCAATGATGAAAGAGCGAACAAAGTTGTGCCTCCAGTGCTACAATCCCATCGCAGTGCATTCCTTACAGGAACCCACGGGGCCTTTAACAGAGCCAACAGTGAGGCGCTCCCTGAGCAAACGCATCCTCGTTGGTCTCCAATCCTACAAGCCTCTGTCAGGGAGCAGCCTGGGTGTCCCACTGCCCCTCTCTTCTCACTGCTAGTGTCCTATGCATAGAGAAGGAACCCAGGGGAAAGGACGGAGAGTTGGCAGAATCTCTACCCACCAGGTCTCCTTTGCTCACGGTTTTGACTGTGGTTGGATTGAGAGCCTGTTACTTTGCAGGGAACCAGCTGCCTCAGTTTCCAGGAGCTCAGAGAGGCTAGGAAAGATTGATTGTGCCTTTCTTTACTGGAGAGCTACCTGCTGGCCCCATGGGATGGCTCAGGAAGTCAGTCCCGAAGAAGTTAGCTCAGGGATTTACCTGGACTCTGATGGGAGGGTGGAAACCGGCCTACGGGAGACAGGCATAAAACGCAGCCTCTCCACTCTGGAGATGAGGCCATGCCCCCGAGTAGAGCTGCTTAATGAGCTTGGCTGCTTTCCAGAAATGGATGTTCAGGAGGAGAGGGCACAACCCCTCCATCAGGCCTGGGCCTCAGGACCTGAGATTAGTTGCCACTGAGGATTACTCATCCTGTGACAGTTAAATGTGTTTGATTTCATTGCAGATCAGCTCCACAGCTTGTTATCATGCTCAGCAAAACTGTCTGCGGCCCGGAGTTTCCTCACGGGAGGGGAAGGATGGGGGACTTGCTGGGTGTGGAGGGAGGAATGGCCTGTGGACCTTCTATGTTGAAAGTGGATAAATCAAAGGAAACCTGGCTCTTACTCTCTCCCACTCTTCCTAGCAGATCTTTTGTCTAATTCTGGCTTTCTGAAGAATGCATCGTTCTCCTGAGAAGACCCCAAGCAGAGATGGGCAGAGATGGGAGGCATTGGGGGGTGGATGAGGGTGGGGAGAGACCCAGGGCTCCACCTGAAGCAAGCTAAGTGCTGAGAATGGTTTTGAGCCCCTTCTCTACACTCACCCCGCACACTTTTCTATTTCTCTTTGCGGGGGGCTGGAGGGATGGGCAGGACAGAGGAAAGAGCAATGAAAGTAGGGAGTCTTTGCCACTTTATTTACAATGTGAACTGTTTCCTCTCTCTTTTTCTTTTGTTCATTTCTTTGCTGTTTTTAAATTTTTCAAATGGTAGAAACAGTATCCAGCTCAGTAGCTCCCTTTCTCTTTTCCAGTCCCCAAATTTTACTCACATTTTGACGGAAGGTTTGAGTCATACTGCCATGTAAAGAACATGGCCAGGTGAGATGTTGACTGAGGACGAAGAGAACATGCAACGGCTGGTGGAAGAAGAAAGTTATAAATACCAACATGGGCACGTGACTAATTGCAGAAAGGAAGTCTTCATAACTACGCACAATCTCTTCTTTGCTTTGAGAGAGATATATATATATATATATATATATATATATATATTAATCAGCTCTTTTTCTCTCCTTCCTCATTCCTCCTCTAGCCAATATAAAGTGTTAGCCCTAGAATTTGGCATTTAGGTCATAGGATATCAAAGGAAGATTGCATCTGAACTAAGAAAGAAGTGAACATTCCCAGAGATAAAGCAACTATGGGATACTGTGTGTTTCTTTTAGAGGGTAAGGGGGCATCTTCAGTTGTGTAAGGGACAGTCACATCATGTCAGGAATAATGTGATGTTGTTACTGTCCTTTTTGGGAAGTTCTAATCTGGGGTAAGAAGCGTGGACTGTGCTCATTTGTTTATTTTCAGCTCAGCATCCCTCCACCCTTTTCTAAGATCTCCTTTTCAACACGGAGGGGAAGCCAGGAACCGCGTCTCTTGCAGGAGGGGAAGCCAGGAACCGCGTCTCTTGCAGTTCCCTTTCCTGTGTGGCTCTGGCTAGAGCTTGTTCACGAGAGGTTCTCGGGCGAGATCTGCACAATGGAGAAAAGGCAAAGCCATTCTCGAAAACTGTCTCCGTCAGGGATGGAGGCAGCTGTGGCTTCCCAGTGAGCTCTCGAGGACCGCTGCCTCACTGCCACAGCCGGAGAGGGTGGCAGCTTCCCAGAGACCCAAGAATCTCAGCACTTACCTGCTGGTGGCTCCTCTAACCTTTATTCTTGCCGTTCTTACAATGTTTGTAAGACAGTAATAAATGGAGAAGTGCTTTCTGTTTTCCCCGTTCAGGCTGTGTCCTGGCACTGGGGCTGGGGGTGGGCATTTGTCTCACACCACTTGACAACACCTGGCTTCTGATTGATTTGAACTTTTCAACACTCTGCCTGGCAATGTTTGCTGTGAATTCTGTCCAAGTGCCAAGGCAGACGTGGCTAGTGAGAGAACAAGACAGTGGTCTGGACTGCCTCACCACCGCTGTTGTGTGGATCTGGTGACAAGGGAAAGGTCAGCCTGGAGTCCCCTGCTGTTGAGTTGATGGCTGTCAGGTGGGTGACCTTGGCTGGAAGTGTCAGAATCTAGATAGAGGCAGCTCAGAGCCTACCAGGCTGGCTGCCCTAAGGGCGGGCCCCTTTGGCCACTCCAGAAACCTTCCTTCAGGGAGGGACCTTGCTTCTGCGGTGGGTACCCAGCCTTGGCCTCAGGTTGTCCCACACTGAGTTCAGACAGGGATGGGCCTGAGTGCGCGAGCCATGAGCCTCTGGCACAGAGTGAGGGCTCTGTGGTCAAGAGCACGGACTCTGGAGGCTGATGTTGGCCTTTGAATTCCGCCCCACCACTTACTAGCTGTGTGACCTTTGGCAAATTTCTACACCTGTGACCCTTAGTTTTCTCATCAGTACAATGAAGATGTTAATAATATCTATGTCACAGGCATGATAATCTCCATGTAAAGTGCTTATAACAGTATCTGGCTCACAGTAAGTGCCACGTGAGAATAAGCTATCATTATCATTATGACACCAAAAAAGACAAGTTGGCATGATGATGGAGCCTTAGGTAAGAGGGGAATGATTCCGAGGGCAGCATCCCTGGCCCTGCTGTGGACTACCACTGGACTCCTGTGGAGAGCAGGGAGGCTGCAAATGGGAACTTGAGAGGAGTTCGCTAAAATTCTGGGAGACAGAGCAGCCCTGTGTTGGTGCCCTAACAGAATGGGGAGAGGCGGGCTCCCCTCTTGGTAGAGACCACAGCCCAGCAGGGCAGCAGGAGTCAGCAGGAAGGTGAGTGCCTGGCAGGGAACATGTGCTCGGGAGTTGACTAGGCTTGGTCTGGTCTGCATGCCAGATGCCCTCAAGACTGCCCAAAATAGCTAAGGGGGACTTTGGAAGGGCCCATTTTAGCAGGAGCTGTGAGAGTCTTAAGAGCTGGGTTATACTTACATCAGATACCAGTCCCTTGAGTGGAAAATGACCAAAGGCTCTGGTAACAGACGGACCTGGTTTGAATCCCACCTCTGACACTTTCTACTGTAAATACTAGGAGAGCAGGAGCCATCTTACTCATTATGAAGTACACAGGATTCAGTATAGGCATGAACGAATTTACTATTCTGGAACCTCAGTTTTCCCACCTGTTAGATGGAGAGAGTGTAATGACCACTAAAGCTGATGCAGGCATTACTTTAGATGATGCCCACAGGCACCTCGAGTCCTGAATGAATATTACATTCCTTCATTTTTATAGTAAATATTCAGTATCTTGCTTAAAATAGAAACACATTTGTTGACCCAAACTGATTAACACTTTTTCAGCGTGGTAAATGTAGTCCATTCTACACCTGCCAAAGACTAGAGCCTTTAAGAGACGAGATCATTCCTCTCACAGGTTTGACCAGTGCTTTGCAGGCGTCATTTATGACTCAATACTTTCTGACAAAAATCAAAATATAGTTAACTATTGGTTAGTATATTGAATTTTAGGAGAGTAAAAGATTGCAGATAGGTTACTAAACAATCAAAGCAGATTATGATCTAACTTGGAAAAGTTATAATACAGGAGAAAAAAATCTTGATTTGGACCCAAAATTCATAATATGTAAACACTACATATTATTATTAGGCCTTTTCTTTCTATGCACATTTAAAGTGCTGACTGACCCAGTTCAGGCAAGGTTGGAATAATGGAGTCTTCACTTGCTTTTGTGCCCATGGCAAGGCCTCAAGAAATGACTGAGGGCCAGCTTAAGTGGTTAGGTTTGGCCTGCTCTGCTTTGGCAGCCCAGGTTTGGTTCTCAGGTGTGGACCCACACCACTTGTCAGCTGCTGTGGTGGCGGCTTGCATATAGAAAGAAGACTGGCACAGATGTTAGCTCAGGGTGAATCTTCCTCAGCAAAAAAGAAAAGAAATGACTGTAATCAGTGGGGAAGGGCCTGTTTCACGTTTGGTCCTCTTTCTCCATCTCAACTCTTCCTCCATGCTCTGCCCCTGGAAGCCAGGTAATTAAACTTACTAAATCTGACCTGAAGTTTACATCCACTATCAAGTCAATAAGCTCTAGGGGCCGGCCCAGTGGCGCAGTGGTTAAGTTCACACGTTCTGCTTCGGTGGCCCGGGGTTTGCTAGTTCAGATCCTGGGTGCGGACATGGCATCGCGTGGCAAGCCATGCTGTGGCAGGTGTCCCACATATAAAGTAGAGGAAGATGGGCATGGATGTCAGCTCAGGGCCAGTCTTCCTCAGCAAAAAGAGGAGGATTGGCGGCAGATGTTAGCTCAGGGCTAATCTTCCTCAAAAAAAAAAAAAAACAAAAGAAAAATAAGCTCTAGTTTGCAGGTGGTTCCATTTCTCTCCTATGTTGCAAAACGCATGGGCTTTGTTGTTGCTCTTTTCTTCAGAATCAGAATAATCTTTGGTTAGCTTCTGGGGGTTGAAATTCTATTCCGGATGATTGAAACTCCTTGCTATTTAACAGTCAGATAAGCATGGGTTTGCTGAACTTAATTTTTGAAGAACAAAGTAAGTATCGAATGTTCTATTAATGCCAATATCCCTTAATATGACTTGATTATGTACCACTATTTATTGAATCAAAGTGTTTATTTTTACATCTATTTTACAAGGCATGGTGTATAGTTAAAATCATGCTTGGGAAGTTTCTTCATTTCTGACATCCTTCAATTCTGTTTCAAGATCAGAGAAACCTTCGTGATCTGCAGAAAATATTATTTATTGATGTGGGATAAATATTCTTTAAGAACAAGCCAGGGCTAATTAATACGAGAAGTACTGAGCATACCAACTGAATGGCCTCAATAACAAAACATATCAAAATGTGAATCACCACTGTCAGATGCAAGCTTTTAACAACTTTAATTGATATAATTATAATTAGTATGCAATGTCTTACAACAAATGTAGATACAGTGACATCAAATATCAAAGAAGTTGCACATCTTTCTATCTTTAAATGTCGGCTAACTCACCCCAAGAAAGCAATCTGGCATTGGTCTCTTGGTTAGCACAATTACCAATATCAACTAGCACTTTAAAATCAAAGTTGAAATGGTACATTCATTTGCCAAAAAGAGGTTAAAGGCAAAGAAGGTGAACCAACGTGCAAATTAGCATCTGGCCCCACTGAAAAATTTATTTCCCAGATGCGAGGGATTGAACCATGCACCCTTGCAAGCAAGATGAAGGGCAAATAGATGACCTCAAACCAAAATTAACCCCACAAAGAACCTAGAAGACTTCAGGATGGTAAAGGCCAGAGGTATACTGCTGTTAGTGTTCAGGTGTCAATACTGTGTTACTCCAACCTCCTGGATCCTAACTCAATAGTCCATGAGACCTATGTCCTGGGCCATCCTTTCATTTGGAGATGAAAACCATCCTTTGTGGTCCCAGGCTCGGTTAACCCTGCAGTCAGTCAGCTGTTCTGGCGGGTAGCCCAGAGTTGTAACAGCTGTCTGATGTGGCTACGATATAGCTGTTTTATAGATTTAAGTAAAAACAACACACCAGTATAACAACAAACAAGAAACTGAGATCCCTTATATATCTATGTGATACTTAAAATGTCCGTAAATATTTTTCTCCAGAAACTGAAAACACTGTAGACATGATTTTGTTAGTCCTCACAACACATTTGTGAGGTAGCATGGGGTGAGGTCAATATGAAGGCATCACCTCCACTGAAGAAATGACGACACAGATGTCCAGGGAGAGCAGGAGACTTCATCAGGGCCATGGGGAAAGACAACAAAGTTGAGTCCCACTCTCTCCTCATCTGCCATCTACGGTAGAGAGGAGGCGGCTTGCCTCCCTCCTGCTCTGACATTCTCTCCAACCCTCTAGGACTACTCCTATCCCTGCACGGCATGTCCTTGATTTAGATCCACTGGAGCCATTTCCCTTGAGGAGACCCGAACAGACTCTCTCCCTGAGGTAAAGGACGTCAATTTTCGGCATATTTTTCGGGGGTGGGGGGCTGTGTGTGTGTTTTAAGCAACGTTTGTTGAATACAGTTAAAACCTTGTGGCCAACTCAAAAAACAGAAAAAATGCACTTGGAAACATACGGTTCAACCTATAGATATTTTAAACTAACACAACAAAGAGTGTTAGAGTTTTTACGGGAAGCTGTCACCTTGCTCAGTATATCTGCTTTAGGTCCAGATCCCTCTCTTTGCCATAAGGATTTGGAAGTTAATAAGAGCAACAAAACCATAAAGTGCTCTTGCACAATAGCAGTCTTTAGTAAGGAAAGATGCTGAGTCTGTGGTTTATAATTGGCCAGGATTCCCTGGGAAGAGGCCGGTCCTCCACCCAGTGTTTCTGACTGAAGCAACATCCAGAAGAGCACCTCTCCAAAGGTGTTTCGTGGACATTTTGTCAAAATGCTTGTGGTTGAGGGAGAAAATATGTATGGAATGTCCTCCTTTTATTGAATTGTCCTTTGGGAAACTGAAGGTGTCTAAAGGGGGTGAGGGGGGGAAGAGGGACAATTATTCAGGCCACGCACGACCAGAGGGGCACCCTTGATCATTCCTGGCTATTTTTCTGAGAGTGTCCACTTGTTTTGTTTTTTAATAATCAGATATATCAGAACTCCTGGAAACTGACTTCTTCTTCCCCACGCCTGTTGTGAAACACCTCTGGGGGTTGCTCACTCTCATTTGATATCTAAGGAGTTGAGGAATAATTTCTTTTCAGAGTGTGGGATGGCAGGTTGTGGAAAGTGGCACGGATCCTAGTGTCTCTGACACCAGGGAGGTTTAGAACAGCATGGCAATGGGGGTTTTCATGTCAGGACTTTGCTGGGCCACAGCGAGTGGAAGGATGAGCTGAGGGTCAAGTTTCTGGAAACTAAACAGAGTCATGGCAGCAGGTCCAAGTTTAGAAATAAAAATTGATCCAGTTTCAAGTTCTTTATGACACTGTAGGACAATATAACACATTTTGTAATAGGACCCAATATATGTTTCTATTCCATGAAATCAGGACATAAGACGCCAGTTGCTACTATCAGGTGTGACAGGAGGACAGAGTTAGAGCCATGAAATAAAGCTATCCAGAAAACAGAAATGAAAAGGCAACCATGCATGCCAAAAACAACCCATGAGCCAACAAACTAAATGCTTTTTAGATAGAAATTGAACAAATCATTTCAGTTAGTTAACATAAAAAATATTACTAATCTGGGAATGTCTCGTTTTGTCACAACGGGCATTGTAATAAATCAGGGCTTCTTAAACTCAGCACTATTGACGTTTGGGCCAGACAATTCTTTGTTGTGGTGGGCTATTCTGTGCATCATAGCATGCTGACTGCACCCACGGTTTCCACCCACTAGCAGCACCCGCAACCTGTGGCACTCAAAAACCTCACCGGATATTTTGAAGTGTCCCCTGAGGGAAGCAAAGTCGCCTGCTGGTTGAGAACCACTGCAATAAATGGATGCCTGCAAAGATGACCAGTTCTTAAAATTCGTGATGCAGAATTTTAAGACTATACCCAGGGGTGTTCATTTATTAAACAGCAGAATTAACATGGTAAGTGTATGGGAAAAATAAATGGATTAATCAAGGTATCTGTTTCCTTTGGAAATGCCTCACTGAGCAATTACAGATAGACTAGCGCTTTAAAAAATTTTTTTTAAAACAGTTTATAGCCATTATCCAACAGACAGTAAGGCAGCGAACCAGTTGCTTTGTGGGTATAAAGCCAGGATTCTGTGGGCTCGTCCAAGGAATGGATGTCTCCGACAGTTACCGAGGGCTGATTCCCACTTCTCTAATGAGGTATTCGATGCACGTCAGCTCCCTCATTTACCTCCCACCCCCTCCACTCCCCGCTCTACACCCACTCCACATGCCTCTCACTTCTCTTCTATAACTAAACTCATCTCATAGCCTTCTCCTGTGGAACCACAACTCCGCTGAAGGCTTGTGGGCTGGGATTCCAGCTGCAGTTGACCAGAATGGGCATCCTTAGCAGAGAAACGTGGCCTGGAGGGGAGCAGAGGTAGAGGGCACGCTGAGACCTGACAGCAACCTGCCTCTCTGCCCTCGGCCTGTGGCCTCCTCCGGGGCACTTCTAGTTTCTTCTTTCATTAATTAGGCAGCTAAGAAGCTGGGATCCAGCTTGTAGAGCCAAGCAGGCATCCTGTCAGACACAACCAGATAAACAGATTGAAAAAGAATCTGAGAAACCCCTGCTTCCTTATCTGTAGGGGGAGGTCCTCCCAGTACTCATTTCCTTTCCCCTCATTGAGATTTAATGTAATTTCCTAAATGAAAGTTTAAGAAACACCACAAACAAAAAGTTCCCCTGAAAGTAACCCCCAGCCAAACAGCTTGATCCCTCTTCCTCAGTCCTCTCGCAGTGGGTCCTGCGGTGGGTCCAGAAGCCTCCGCCATGGTGGTCTGGCCTGGCTGGCTCAAGGTTGGCTCATCTCAGCTGCAAATCAGCCTCCACCCACCTTTAAAGAATGATTCTTTTTGTACCAGAAAGGGGAAGTTGTAGCAGCCGGTGGAGAGGGAGGAAAACAAACAACCATACCAACAAAACAGGGCTTAAGATTGTCGCTCAGTGTGCGTCAGGTACTTGTTATTAATCTACTGGATAAGCACTTATAAATAAAGGACAGTTCTTCCTCATCGCAGGCCACGTTCCTCTGTTAGGAGTCGTCGTACAGAGGGTTGTTGTAGTTTCCCCAGGACCCGTAGTCGTGGTCATCCAAAAGCCTTCCGTAGGAGGAATGCCTGGTGGGAAGGAGGAGAGGGTTGTGGTTATTTGGAGAAGTTGCCCATCTAGGTCAGCCTAACACCCTGCAGCCTGAACGGGGAGGCTCACAGGGCCCACAAGAGGCATGACATGATTCTTGCTAGGACAACCCCTTGGCAACAGACCCACCCACCGTGGAGCCCCCAGTCTACGAACATTCTGTAAGTTACAACCGATCAGCTGGGAGCCTGACGGGCACCTTCCACGAGATCAGCGTGGTCCTTGTCTCTCTCCTTGACCTCCAGTCTTGGAGAAGGAGGAGGCCCCACTTGCATGGCTATTTAATAAGGAGTGGGAAAGAGAAGGTTGCATTCCTGGCATTTTGACTTAGGTGCTGGATTTAATTTTCCCTGAAATAATGACACAACCACAACCACCATTGCTCTCACCACCCCTCCTCACATTTATATAGTGCTTTACAATCTACAAAGTGCTCCTATGTTCTGTTTTTATTTGATCCTTAAAATAAAGCCATGGGGCAGGTATTGCTCATCCTTATTTCTCCGATGAGGAAAATGGGGCTCAGAGATGTTAACTGGCACACCCAAAGTCACCCACTGGAGCTGTGAGTCAAATCCCCACCTCCTGGATCTACGTCCAGTGTTCTGAGCTCAGCTTCCCAGAGTCTGATCAGCACCTTAGTTTAATGGCAATATGGATTTTATAGGCTTTCGTGGGTCATTGTGGGAACCTGCTCCACAATTAATACTATTTCTATTAGAAACTGAAGTCAGATTGTTATTACTCCTCTGTTCAAAACCTTTGAGTGGCTCCTCATCTCACACAGAGTAAAAGCCAACCTCATTACTGTGGTTTGCACAGCCCGACAGGATCTGGCCTCTATTACTCTTCTGAGCACGTCAGTCCCTCCTGCTCCCTCTGCTCCAACCACACTGGCCTCCTTGCTCTTTGCCCTCATGCCTGGCACAGTCTTGCCTCAGGGCCTTTGCACTTACCGTTCCCTCAGCATGGAACAGTTGTCCTCCAGATCTCCACATAGCTCATCCTCTCATCTCCTTCAAGTCTTTGCACAAACGTCCCCTCCTCAGTGAGGCCTTGCTTAAGAACTGTTTAAACTTGCAACTCCCAACCCCCGGCACTCCCAGTTTAATTTTTCTCATAGTATCCTCACCTTCTAACATATTATACAATATACTTATTTACTTTGTTATTGCCTCTCTCCCCTAACTAGACCATAAGTATGGAATACTTGCCTGTTCTGTTTGTTCTTAGCTCTATCTCCGGCACCTAGAAGAATACCTGGCACAGAGTAAGCCCTCAAAAAATGTCTGTGGAAGAAAAAGTGACTGGAAGAACAATACATCCTGAGAATCCAATCTGTTCACAGATGGGGAGAGTATTCCTGGAGAGTATTATGGTCATTTTAAGACTAAAACTAACACCAGGATTGGGAGAGCACCTCAAAATGAGCATCTGGTGCCGTGGAGGTTCATGCTAGCATGTGAACTATGACAGTTTGCCAGTGGAAATCCAGTGTGCTGTACAAACATGCCCGCTCCCCTTCATTTTTTTCTGAGTTAGATATGAAAATTAAACAGACTGAAAATACAGTCTGAGAGGCACAAAAAGCATTTGTTATACTTCTATCTGTTGCTAAAATAATGGCTGTCACTCGTCGGGAGCTCATTACATCTGCCAAGTATTTGAGAAAAGATGATCTAGTGTTTAAAAGAACCAGACCCTTGATGTACTGGTTTCAAACTCTTAGCCTTCAAAATTCTAGTTTCTGTCTTGAAGGCCGGCTCGCCTTTCCCAGTCCATACACTTGGAAACTGGAGGATGTCCTACAATATGCTTTGTTTTCTCTAAAGGCCCACATTCATTTCTGTGGGTGTGAGAAGGAAAGAGATCATAAACAGCACACCCCTGATCTTCTGATGGATGGGAATAAGGGAGGCCAGTTTTGGTAAATGAGGTCACCAGCGGCCATCCATCGCCAACTCTCCCCCCGCATTTGAAACCTCCAATTCCAATCAAATCCTTTAATAGGATGATTGAGAAATGGAAGCTGTAGAATAAACAAGTAAAAACCTGGGGGTTACAAGACTGGAGCTGGGCCTAAATGCAGCGTGACTTACTCCTGCAAGCCTGGCCAACAGCTACCTAACAACCATGCTCCTTTGTTGACAGGGCACTTCTGCCTCACCTTTGTATGGTAATTTAACTCTCCCAGCATTTTTATATCTAGGATATAATTTTATTTCCATAAAGTGTCAGTTGGGCCAATAAATGTATGTCCTTGAATGTTTTTAACCCCCTGCTTCTTCATCTATGAGATGGAGAAACTTAAAAAAAAAAAGGTGTGTTAAGGGTTGTTGGGAGGATTAAATGAGGTAACGGCTATGAAATGCTTGGCACATAGTAAATTCACAATAAATGTTGGCCGGTATTGCTTTTTAATTTTTATTGTAATGAAACTTACACAAGCACATGGCAAATCTGCAAACGGTAAAAAAAGGAATTGAATGAAAAGTGGGCTTCCCTCCTACCAGGAACACCTGAACCTACGCCCCAGGCATAGTTATAAAACCAGCGCCTTACATTATTGTGATTGGAATTTTTAAAAATTATTATCACGCTTGAGTGGGGTTAGAGGATTAAAAATCTTCTGGTCACCAGGTTTTACTGCTGATGGTTATTTTAGGCGACACGATTTGATCAGAGCCGTCCTTGAATCTGTGGTGTTATTAGAGCCGTCTAGGACACAAACACTAGTAAAATAAAGGAAAAAGATGGACCGTTCATTTTCTTTGCCTTCTCATTTGAATGAACAGTGAGTTGAGCAAAATACTGATAAATGAGGAAAGCAAAGCAAGAGATACAGAAAAACCGTATCTGGGAACGTACTGAACTCGTAGGGCTTGTTTCAATATATTAACGAGTCTAAACAAGAAGAAGCGAGTGTGCTGGGATTCAAGCCAGGTTTGGAGAAATCCTACAATGCTGTAGAAAGAGTAAGACAAACACATTTGTGTGTGTGTGTGTGTGATAAGGGAGAATAATTAATGATCATTTTAAACTATTTCTCCATGCCAGAACTTCTTAAATCACGGTAGATGGAAATGGGGGAGGTTCTCAGATTGGCATTTGTGGAGTCTAAGAGGTGAAAAGGCTGCCACTCCCGAGATTAGGAAAGCGGGGTTCAAGAAACCTAGATGAGGTTTTCATGAGACTAAATAGTAGAGCTGATATCACATCTAGGTCTCCTGGCTCTACGATGCGACGCTGCTTCATCGCATTTCAATCTGAACAGCAATCTCTAAGGATGACATCCTCATCAGACCAAAGCAGTTTTGTTTACTCAATTTCCTAAACACTGGCACCCATCCAACACAGCTCTGTTTTCTACTTGCTGCGCCTTGGCTCCCCTCGGATAGCAAAGCTCTCGGGGGTAGACCACGTCTTACTTTTCCTCTAATTTTCTGAACATCTAATATGTTGCTCTTGATGCAGTGGTTCATTTATAAATATTTGATGATAAGTGCTCACATCCAGGAGCGTATAAATAGTATATATGGAGCTCGCTTGGTCAATACCAGCAGCGATCAGGATGGCCTGTGGTAATTCATTGAGCAATATAGCTGTGGCAAAATGAAAACATCTTATTAAAGAACACAAAGGGTCAAAGCCACCATTTTGACCTTAAAGATAGCAAGAGGCAAGAGAATTACAGCTGAGTCTCTCCCAGGCGATGCCGTGCTTAAAGCCCTCAGCACAGTGCTTACAGCCCCTGTCAATCAGTGGCACTGTGCTTATCGTCAAAGCGGTTCTACTGTATCGTACCATTTAGTTTGCTGGAAGCAGAACCTGTCAGGACAAAACAGGGAATGACTTATGTTAAGCCCCTGCCTCACCGCTTCCTTCTCAGGGGGCTTGGCTCTAATAGGAAGCTGCCCTCCCTACTCCTCTCGCCCCCTCATCCGAATTGCTGACGCCTTGTTGGTGACAACTGGTACATGTGGTGGAGACATTTGTGGTTTGAGGCCTTCTCCACAATGATGAAATGGTACCAATTTTAAGATAGCTGTAGCATTAATACTTAATGGAATGCAATTGTCTTTGAAAATGAATGAGGTGTTTTAATCTCCTTGTGTTGAAACAAACACATTTTAGAAAACACCTTCTCCTTTATAAGGGTCAACCCCAGTTCTCCATCAAGTCTCCAACCTTGTTTATTGCTACTCCTCCCAAAGTCCTCTCCTCACGAGCCTTGCCGTTCAATCATGAGTGCTTATTACGTGCAAAGAAGGAGGGATATAAAGATGAATAAGATATGGCTTAGTGCTGGGAAAACACAGCTGAACTTGCAGCTCACTAGTCATTAGTAATTAAGCCTTAGACTCTTATCATACATTAGCAAAGCTACTTGGTGAAGCTGTCACTGTCTCCTTTGTTTCCAATGGTGGCTTTCTTTCTATGATTGTCATTTCTCTGCCTGAATCCTTTCATTTAACTATTCATTGAAAATTTAGCATCTATCAGGCTCTATTCTGGGGCCTGGGGGATATTTCAGTGAATAAAAAGAGCAAAATCTCTGTGCTAAGGGAGCTCACATTCTAGTGGGGACAGACACAATAAATAAGACATGAAAAATAATATGGCTGATGGTAACCAGTGCAATGGAGGAAAATAAAGATGGGAGGGGAAGTGAGGAATTCCCAGTGGGAGGTGGGGATTGTAATTTTGAAGATGGTAATCAGGGAAAGTCTCATTAAGATGACATTTGAGCAGACACATAAAAGAGCTGCAGATATACCACAGAGACAGAGAGAACAGCAAGTGTAAAGGCTCTGGGGCAGGAGCAAACAGCACATCTGTGTGGTAGCTACTGAACTATAATTTAAAAAAAATAAACTACTTATATTGGAATGATTTTAGATTTATAGAAGAACTACAAAGATAAATTTCCATATGCCCTTCACCCAGCTTCCCTGGATGTTGACATCTTACATAACTATGGCACATTTGTCAAAACTAAGAAATTAACATTGTGAGCTATGATTTTGAAGCTAAGAAAACTGTGACCATTAGGAGTGACTTTATTTGCCCACAGTTACCATAGCAAGTTAGTGGCAGAATGAGTACCGTAATTCAGGAGTCCTCTCAGTTCTGTCTTCTTTCTACCAAAATCCCAATGATGGAATCACTTCCAAATATTCATTTTCAAAGTGCTCTTTCCATAGTCTGGGTTTCTTTTAAAAAGCAGTTACTTTCAAACTAATCTTTAAATAATCGCCTTTACTTTGAAGGGGCAGATAAAATTTATTTTGTTTTTTAAAATTATCTGCCAGATATCATATTGGCAGATACTCAACACGGAGAAGTCCTGCACACTGGACACCTGTCTATTTGTAAACAAGTTCAGAGTTGTGGGGGAACTAGAACAAGTCTACGGTTTAACAGATTCCCATGGCTTCCCCTTCTCTGAACCTAGTTTCTCCAGATTTGGAATAAACAAATACTGCTGCCACACCCCAAACGTCCCTACCCAGAATCCTTCACTCAGCCAGCGAATGTTTATAAAGCAACGGTTATATGTCAGGTGCTGCTGGGACTTTATTTCCTGCTAGTGGAGGAGACTGGCTGAGAACACAGTGATTCCGGGACAGAGAAGCGAGTGGTCCAAAGGAACCCACTGTGGAGACGGTGGGAGGAGGCTTCCCAGAGGGTGTCTCTTTTGAGCTAGACTTGAAATTAGCCAGATAAAAAAGAGGCGAACCAGACACCTCCGGCAGAGGGATCGGCATGTTCAAAGTAACAGAGGCATGAACAGCTGGGCAGTATATCCGGGAAAGTGGAGAGCAAAGTGTGTGTTTGGAGTGTCAGGACTGAGAGTAGAGCAGGGTTACTCAAAGTCTGGTCCTCAGCCCAGCAGCGCTGGCATCACCTGTGCACGGGCCCCATCCCCACCTAGTGAATGAGAACCTTTGGGGATGAATGAGATGAGACTCAGGAAACTACGTTCTTAATAAGCTTTCCCATCGATTCTTATGCACATTAAAATTGGAGAACCACTGAGGGAGAGAATCAAGTCAACTAGACCTACAGAAAGCCGAAAGCTGATCTGAAAAAGTCAGCCTGTAGGTAACAAATTCTGGAAGCTCTCAGCCTTTATGGCTGGCCAAGCCTACTCTTTAAGCCTAACTACCACCAGAAGGAATCCAGCTGTATAAAATGTAATCGCTAGAAGACAAAGCAAAACAGGTGACTTCTAAGAAAATGCCTTCAAAGCCAGGCTTTGTCGTGTCTATAAATCAAGGTCACGTTTATTTTTGTGCAGGGAACAGCCCATGTTGTCTGTCTGAGTTACCAGCACACCTAATTATAGCAGATCCACACTGCTGGTGATAGCAGATACGATCTCCCGCGCGGGGGATTATCTCGTGGCTCAACAGTTTTGAGCCCATTTAAACAAAACCAAACCGACTTACCTCATTCTTCAATCATCACTAATTAAAGACATCCTTCTCAAGAGGCAGGCAGGTCCTTTGCTTGCCTTTAAAGTTGCAAACAAACCCTGGAATAAAGACTGCTCAATGATCATTTCCATCTATGAATGGATAACACGGAGGCAGCTTCACAGGCCTTTAGAAATAGCACGGTTGAAACAGCCAGAATGGAACATGGAAGCCCGCACGTCAAGACATGATAGAAAACTGAGCTGCTCTGCCATCTTCCTCCTCCTCCTCCTCTCCCCTCTCCTTTGAATCCTGCTGAATGGGACTCTTGGCGGCTACCATCTTACTGAGCGCCTAAGTAGTAAGCACTGTTGCAACAATGACAACAGTAACAGTAGTTAGCTCTTCCATCACCCTCATCTAGCACCCAGCACTGAACGTTTATCTGTATCATGACTTAATCCTCATAACCATCCTGACTTAGGTATTCGTATTACAGTCCCATTTGACAAATGAAGAAACTGAGCACAAAGTGATTCATAAACTTGCCCTCAAGTATATATTTTTAACCACCATGCTTACAGTCCCTGCAGGTACGCTACGTTGATTCTTCCTGTCATCTTCAAAACAACCTTGAAAGGTAGGTGTTGTCAGTGCTATTTTGGCAGGTGAAGAAATTAAGGATCAGGGAGATTATAATTGGCCCAAGGCCACCTAAATAGTAAGTAGAAGGGTCGATATCGAACGTGACCGCAAAGCCCACGTTCCTCCCTCACACCACACTGCTGCTGGCTACAATGGAAGGCCGGCAATTGAGAAGAGCCCCGGGAGGGTCAGGGCAGTTCATTTGTATACGCCGCATCCAAAAGGGGCTTAGGTTACAGAAAGATGTGGCTCTCCAGGCAGGGGTCACTGTGACAAAACTAGGAGTCACGGATCCTCAAAGAATAGGAGTGTGAAAACAGAGTTTACCAATGCCTTCAGAGGGAATTAGAATTTGGGAGAAAGGGTAAACTACTGAGCCACTGCTAGCAGAGCTTGCGAGGCATGTCCTTTTCCTGGTTGTGAGGCTGCCCTTTCAAGCCGCCTCTTCTTTCACATTTGCAGGGATGCTGGCTGGGCCCGACCATAGCCCGGGGTTGCAGGAGAGAAGCTAATGGCTCCCTTATGGGCTGCGAGTTCAGTCACTTGCCGCTCCAGCCAAATGCGGTAAAAGACCACAGACAACAGACCTCTTCTCATGTTATTGTTCTCAGAAATCTGGGATGATAGGAGCAGAATAAATTTCCAGCCAAGGCAAAACCCAACTTTAGGTATACACACACAGGCACACATGCATGCACGCGCGCGCACACACACACACACACACACACACGTCAATTGAGCCAAATGTGTTTTTAATTAATGATTAGTGGGGCTTTCCAAGAACCTGGCAAAATAACACTTGAAGGGGTTTTAGCATAGCCTTAAGATTCATGAGAGTGATTAACCTCCTTATGTTATCATTTTGCCGAAATAATTTATAGAGCAGCAGATAGGGGTTTTCCTTTGGGGGTTTCTAAACAGGAGTCTGATCGTTTTATCCACCCTTAAGTTTGTAATGCCAAGGATAAACAGCAACCTTATACCACTGGGGCCCTTTTACTTTTTAAGAGGGAGGACCTATATGGGGGAGAGAAACAGTGGCTAATTCAATTTAATCATTCACTGAATTGATCTAGTGCTGAGAATGCCTGGAGAAAATATACTTTAAATTTTTAAAATAAAATGTTATACAATTTTAATCAGCACTCATTAGAACCAATTTTAATGGCCTGCTAGAAAAATTTTCCAAACACAGTAAGTTCTGGGATGGCAGGACTGTGTCTCATTGTGATGTGAGCCCGATGCTGAGAGGAGTGCATGGTACATGGCTAACACTATCCATCAAGTAACTGCCCTGCTAGGGTCCCTTTCAGTTGACCACTTTGATGATGACAATGATGATGGTAGTGCTATGTACTTGGGAAGCAGTGTCCATTAGACCTCCCAACAATGCTACCACGTAGCTAAAATTACGGCCCTTATCCTACAGGAGAGGGAAGTGAGGGTTACTGAGGTTCTGTAACATGCTCAGGTCACACTAGAACCTGCCAGAAAGTGATAGAGCTGGGATTTGAACTGAGGTCTCCCCGTTTCTAAATCTGAGTTCTTAATCACTGCTCTAGACTGCCTGACTATAGCCAGTGGAAGGTTTGAAGTGGTAAACTTCACTTCGTGCCCAGAGTTAAGGGGAAGAGTCCTTAGGCTATTTCAACATCATTTCTGATAAGTGTGTGGCAAGAGGGAAGTGTTCCTATTTCACTCTACACTCCAGGGGAAGTTTGTATTTTTGGTGACTTTAGCCCTTCAAAAATTCACCACAGGTGAGTCCAAAATGACTCTAAAGTTTACCCATAAGTTTCTTTTTTTTGAGCCTCCTTCTCCCCCCAAAGACAAAGAGAAACTCTGTTACCAACTGGCAATGAAGTTCCCGGACTAGTTCATAAAAGCCAACTTAACTCATAATTAAAATACAGTGTATCTGCAGTGATAAACTAGCAATTAAGACAGATGGAAAAGGGCATCATTCAGTAAGATACAAATCATAAAATTAAAAATTAAGTTTGCTGCTTAAGGAAATACAGACTTAATGAAAAGATTTTTTTTCTTTTTAATGTGAAGAAGACCTCTGGATTCCTTTTTGTTGTTGCTGCTGAGGAAGATTTGCCCTGAGCTAACATCTGCTGCCAGTTTTCCTCTATTTTGTATGTGGGTTGCTGCCCACAGCATGGCGGCCAGTGAGTGGGGTAGGTCCATGCCTGGGAACTGAACCCAGGCTGCCAAAGTGGAGCGTGCCAACTTAACCACTAGGCCACGGGGCTGGCTCCCTGGATTCTTTCATAAAGGCTTTTAGACACGGGTAATGTTGGCCCTTTAATTCCAATTTCTCTTTGAAATCTGGCTTTCTTGTTCTTTGCATCTTACATAATGGTGATATTACAAGGCAGTCTCATACTTGACACCATTATTAGATTGATTTGGTGCACATTTAAAACAAAAGAAGGAGGGAGATAAAAGGGAAGGCGGAGGGGAGAGTTCCCTGGTGGGTGCTGGTCTGGATTGGGGTGACTAGAGGAGATGAGAGGGCAGCAAAGTGGAGGTGTGCACAGAGACGAGAAGTTAAATACACGAGCTCCTGTGGGGAACCAGGACAGGAGGGAAGCACTGGGCGGGCACAGCCTCTTGAGGAAGCAGTATGGCGGTGGGGAAGAGAAATCAGTCAGGAGTGTGCGGGTATGCGCGACAGTGCCTGGATGAAAGTAACTGAGGCACTAAGAGAACAAATAACAGGGGCACCAAACTGGATGGAACATCTCTTGGAGGACATGACATGAAAGTCATGAATGAGGGAAAGCTAGAAGAAAAGCATTTCATGGAGAGTGACCACCAAGAGCCAAGAGCCTGGACAGAAAAAGAACCTGCTATGTTCTAAGAATTGGACAGGAAGCCAGTGTGACTGCAGCTCAGCGGTTAAGAGGGAAAGAAGGATGTGATGAGTGAGAAGAGGTAGGCAGGGGCGGGTCCATGAATGAACTCCAGGGCCAACCTGAGGGGTTAATTCTAAGTGTGCAGGGAAGCCACTGGGGGCTTTTGAGGGAGGGAGTGACAGGGTCAGATCCGGCTTCCATAAGATGGCCGGTGAGAGGAGAATGTATTGAGGTCAGAGAGTGGCTGTCCTCATCATGGAGACACATGTCCTACTGTCCCTTGTTACAGGCAGTGCCCAGACTGGCAAATCAGACTGTCACTTGCCATTTGGCATTTTACAGCTGAAGCACACTCAGTGTGAGTAATGTGGCTTTGAGACTTTGGGACTTCACAGAGCAGTAGACAACAAAAGCGAGGGACTCCCAGAGTACTGCAACTTTCTATGTGGCTAAGGAAAGCAAAAACGCAGCTACCACCTGTGATCATCTTCACTTCATAAAATAAGAGATATTTGAGAACCAAAAATATAAGGACATAATCTCAGGCGAAAAATCCCAATTTATAGAAAATGCTACACTTTCCTTATATTTTCAAGATTTTGCCTTAGAACCAGTGAAAACCTTACAGACGTGATACACATCCACACACGGTTGTCCAGAACATCAGTAATCAGGAAGCACTGAGCCCAGGCCTCTCCCTCATACCATAGATGAGACAACTTGAGGTTCAGGAGGCGACTGGGTTTCTCAGGGTGAGAAGGTGAGCTAAGGGCAGAGGGCCACGGCCTCGGTCTCCTGACTCTAGGTTCATTCGTGTGCCATTACATCATCATGCTGTATATTCCAGCTTATTTTTTTCTGCTTTGCCAATTTTCAGATACTGTACCATCTGTTCTTGTCCAGCGTGGAGTACGCTGGCCATTTTCTCTTCCCTGCCAATATTTCCGAGAGCTCAGATACTTATCAAGGAAAAAGCACTCGGCAAAACAGCTCTCAGCCTGGAGCCCGACAACATGGAATCCTGTTCTTCATAAAGAAGAGTAAGGTGCATCTCACCTGATCTTCAGATACGCTGCGACTCCAAACACCAACAGCACGACGGCAATGACGGTCACCGTGATGGCGGCGATGCTGCCTGTGAGGGAGGAAAGGCATAGGAAAGAAGATGAAGGAAAGGCATACATTTGAGATCATGATGCATAGAAGTCAGAGCTAGAACGAAACCCAGGATCTTAATACTGTTACCAAAATGCTTCTCATGCTAGGTGAGGTTGAGTAAATGGCCAACATTTAACACCTTTTGGCTGGCCTGGAATTCAGAGAACAGTCCACAGTAATAGTTGATTATCTTTTAAGAATGACACCAATCTGTTGCTGCTGCTGCTATTGTTTGCAGGGGTAGTGGATTTAAAATCTTCTGATGTCCTGTTTTCTTCACTTATAGGCTCTGGCTCATTTTTCTACCACTTGTGAAATACTGGAAGACTTACAATGTTTTACCTGAGGGTCGTGACAAAGTAATGTGGTTGGTTTTTTAATAAACCAGAACCATACAGCTACATCAGTAGTGTCTACTTCAAAAGGGTTATCTTGGTAGGAGATGAACTAATTTTAATGATGTCATTAAATCAAAGCGTTTTTTAAAACTCCTCTTTGGGAAGTGTGTCCAGTTTTCATCCTTGAAAGGTGAATTTGATTTTGTAGAGAACAATGTCAAATTTGGTGTGAAAAATAAGGTCAAGTCTGGTAGCTAACTCTATTTTTCGTTTGTAGAAATAACCAGGTGCAATTATAAAGTAACAAGAATGTTTTATTGTGTAGTTTGAAATCTGGTTCCAAAAGCAACTATTAATGGGCAGTTAAAAAATACAACAACTGTTTGAGCACATAGCCTGGTAAGAATAACAATACTGCTTCCAAAGATTACTGCTTTGAAGCACAACACTCTTTTTGTGTGAGCTTTGGACTAATAATGTATATACTTCAGTTTTATTTCACCTTAGAAATACCAAGAATCAATTGGGCTCTTGTGCCATAACAGTTAAAGCTTGGGCACTGAAGCTGGTGTTAGGGTCTCCATTTACTTTTTCAGGCCACTGGGAAATTATTTACTACTTCAGCAAATGAACGGGACTCTGAAACACATTGGAAAGAGCATCAGAAATCTGGAGTCTGAATATGTGGATTCAGGTGTGGTTCCACCATTATTAGCTGTGTGACCACGGGCTATTTACTTAACCCTGTCCACTTGTATACCTCTCACCTGCAGCAACAGAGGGAGAAGAGGCACTCTGCCCTCTCATACAACTTGAGGAGGATTAAATGAGATGCCGTGCGCACCAAGCTAAAGTCCTATTCAAAACGTACCATCCTGGACCAGTGTCCATTTCTTGTGTACCGGATCTCAAAGGTATGGCTCTGCCCCACATTTTTGGAGACTTATCATTTCTAGATTATTTTGCCATTTCTTCTTTTATTTTTTTCCTTGTCTTACGAACGACTTTTGTCTGTTGTTCTTCTCATTAGCCCTTCCACCAAAGGAATTAGAGCAGAGCTAAGAAGCAAATCAGTCTACTTATTAACTCTAGTAACTCCCCAAAAGTTTTGGGTGAAAGAAGGCTGCATCAGACATACATGCTGCTGCTGGTTATGATTTCCAAAAGAGAAGCAAGGAGGTTCATTGCTACCATCGAGACAGAGACCAGAGCTTGCTCAGATACAGACCGACCATATAGCGCCATTTCAGAGCTTCCACACTTAAGGATACTCACATGCCCATCTCCTTGCTCCTGGAATGCTTTAGAGCCAGATTGAAATTATCAATTCATTTCTCTCCCTTTTTACTGCTGGAAAGATATTAATGAGGATCAAGGCTGCCCCAGGGAGAGAAGCCCAAGGTGACCTGCCCTACATACTAACCTATATCATCCTCCCGGAAGCATAGCATGTCCTGACTTAATCTGATCTCATTCTTATCTGAAATTATAGGACCGCCCAATAACCAGATCCTACCTGCACTGATACCATTTTAACGATTTTTTTCATGATCTTTCCTGTGTTTTGTAAAGAAATAACTCACATACCTATGCCTTATAAATTTAGCTCTAACCCTCAACACATTGCAGCTCTTCACTGCCCATGGGTTCTGTCCCCATGCTACTCCATGCTATTCTCTGAATAAAAGAGCACTACCGCCAGACCTTGAGAGTCCAAGAAATCTTTCTTTTGACTCCTCGACTCAATGAGCCCGCATCAGATAGAATTATGGCGCTGAATGCTCAAATGTGCAGACTGGATCAAGTAGAAAAAGTTCAAGGTCAGGTCCCCTTGTGGAAAACCTCCACTCCTACGTTGAAAGGCTGCACTTGGCTTCTTGGCCTCTAAACTGTGTTAAAAATTAGAACAATTCATAGTTCACTGAAGCCTCTTAACAGCTCTTTAAGAGCTTGTGAAATGAGGATTATTACTGCAAGATAAGGTGATGGGGGTATTTCGAGATTCAAAAGGATACAGTGATTGTAATTCGGAGCAACTTTAAAAACGGACCTTTTAATTTAACTTTCCCCTTTTAAAAAAATGGCAAAGGAGGAATATAGTGGATTTTGCTATAAGACTCTTCTTTCTTGTCCCAGGGATAGCTTAATATAGGAAATCGTAGGGTTGACCTTTCTCAAAGTTTCTTCCCTTAACTCTAAGCAGTTGGATTTCCTCTAACTCTGCGACTTATTGAATTTATTTATATACCACCTCTTTCTAAAGGTAAGTCAGGAGTTCCCCATCTCAAGTGCTGTTCTTTTTTGCAAACAGCAAGTGATAGTGTGACCAGATTTCCCTCTGTGGGACTGGTGACTGTCTAGCTCTGAGTGTAACCCCAGCTTCCAGATGCGGCTGTTTAAGGCCACACTTTCCTGTTCACAGAGGACAGCCTGTGAGACCAGAGCTGGAATTAGCAAGGGATTTTTCACCTGACGGGCCCTTGAGTGCAGCTGAGCGAAGGGGCCCTTCTGAGGGTTGGTACTGCCCAATCTGAGGCCAAAACATGTGAGGTCAATAGATTGTACTGAAATCTTTGGACCACCTTATTCACGATTCTGCCACCCACGGGCTCTTCTCAGAGGGTGGCAGCATGGGATTCAGGGTCCTTTGAAACAAGATCTTTATCAGGCCCCATGCCCAGGAGGTCTTGTTTCCTGTGCCAGCTGCCACCTCTGCGGCAGCTGCTACCTTCAGAAGCAGCGGGGCACCTCACCCTGGGAAGTTCCACACCTCAGGGCATCACCGTTTGAGCATATGAGAGAGTTGCTGAGGCAACATTAGCACTTCAAATGGTAACTGAAAAGGCTGGATTTCCTCCTCGTGAAAACAAATGCCATTTCCTCCCGGGGTTCTGTGTAAGCTAGCCTGGAATTCCCCTTCTCCCCTGACTCTTCCTTTTTTCAAAGCGAGGCAAGGAGAAGGAAAATGAGGAAGGTGTGGCTGGGGCCGGGGAGGCTCTGCCCTATGAGGAAGGTGTGGACGCTCGGTAGGCAGTGCTCTGGGGGTGGGGGATGGGAAGGTGGCTCGCATTTCAGTTCCTCCTCCTTGGGATTTGCCAGTTACAGACTGAGTGTGACTCACAAGGCAAAGCCCTGGAGCCAGAAGAAATTAACAGAGAATTAGAGGAAACTTATCTGTATATTTTATAAGCCAATAAGCAAGAATATTCCACTGTGCTAGCACATTCCACTGTGTTCTGCCTGACTAGAGGGCTGCTGAAGATCCATGACCCAAAGCCTGCTTGAATTTTGGGCCTCTCTGAAGGCTGGGATTTCTGGGAGGCCCATTTCACCACTTTCCTAACAATCCTCAACAGAAAATGGGAACAGGCTGAAAAACAACCTATTCTACATTTGTAGGTGCTTACTTTGGACTGGAACTGTGCCAAGAGCTTTGCAGCTCTCATCTTGTTTAATTGTGTTTATGAAATGAGTAGAATTATTCCCATTTTATGGATGAGAAAGTTAAGGCTCAGAGAGGTTAAGCACTTGATTCAGGTTTTACAAACTGGTAAACCATTAAGCTAACATTTGAACCTAGGGCTGTTTCATTCCAGGGTTTGCATTTTTCATCACTACTACACAGGTTACTTCTCCTGGCCCTTTTCTCAGCTTGGCCAACTTCTTCTCTTTCTTCCTGACAAGTAAATATCAACGCTTCTGAGAAGTCCTCCTGACACCCCAAAGCAAATTACAGTGGTGCTGTGTCTTCTCAGCTCTGTGTCTGCTTGTTCACACACTCTGTGCTGTCTTTATGAGCTTCCCCAGGCAGGTTCTGATCATATTCATCTTGTTTCTCTTCCCCCTTCTTCCCACACTCTTAGTTAGCACCAGATAGTCTCTAGCGCATAGTGGGTACTTAACTCATTGATTTATTTAATGTTGAAAGAATAAGTGTAATATTGGCGCACACACACACAAAGGTAACTGGCAGTTTGGCAGTTTTTGAGCCCAATCATGTGCCAAGAAAGTTCCCAAGCAGCAGGCTCTCCGTCTGTCCATCTTGGAGTCCCTGCTGCAGGTCTTCCCTGAGGCTTCATTCCTCTGACTCTACAGCTGTGGTCCAACCACCGCAGCTGGCAAGTCCCCATGGAAGACCCAGCTGGAGGAGAGTTATTTAGGAATAAGTGTCTGAATGGATTCAGATAATCTCCTGGCAGCAGCCAGAACAAACTCCCAGAGCCCATGCCCCTGGTCAGGCCTGGAGCACCACCTGAGGAAGGAGGTGCCCTGGAGGTCGCCACTTGCCCTGCCCTGACTGGGTTCCGTGTCCTGCGCGGCCTGGAATAAACTGTGGCATCATTTTAAGGGCTCTCTCCCCCCACACCTACCTCTCACGCCACAGACATGCCCCCCATCCCCCCATCACACTCCTACCAGCCCTGCACAGACTCGGCACGTCTTCCACACTCAGAAGGGGCTCTGCTCCCGTCCAAACCACCGCCCCCTCACTTGACCTGGAGGCGCCCTCCTGTCTTCCTGGGTTTAGCAAGATTCCCAAACCTCAGATGTCCCTCTGGGGACTCTTCCCACTGGGGGACTTTCTTTTTTTCCTCACTTTAAACATGAAAGAAATGTTTCATCTGACCTCTTTGGCAGGATACTTGCCAATTGTATCCAAAATGAGACTATTAGCATGTGATGGGGATGAACTGGAACAGCCTCTGAAAGAAGGAGCTGCACTCGGCTCTTTAAAAATGTTCTTGCTCTGAGAGAGCCGGGGTAGACAGGCGATGGTGGGACGTTCTCAGGGGGCACAAAAACAAGGTGAGTGTCTCGCTCCTCTCCGTAGATGCCTCCTGAACTCCATTCTCCTTGGAAATTCAAGAGTCAGCTTATTTAGAACGCCTGTGTAAGTACTTTGACCAAGTTGCTGGGTAGGGGTGTGTGTGTGCGTCTGGTCTATTTTGAGAAGTCTTTAACAAACCTCTTGGCTGTTTTTCAATATTCTTGCTATTTTCTTTCCTCCTCCCGGTCCAGGGAGCAGGTAAGAATGGAGGAAGAGAAGCAGGTGGCCACTTCAGAGTGTGTGGTGGCTCCTTCAGTCAAGGTCACCAAGAGGAAAAGAACATTTTGTCTCAAAGGAATTCTTTCTCTTTAAAAGCATTTGTCTGCGTATGTGCTGGAGGAGAGAAGTGGGTGACGGGGAGGACAGGGGCTTGACGGGGAGGACAGGGGCTTGAAGGTGAGACCTCTGTGTGTGCCTGAACCTCTCTCATCTTCACAGCAATAGTCTCACATCACAACTCCTTCCTCTAAACAATGATAACAGTAGTAAGAAACAATGACAACAATAAAAATACTAGCAACTGACACTTTCTTGTTACTGACTCTGTGCCGGGGGCTGTTCTATGAGTTTCAGTTCATGTAATCCTCACGAAAACTCCGTAAGGTAGGTACTCTTGTTGTCTCCATTTTACAGATGAGGAAACTGAGGCACAGATAAACTAAGGGCCCAGAGCCACACGGTTGGTAATTAGGAGAACTGGGACACAAGGGTAGGCTCCAGAGTCCATGTTACCACCCACCAGGCTTTCCTGCTGCCCTGGTGTCTAGCGTTAGATCTGAGTTTGCTTGTAGATAAAAGCTGCTGCTCTGGCACATGCTCTCTGCTTCTGTCGGCTGTCCAGGAATCAGGGCCTGGCTTGGGGCCGGGTGGTGGTTCGGGTCCACTTGTCGGTACTGGTGAAGGTGGGTCAAAGCTCAATCATTCAGATTAATTGGGAGGAGGACTAGAGAGAAGCAAACAGTCACAGAACAGCGACCCAAGAAGGTCCATGTCATTGGTATTTAGCATGTGTTTTGGTCCAAAATAACTGCGGAGAGAGCCGCCAAACGCTGTCCATTGCGGTGTGTTTAGTCAGTCAGGGTGGGTGGCAACTGCAACTGCTTTGGGGAGTGGGTCTGTGTGTGTGCACGAACGTGTGTGTAGGTTGTGATGGGGGAGGGGAGTGAACAAGAACATCTCAGTTTTTGGATCCTATCACCTAGGTGGACCCTAATGTTACCATTATTGAAGGTCACTTTGACTTCTGGCCTTGAATGCTGCTTGGATGTCACTCCCATGTTTCCTCCCACTCTACCCTGTACCAGGGAAGTTAAGCTTATCTTCCTCTGGCCCCAAATCAATCCCATAAGCTTCTCCTGAATGAGCTCCGCAGGTTCCTCCTGAGCGAGGACAGTGCAGGGGGTAGAGAACAACAGGCGGGGCTTGGAGGTTTCACTACCCAGCTGTGGACAAGTGTCAGGCCCAGGAACCAGACAGGGGAGTGCAGGATGAGATGGACAGACAGGCAGAGAGGTGGGAGATGGGTGGTACCAAACTCTGTATTCCTGCCTCTAACTGGGGGGGAGTTTTGTCTATAAAAGTTGAAGCCGACTTGAGAAAAGGTGGGAATGAAGCTGTTCTTTGAAGGATGGGCAGACCTTGAACAGACAGCAATGCAGGTTTGGGTTAGGAACCAGCTAGATGGAGAACAGACACCTAACACTGCCAGGCTTGAAGGGTTAGCACTGAGTTGGGAGACAGAGGCACCTCAACTGGTGTCCTTATGTAAAAAATGGGATAATCCCTGTCCTCTCTACTTCCTAGGGCTGTTGGGAGGATCAAACGAAATGAAGTGCTTTGTAAATGAGCACAAATGAAGGGCACTGCTGAGCTGCTTGCATAGCCCAGCGCCTTCACTTTATGGATTAGGAGACTGCCATGCTGAGGGATTCACTGAGTGACTTACCCAAGGTCATATAATTTACAGAGGTGACAATACTAATGCCAACAGTCTACATAAGAGAGTGTAGTGGAAATTAATAGGGACCATGAAATGGTTGGGTACTCAGGACCAAATCATGGAGAATTCTGAGAGCAAGACACAGTGTTTGGGCTTGCCAGTGTGGCGAACGGGGACCATGGAAGGGTTTTGGGCAGAGGGAGGATTTGCAAGAGCGTTCTCCAGTCCAGTCTTCTGCAAATCATCCCCAATGACGTCTGCTCATAATGAGCACTCTTCTTCTAGATGTTTGCCCTTCTACTTTGTACGGCACAATTTAGTAAACTTATTCTAGTATATAATTAATACTGACGCACATGCATGGCTGTGGTGGTTATGCACAGGCATACAAGATACAGACGTCTGAAACACACTGTTCTACGAATGGTTTCAGGCGAGCACGTTCTGGCTGCTCTCCAGACTGAAGGTCCCTAAAGCCAGGGATACCAAGTATACTTCTTCACTTGTCTAGGCACAAAGTAGGTAATTCATAAAATAACTGATTTCTTCTGAAAGTATAGTTTGTTTTTTTCTTTTAAAAACTGAACTTTATGAGTAGTTATGATGCAAAAATAAAACTCCTTTATAAGGCATACAGTTTGCACACAAATATGCTACAGAAGTGTTTTTAATGAACACAACCCAAGTTCGTCTCCGGGAAGTAGACGGACAGAAGTAGTCCTTCTCGCTTCTGCCCCATCCCCCAAATCTTTAAGGCACTAAAGTACTGCGTAGTCATTTCTTCGCACAGAGTGGCAGAGGTAAACTTTATCAAAACTAGTCAAATAGTACCATACCCAGAACCTTTTACGTCATGCTCTATACTCTTATCTAAAAGCTCGTAGGTGGGCAGAACTGGTCAGTGGGCAGATCTGGGACTCAAACTTTGGGACAGGATCACCAATGTCTATATTTTTCCACTTCCTGTAATCAGAAGACCTGGCTTGCGGCCTGGCTTTTCTTTATCTTAAAGCCTTTTACCTACTTAGGTAGCATGTAGCTAAGAATGTCTACTAGAAATATTAATCTCTGTTGAGCTAATAAAAGATTTGCACTTCCCCGAGCCCAGTGCCGTTCCTCTCCCTGCATTTCTCTCTCCTGCAGGCCCACCTGCTGCACTTTAAGGATGCAGGGAGCACAAGCTGACAATGAACTCGACCCAGGGCACACGAGTTGGCACAGCCCCCGGTTACCATGGTTTTCAAGTTTCTTCACTTCTCTTACAATTACAATCTTTCCCAACACAAATGAGGCCTCTTTCCTACCAGGAATTTATTGTAACTACCTGTTTAGCTTGCCCGGTCCCAGCTCTCCTTTGACACCTGTAATTGGAACTAGACTGGTTTCTAAGAATAGCAAACGGTGTTCCTCATCCCCTTTTCCCACAGCATTAGGACAAGCCAATTACCATACCACAGCTTCGGCAGGTCAATGGCCGGCAGCATTCCTCTCATTGAGTTGACCTAACGCTCCCTAGATCAGGAGGCTGCAGGTGAGGAGAATTCCTCCTGAAACATGGGCGACCCCTCCACCTGGATGCTGTTAACAGAATCTCCTTAAAGTCTGCTGGGAATTCAGTCCCGGCATAAGAACAGTTCTCAGGGGACATCTGTAGTATTGTGCCAGAACAGTAATAAAAGCATTAAGAAAAACACTCCTGGTCATAAAAGTCATAGCAGCCATCCTTTACTGTGGTTCCCTGTGCCAAGCACGGATTTAGGCAGGGCTAGCTAGGCATCTCCATTTTGGAGCTTAGGCAATAGAGGCCCCAAGCAGTTAACAAAAACCTGCTCAACTGGTTAGTGGGCAGAAAAGGGATTTAACCTTCAAGGCTGGATTACCTGAACCTATGCTTTTTTACTTTCTGTGATCAGAAGACCTGGCATGGAGACTGGCTTTGTATACGCACGAGCTGAACAGCCTTGGGCAAGCCACTTTATGTCTCCCCACTCCACAGCCTCTTTTGTGTCCGTCTCTCTCCTTGTAAAACAGGGATTCATTCAAGCTTTCACATAGCTGATGTTTATTGCTTACAATATGCTGAACACTGAGGAAACACTCCCTTCCTCTCAGAGTGCTTTTACAAATCGAATAGAGTACTGAAAATGCTCTGTCCATCATGAAGTGCGATACAAAGGTCTCACTCAGGCTCCACGTGCCTCTTACCCATAAAAACTTCGGAGCCAGGAAGGAACTGTGAATCCAGAGGAGAGTGGAGCCAACCTGGGTATGAGAAATGACTTCGGATCTCAAGTTCAAGTTTCGCTTCCAGCGAGATCATGAGCAATGGAATGACGTAATTTTATTGTTGAAAGGAAACTCTAAGAAGGTTCATTGAATCTGACCACTTCATTTTATAGATTAAATGGAAGCTCATAGAAATTAAGAGGTTAGGTTGAGATCAGACTGCCTTAGTGTCAGAGCTTGGACTAAATACCTTTTGATTCCTGGTTTGCGTTCTTTTAAATTCTCTACCCTTTTGTCTCACCCCAAGTAAAAGCCTTAAAGCGTTGGTAGCTGAGGCAATAAATAAGGACAAGACCCCAGCCTCTACTTAGGGCAACGTTTCCAAAATTCATACATTCTCAGGTTTTTTGCCATGTCCACACCACCAATACTATTAGTTTCTTAACATGTGTCTTTAAATCAAGTCATAATTTTCTTTAGATACTTACCACATATAGCTTCATGCTAAACAATAATAGCTACGGAATCATGAATTCAATGTGCTATTTAATTCTTTTTTCAAATTCACATTAAAACAAAAATACAGTTTTTATTAGAATAAAGAAAGTTCATCATCTTGCATATGACCCATGTAGGGACTATACTTTTGGGAACACTGTTCCCAGGACACCAGATTCACGAAGAGCCTGGGGGGATGAGATGCTGGGATGAGGGTACATCGGCTGCCCTCAGAGCCCCTGGAAGAGGCCAGGAAGAATGGAGGGCAGAGAGTCCGGGCCAGAAGTGTCAGTGTCAACACCTGCTACTGCTCTAGGGCATGTGGCAGATTCATGAATACTACGTCTTGATGAGGGCCAAACCTGGAGGAAATGTGGCACAGGAGGGTCAACTGTCCTGACTCACCCACTCCCAGGAGCAGCACTGCAGAAATGAACAAGACTCCACTTGTAGGTCCCTGAGGCTAAGCCCTGACGTCTGTCCCTTCACATGCTCCATGGCAGTTTCTCCTCTTCTCATATCTCTCCTTTTAGGAGTGATTCGCAGTGTCTGGCATTATAAGCCCATCATAACTATTTAAAAATTACTTTATATAGTGAATATAATTCAGCCTAGGCTGCATTATAACTTCTACTGGGCTAAGAGAACCACACTTTGACATGGGTGGGCATGCAAGCTCTGAATCAGCCCTACCCCAGATCACCTGGGGGATGCAGGGGGCAGGGTTGGAGGGATTTCTGAAGAATAATTGAAAAAAAAAAAAAGAAGAAGAGAGAATCCTTCTTTTTGTGTTTGTTTGTTTTGGATAAGGAGCTCTCCTTTTCCTCTTGAAAATGCTGATCTATGAGTGTGCGTGGGTCAGCTGTGTCATTTGTCATCTCATTCCTTGACCGGAGGACATAGGTATTTCTATTCAGGAGTCAAGTCAGAAAGAGGAAAACAAACCCCTAAATCTCTCTGCTATCTGAGTATTCTTAATGCAATTAGCATTGAAATTATCAAAATGAATTCCCTGGGGTTTTTTTCTTTTCCAGTTTGGGACAACTAACTGCATGGCAGGGCAGAAGGAGGTATGTGTAGGCTGAGAAGTCGGCCTTTGGAGCTTCTGACTTTCAACATGAAAGGCCAGGTTGAGGATCTCAAGTTCAAAGTCATCACTTTGTGACTGACACATAGAGGGGAGAATGATGTACTATGGGAAGCATGACACTGTCTTGCTCAAGAGCCACCATTTATCTCCATGAAGACTGAAAGAGGTTTTTGGTTGTTGTTGTTACTTCCTCCTTTATCTCTTTAATATTCTAATGATGAAAATGAGGCATGACCATGGAAAAAACAATATGGGAGGGCTGGGGGTGGGGAATAAACCAGAAAAGTTGGCATATGCTCCTTTTGAGATTCATCCAGCCTGCAGGTGAAGGCTCTGCTTTCTTTGGGGTCCATCAGCCTTAGCATGTAAGATCTTAGTATTTTCTTCATTCAGAGGACATAAGCAAGAAGGAAGGGAGGAACTTCTCAGAGCTTGAGACAGAGTCCTACCTCTATTTCCCAAGTAGTGTTCAAGTTTATCATTTGTATCATGGGATGGGGGGAGGAGCAGAGAGTCACAGTTTCAGGTCACGTGTCCCAACACCTTGGCCAAGAACAGTGACATCAGTATAATTCCTGCAGCCCAAGGACTCAGAGGTCTCCAGGGAACCATTAATGTAGCCTTGCCTCTGTGTAATTAATCAAGGCCAGGTAGGAGCCTGCCTTTGGATACTGTATTTTACCAAGTTTTAATTTATCCCAGACTCAGGATCCCAAGGTTTTAGAGGTAAAAACTTGAGAAAGAAAATAATTTCCAAACTTTGATGCCAGTTAAGGGAAAAGGGTAACCTCTAGCTCTTCACTGTCCCCCCTTAGGGGTAAGTGGGGCCGAGGCAAAAATCCCATAGCTCAGCTTTTGCATCCTCCCCATCCCAAGATTTCTTTTCTCCCAGCTAGAAAGCTCCAGATATTTGCACTCTTTAACCCCTTCCATCAGATTGCCCAAGTTTCATGAAAGGGTTACTATTTCAAATGTGAACACTTATTTGTCTCTTTCACACATTTTTGATTATCCTTTTCTGTACTGTGTTATAGGCAGTTTCTTAAATGGATAATTATTACCTAATATTTAAAGTAATAATCCTTTTGGGAGTCTTAAAGTATCTTACAAAACATTCTATTTTTACAAGTTAAGAAAATCAAAGTCCAAAAAAAAAAAAAGGAAAATCAAAGTCTGGAAGAGTCACGCTCTTGTTGGTATTCACATTGAGAGTTAGGTACCCAATCATCATAATAATAAGAGCTAACATTTATTTAGTGCTAACTATGTAAGAGACACTTTATAGCGCAGTACTTTTATTATCCTCATTCCATAGAGGAATAAATTTGCCCGTGTCTCCCATTTAGCAAATGACATTGGTGAGATTTGAACCAGGAAGTCTGATGCCAAAGTCTGTACTCTTAGTAAGCTTCTTGCCTTTCTGGAGTCTGGCTTTGAAATGATCCCATAATTTCTCCAAACAGAAATATAGCAAAGTGCTTTTGATGGCCCATTTCCATGGACTTATTGAGATATTATGACTTTAACCTAAGTTCACCTTCATTTCTAAGCCTGTGGTCCACACCTGAAGGCTGTTAGTCTGATGATAAAAGCAAAATACTGTTAAATAAAATGTTACTTCTTATTGGCCAGTATTTTTCTTTCCTAGGACCTGAGAAACAAGGCATGCTGAGGACAATATCAATTTAGCATCCATTACGTGTTCTCCTAATACAGTATTCCTGACTCAACATTCTACTGTGGGAGTTTTAGATCCTTCTCTGATAAAGATAATGGATTGGCACTGATCCATTCTCACTTTCCTGTTGTTCTTTTGTAACTAAAAAGACATGCTCTTCTGAGTCAGAAGATTCTGTTAAGCGTTCAGTCTGGGTATGGAATCAGGCATACTCCACTTTTCCCAATGAGCCAACAAGCCACAGATTCATTAATGATATCAGCTGTGGTTATAAGTGAACTCCCACTTTCTCAGTAAGCATTTCTAAAGTCACTTTAGTTATAAGTGACTGGTGAAAGTATATGAAACAGAAAAAAAAGAAACTATTCCATGGAGACAGAAACTCACCAAATGTCATGAAAGGTGATGTTGAGACAATTAAAATATGTTGTATTTATGTTCTAAATATGCTGCATAGAGTTGTATTCTACTAGATAACAACATAAATGGTAACAAGTTGATTTTATTACCTCGACATATATTTTTCAAAGGATATTTTGGAAATATTTCAAAACTAGATTAAGATTTAGGTAGTAAAAATAAACCAAAGGAGAAATAAAAGTAGTAGAGATTAAATTGCAGAATAATTTTTACCCAAAATAAACTCTGACAGTTGGAGTTCCTTATGGGAGTTTACTTGGCTTTAGCAAAAATTGAGGGTTAGCCTAAGTTTAAAGCATTGGGCATAAAAGAAAAAATATGAGTGAGGGTTTATAACAATCCCAAACCTTGTCAGCCCTGAAGTCCGTGGGAACCAAAGATAGGATTAGGCATGATGGGAAAAGAGACGTGTGGTGGTGGGAATGGGGGTGGGCAGAAACTCACAGTGGCAACAGAGGGCCCTTGAGGTGGCCTGTAATGATGTATTAGAGAGGTATCTTTGTGTGCACAGGTGTTATGGACTGAATGTTTGTGTCCCCTCCAAATTCATATGTTGAAATCCTAACCCCTCAATGTGACAGTATTAAGAGGTGGGGCCTGGGCCAGGCCTGGTGGCCTAGTGGTTAAGTTTGCCCCACTCTACTTTGGCAGCTGGGGTTCAGTTCCTGGGTGTGGACCTGCACCTCTTGTCTGTCAATGGCCATGCTGTGGTGGTGGCTCACATACAAAAAAAAAAAAAGGAGACGGGGACTTAGGAAGGTGATTAGGTCACGAGAGTGGAATCCTGGTGCATGAGATTTGTGCCCTTATAAAACAGATTGCAGTGAGCTCCCTCGTCCCTTCTGCCATGTGAGGACACAATGAGAAGACAACTGTCTATGAGTGAGGAAGCCAGCTCTCATCAGACACAGAATCTGCCAGTGCCTTGACTTTGGACTTCCCAGCCTCCAGAACTGTGAGAAATAAATGTTTGTTGTTTAAGCCACCCTATTTTTTTTTTTTTTTAAGGAAGATTAGCCCTGAGCTAACATCGGCCACCAATCAGCCTCTTTTTGCTGAGAAAGACTGGCCCTAAGCTAACATCCGTGCCCATCTTCCTCTATTTTATATGGGACGCCTGCCACAGCATGGCTTGACAAGTGGTGCGTAGGTCTGCACCCGGGATCTGAACCGACGAACCCTAGGCTGTTGAAGCGGAATGTGTGAACTTAACTGCTGTGCCACTGGGCTGGCCCCCTAGTCTATGGTATTTTCATTATAGCAACCGGAACAGATTAAGAAAACAGGTGAAGGTGTTTAATTTTTCTTCATTCTCAATTCAAAGGTCAGGATTTCTGAAGCTAACAAAATGTGAGAACTTATGGTCTAAAGCTTGATATTTAGTCATTAAAAGTCATTCATTTACTCATTCATCAAACATTTATTCAGCACCTTTGCTGAGCCAGGCACTGTTAGGTGCTGGGAATGTATTTGTGAGCCCAAACAGACAAGGCCCCAACCTCATGTACCTGCAAAAGCAATGCAAGCAATAAACCAAGAGCCACACTAGTACGTGTATAATCACACGCTGTGAAGAAGAGATAGACCTGAATTGTGACAGTTGGTAACTGAGAGACAGGAGCTGGACTGGGGGCCCCGGGAAAGACTTCCTGAACAGGTGATACTTGAACTGAGACCTGAGGAATGAGTTGGAATTAACTGGCCAAAGTGATGTGTTGTGGGTTCCAGGTAGAAGCGTCTGAATGAGGAAGACGTGTCAAGAGGGAGACCAGTGGGTTCATGGAACTGAGAGCTGCGTGCGAGGTGCAGAGGGTGAGGTGTAGCAGGGTGTGATGAAGCAGAGATGGCAGGCAGAGACCAGATCCTGCATGGCTCTATGGGCTTGAGGATTTCATCACAAGAGCAGCAGGATGCCCCAGAGGGGCTGGGATGCTGGTGGCAGTGAGGCTATGTGTGACCTGATCAGATTTGTGCTCAATCATCACTCTGGCTGCTGTGGGGGAACCCCAAGACGGGGAGACAGGCAGGGGAAGACATGATGGGACCAGTCAGGAGGCTATCACAGTGGCATTACGGCAGCTTTGACTTGAGAGTGAAAGTGAAGAGAAGCAGAAGAAATGGGAGCTGCTAAGAGTTCAGAATCAACAGTTGTCAGTGATGGAGAGGACCCTGGGAGTGAGGGAGGGAGAAGTGAAAAGATGCAAGCATCATTCACTGTAAGAGGCCAGGCCTGGGCATGTGCAATAATATAATACTCGTAAAACTGAGCCTAAGATACAATACTTTTAGGATTATTGCTTCCTGATACATTCTGGGTATTCCAAAAGAATCTGATGAGTAGATGTCCAACATTCTTTTACATGGCCTCCTTACCCATATTTTTAAAATTAAACCATTTTCCCCTTTAATATATTTTTAATATGTCATCTCAGTATGATGGTTATAAACTTACTACAATAGGCATTCTTTACGCCTAAAATTTCTCTATGTATACTTTCAAAGTCTGTCGGTTGTCATACTGTGGTGGCTGTGTGTTGCTGTGATGCTGAAAGCTATGCCGCTGAGAGTTCAAATACCAGCAGGGTCACCCTTGGTGGACAGATTTCAGCAGAGCTTCCAGACTAAGACACACTAGGAAGAAGGACCTGGCCACCCACTTCCGAAAATATTGGCCATGAAAACCCTTTAGATAGCAGCAGAGCACCATCTGATGTAGTGCTGGAAGGGGAGAGGATGGTGCAAAAAGACCGGGCAGGGTTCTGCTCTGCTGTCCACAGTGTCGTGAGGAGTCGGAATCAACTCAATGGCACTAATGCAACAAAAATACTTTTAAAATTATTCTTCCACCTTTTCTAGGAGTTGTTTTTTTTCATTCATCCTAAGAGTTAATCGGGAATAAGGAGACGTGTGGAGAAGAAAGTCCCTTGCAGGTGTAGACACAGAGATGTCTAGATGTCTGTCCCTGCTTAGTGCCCTTCATTTAAAGGAATTTATTAGCACAGTTCATACTGAATGAATATTGGGGTTCAGACTAGGAATTTAAAGTTCAAAGGCCTTCGCCAATTTTCATAATTGTGTGTCCTTCTCTCTGTAATGGAAAGTATAGGCTACATAAGGCCAGTGGACACTTAGAATTTACAGACAAAGAGAATGTCCACTTTGCAACCAGCAGGGTGACTATACTTTTAAAGCTTGCACACACAACAACTGATGATGTTTTGAGTGTCACTTGGTGCCCAATGTCAGTTAACCCCTCAAGCATTTGCTGGGCAGTGAATTGTGCACAGTACCATTCAGTTTAGTTCAGGGAGTCAAGAGCATTCTGTAGTCATAGTTTCCACCCTTGAAGAGCTCTGATTTAATAACACAAGGCAACTCAAATTTAACACATCACCTTTCTCTTTCTTTCTTTAAAAGCAAAACAAAAATTGAAAAATGAAAATCAAAACTCGTGTCTCCTGCACAGCTGCTTTCAGATGGCCGCTACTACCACCTGCTTCTCCTCCCACCAGGCAGCCCCACCCCCGAGACCCAGCCGGCAGCACGTGGCATCTGACTACACCTCATGTAGCTCATTTCCACAGTAGTTTTGTGGCCATCGGTCCTCCCCCAACTTTTCATTTCTACTAAATCAGGTAGGATGAGTGTAGTGGAAGGACCACTTGACTTAGGATCAGTCAGGAGAACTGAATTTGAATCCTGGCCTGTTCACTCAAGTAAGAACTTGAGTAAGTCACTTAATCTCTCTGGGCCCGATGTCACCTGTAGAACAGATAGCATCGAGCTCACCTCACTGGACTGTTCTGAGGATTAGATGAGGGGCCACCTGTGTCACTTGCTAGCCCAATTCTTGGAATATATATATTCTCAGTAGTCTTCATATGAGTATGAATCTCATTTCTTCTGCATAGGAGAATTGTAACAAACAATTTTCATGGTATGATAGCCAAAAGGATCTGAAAGATTGTCTCTCTTGTATTCAGTTTATAGCAAAGCGTCCTTCAAGTCAGAGTAGTTAAGTGACATGATCTCTGAGTGACAATGGCAAACCAGAAACCAGGTATAAACTGGTCTACATGTTTCCAGTCCTGAATTCCCTGCAATTTCCTGCCAGTTGAGTACTCTTAAAATATAATTCTCAGCATTTTCCTCCCCTGATCAAAAGCCTTCAGTGACTATCAATTGCCTGTCAGATGAAGCAAATCATCTCATCCTGCTACTCAGGGTCCTCTAACACTTGTCCTGAAATCTTCCTTCCTGCTTCTTCTGCAGTGGCCCCCTCCACATATCCTGGGATCCACCAAACCAGGCTACTTGCCGTGCTGTGTACATGCTACAGTGCAAACTCCATGAGAGAGGGGACTGTCTTATTCACGGCTAAATCCCTAGTGCCCAGCCAGATGACTGACTCATAGGAAAAGCTCAATAAGAGTTTCTTGAAGATGGTGGGCACTATGATAAATATAATAATAATAATAATAATAGTATTCAAAATAGCGAAATAGTAATAATAATAATGATAATGAAAGCAGTAAATAATAGTAAAATAACAATCATAGGTATCAATTGAGCCATAGCTCAATAGCCACTAGGATGTAAATTTATCATCTCAACTAAACCTTACAATCCCATCATGTGGATACTCTCCTTATCCCATCTTACTGATGAGAAGGCCAAGGCTCAGAGATTAAATAGCTTCCCTGTTATTAGTTGACTGACTCTTTCATTCATTTATTCAACAAATGTTATTAAGGGTCTACCGTGTGTTGGGTTCTGTTCTAGGGGATGCAGATGTAACCTACATCTTCCTCTTTGTGGACAAGTCCTTGCTTTCATGGAGCTGACAGTCTAGTGGCAGAAAACAGACACTCACTCACCAAATAAACGAGATAAAGTCAGAACGTGGTAAATGATCAAAAGGAAAACAAAGCAGCGTAAAGGAATCAGCCGTGATGGGCTTAGTATTTCAGACAGGGGTATGAGTAAAGGCTCCTAAGGAGATGACAGCGAAACAAAGTCTTGGTTGATGAAAAGGAGCAAGACATTAAAGCCCTGGCGAGAAAATATTTCAGGCAGATGGAACAGTAAGAGCAAAGGTCCTGAGGCAAGTGTCCTCAGTATGCTCAAGAAACAACAAGAGAGCAGTGTGTTTGCAGGTGAAAGTGGAGGAAGGTGAGAGCAGAGAGGCAGGGCGGGTTCAGATCATGCTGAGCGTGGTAGGCATGACACAGACTTTGGCTTTTGCTCTGATTCAGAAGGAAAGCAGTTGGAGTGTTAGAGCTGAGAAGCGACAGGATCTGTCCCAGGTTTGAAAAGGATCTCTCTGGCAAGGCTCTAGTGAGATCAGTCACAGGAATATTAAAGTCATACACTGAGAGATGACAGGGCTGAGAGGAGATTGGGCTCTGATGGACTGGATGTGGAGTAGTGAGAAAGAAAGGAGTCTAGGATTAGTCCAAGGTTTGTGGCCTGAGGAATCAAAAGAAGAGAGGGAATGACTGTGGAGGAGCAGGCTGAGGGTTGAGGAAATCAGGAATTCATCTCATACATGCTAAGTGTGAGATGCTGGTGAGCCATCTACGTGGAGATGATGAGTTAGTTGACAGCTGGCTATACATGTCTTTAGTTGAATGAAACAACACAGGGACAGAATTTTATATCTCAGAGTTACCAGCATATGGATGGCATTTTAAGTCCTGAGACAGGATGAGATCATCTCAGAAGTGAGTGTGGAGAGAAGAGGAGAGCGTGAGAGAGGAGGGCAGTGTTGGTGCAGGGCTGCTCCAGTGAGGAAGGTGAGGGGTGAAGTTAGGCAGCTGAGACTCAGAAGGAGCGTTCAGCCAGGCAGGGGAAGAACAAGACAGATACATTCTGGAGGTCAAGTGGAGACAGTGCTTTAAAGATGAGGACAGTGACCATCTGTGTCAAATGCTGCCAATAGGTTGGGTCAAGCCAGGCCAAACAATTAACCCCTACACGTGGTACTGTGGAGGGCACTGGATACCTCGACAAGAGCGATTTCTGTGTTTGCAGCTGCTGGGTGGACTCCGAACCCAGGCAAGTGCAGCATTAACTACTTTGCCATTGGTTCCCAACCTTTGCATGCAAGTGGCTGAATCTTCCTTGCCCTGTCTCTCCTTAGGCTCAAATTTCCCTGCATCTCCTACAACTCAGCTCATGTGCTCCATCCACCGTGGAACCTTCCCTAATCCCTCTAGTTAAATTTAACTGCCATGGCATTTGCCTTGTTTTAGAATTATTCACTGGTGACTATGTATAGATTTGTTGAATGAATGAATCCTTGGATTAGTAGAAATATGCTATGTGAACTCACACAGAATAAGACAAAATGCCAAATAAAAGCGTGGTATTATTACTGCCACTATTAAGGCAGCACAAGAATTTCTAAATGAGAACATCACCAAATAGTAATCTGGGAGCACAGTGTCCCAGGCTGCTGCTTGGTCTGCTGGGCTGAGCAAGGAGCAGGGCAGCAATGCTGGTGCTCAGAGAAGACTTGACTGTAGGTTCAAGGATTTGGGCTCTGGGTCCAGCTCTGCCACTGGGCGGTGTGACCTTGGGTGAGGCACCCCAAACTTCTGGGATGTAATTTCTTCACTTTGAAATGAACAGATTGTTATCACATCCGCTCAAAGATCCTTCCACCTATATCGGTTCATTGTCAAATTAGAAACTAACGAGTGGTACTGAGAGCTGCTTATGTCAGTTCTCTCTACTTAAACTACAAAATCTCAAAGAACAGCTTTTAGACTTCTTATACCTCTTTGCATCATGCACAGGGGCTTGGTAGATGCACAATAAATATTTTCTGATTTAAGAGATCATAAGGGATAAATCCTCTTTGGCCTATGAGATGTGCACTGGCCTGTGCTCAGTGATCGCCCTCTAACCTGCCACATCTCTCTCTTCTCGAGTCGTTCAATCATTCCTTCATTCATTTACTCTGGAGTTGCTACTGGGTGCAATACTGCCTAGAACTATAAAGGTTCAGGATCCAGCTTTGTCACTAATTTTGTGTCTCTTGACACACGGTCTAAAACAGAAGCCAGAACATTGGAACAGGACTGTCTTGGATAATCTAGCCCATGAAACTAGAGTACTTGTAGAAAGCAGTAAATTGCATCAGATTACAAAGATTTTCGCATGCCAAGCTCAGCATTTGTGCTCAGGAAAATTAATCCACCATGTCTAGGGTATCTTGGAGGGGGCAGAGAGTGGAGAAAGGGAGATCAGTTAGAAAACTAAAGGAGCAGTGCCATGTTGTTGGTGGTAAGGGCCTGAACTAGGAAACAAAGAAGCTATGGGGGTCACTGCCTGCAAGCCTGAACTTTGATGGCACCTTTGTTAGGGACCATCTTTAAGACACTGAGTTAAGTCAACACCCACTCTGCTCCAGGTACCTAGTCTATGCTAGAGATGTTCCCTGCATGTTGGGAGCACAGAAAGTACCAGGCAGAAAGTGGGGGCCTGGGGGTTGGAGTAGAGACAGACAGAAAGTACACATTTAAATGCAGTGTGATAAGTGCTGGCCGGAGGTATAACCAGGGTGCTAATGGGGATGGGGGCTGCACAGAGGAATCAGCATTTGAAGTAGGTGTGCCATATTTTTCCCTTTTGCCTCTCCAGATCCATTTTCCATCCTTCTCCACTTTGTTCTCTGACCTGCCCTCCAGGAGGCTGACTTGTATGGATCACATTAATGGGTTTCCCTGTCCTTGGCTTCTGGCTGCATATCTGAGGGAAGGGGGTGAGCGAGGACAGATATGGATTCCCTTCACTTCCAGGAGGTTAGCCTTAGGTTAGCTGTGCCCCTCAACCAAGAGTCACTATTCCTCTCGAAGTGGTGCAGTCCACAAGACTCTCTCCTTCTGGGTTCTGGTCACTATTCTCTCCTCCTAGACCTGACTCATAACAGCTCTGCTGTTATGATCCCCTGTGGTTCCCCTCTACCCCAGCCATACACTTTGTAATTCATTCCTTTGTCCCAATTTGATTGTTTCCCTCTTTCTTGTTGGGACTCTCACTGATCTACTGGGCCTTTGCAATAAGAAAGTGCAATTCTTTGGGACTTTATCCCCTTGTAAACTGTGAGTTCTTCCGTGAGGAATCATGGCTTGTGAATCTTAGCTCTCTCTCTCCCCACCTCCACTGTCTAACAGAGTTTCCATTCATGGTAGTTGTTTATTAATTGTTTGTTAAAAGGTGTTAATTTCTCCTCAGTCATAGCCATTCCTTTGACCCCAGCTGGTCACGCATGGCTTTGTCTGGAATATTCCCCTCTCAGTCCACGGCCCTGGGAAGGGGCCACAGTTCCATTTTCTTCCTTCACCTTCTGGCTCTTCCCACCTCACTGCTTCTCAATCAAGAGGCCAAACGCTCCCACTCAGGCCTTTTCCTGCCCAATACCCTCAAGTCCACAGTCTTCACGTCAATGTTAGATGCATGTGACCTCAGAGAAGACCCTAAATCTCTCTCCACCATAATTTCCAAGATTGCAGGACCGAGATAAAAATAATACTAACTTCAGAGGATTGCTGGGAGAATAAAAACAAATGTGACGTCCTGTAAAATTTACTGTCTTTCCCATGAAATGTATCAGTGACTATAAGAATAGGCAAGTTCTCTACACCCCCGAGCCTACATGAGGTTCCATGAGGTAAACACCTTATTTCTACACTGAGCAGGATAATAATAACACGACATTTCCTGAACACTTACTTCCTGCCAGGAACTGTTCCAAGCACTCTATAAATCATCTCATTTAATCTCCACAAGATCTGTGTACGATAGAGCCTCTTTTGTCCCCATTTTATAGGTGAGGTAAAAAAATGGGAACAAAGAAATGAAGTAACTTGCCCAACGTCAGGAGTCAGAATTGAAACCTGGGAAGCTTGACCAAAAGCCACGCTGTTAATCCCTTTGCTTATATGGTCTCATTCGTTTACATTCCCTGTGACATATGTGAAGACAAATCATAAAGACTGGCCACAGTTAATGAGATAGTATGTGAAAATTGCCAAGTGACTAAAAATAAAGTTTACATTCTTGTGGAAATTCTCGTGAATTATAATTCAGCTCAGGTGTTGCACTCCAAAATTCAAACTTACTCAATTGATTTGGTAACTGAACTGCATTCTTAACAGCTCAGTGTAGTCAAGAACCCTAGCGTTCTAGACCGAGACTCACCTGAACTCAGTGCATGCTCCACTTCCTGCATGATCACCACAGAGGAGGTGGTGGTCTCCATGTCTAGGAGCACACAGGTCACTATGGCTGGCACAGTTGTTTGGGGTGTTGTCTCTGTGGGCACTAGCTCAGCTGTGGCATGTGAAGTGGGTGTGTGGCTAGAGCTGTGCTCCTCCACTGGGGACTCTGGTGTGGTTGGGCCTCCTGTGGGCTTCGTGCTGGTCTCAGTGGAGCTGTAGTTGGTGCTGATGGAGGCAGAAGGAACCTCTGGTGGTGGTGAGGTTGACAAGGGTGAGGGTGATGAGGCTGGAGCCTGAGGGGAGGTGGGTACGGGAGACTCAGTGGTGGACTGAGACCCTGTAGCTGGCACGCTCGCTTCAGGGGTGCCCGAAGTGTCTTCGGTGGGCGTGGGTGTTAAGTGGACCCCACCACTTGTTGGTGAGGGGTCTGGGTTTGTGCCTTCCCAATTCGAGGTTGGGTTGGTGGTTTCCTCTTCTCTGGGCTCTATGGAAACGTTCTTGGGGAGTGGAGCTGTCTGGACTGATGCTGTAACTGGGGGCACCGAGTTGCTGGACGTGCCACTGGTAGGGGAGGCAGGAGGGCTTTCTGGAGAGCTGATCCAGACGGCTGTCGGTGGGGTAATCTCCTCTGGCAGAGAAACAGGCAGGCGAGCTGGTGTAGGCATACTCTGGACCCTCAGTCCTGTGGAAAAGCCAGTACAAAAGTGGTTAATGTACGGGAACCTGAGAGGCAAGGCTGTGTCACGTATTTCCACAGGTCTTTCTCATTTTGCATCATGCCTCTACAATTGTGAAGGTGACTTTTTAAATATTTTCTTCTCACTAATTGCCCTCTCCTCCCTTTGTAACTATCAGTAGGAACCAGCCTGAAGGCTCAGCAGGAGCAAATAGTGGGTCAGTCAACACAAGTACAGCCAATACATGGATTGAACTATCTTGTCATCTGCTTGCTTAAAACCACGCCCTTAAAAAGTGAGACCCTCTGGGAACTGACTTTATGGGAATTTGTCTGGACTGTTGAGGGGCCTGCTTCACAATGCTGAGGAGATGCCCAGGGTATGTGTTGGGGGAGGGGAAGGCATGGCTGGTGAGTGTGTGTGGTGACTGGCAGGAGAGGAGGCAGCCTCTGCAGAGGTCCCTCAGTCCTGCCTCACTCCTGCCATTGCAAAGCTAGAACTGCTCACTGATTGGCTGTTCCCCATCAGGGGAGCTCACTGATTGGCTGTTTCCTAACACAGGTGCTCACTGATTGGTTGTCCCCTGCCCCAGAATTATGCACAGGGATGTGAGGGCTATGGGCTTGCCTTTATGGGATGAATAAACGTGTGATCACATTCCCTGTGGAGCAGGAAAGGAGGAAGGTCCCAGAATAAAAGCTGAGCACAGGAAGAAATTTGAGGTTTGAACATATTTTCTGAGACTAGCACCTAGTTATCCCAAATTCTAGCCTGGGGACTTTACAATCATTTTGCCACATAGTCTCTTTTATATTTTATAAAATTTAGTTAGTTTCCTTCCTTTCTCCCTCCATTTATTCATTTAGTTTAATTAATTAATTAATTAATTATTCAAGTATTTAATAAATGGCTTCTACATGCTAGCCCTCCGCTAGACACTGATTTTATGATTTCACTTTTTTTGTAACACATCTCTTGATTGCCTCCTCATACCCCTGACCACTCTCCAACTAGCTTTCCCCTAGTCAATTCCATCTCAGAGGATGGCAACCCCTTTCACTCAGTTATTCAGTTAAAAACTGAGACGCCATCGTTGATGCGTCTCTTTCCCTCACACCTCACATCAAATCCTTCAGCCAATCATGATGATTCTACCTTGACAATATATCCCAAACCAATTACTTTTCACCTCCTCCTCTATTATCTCAACTTCACTGGGCCACCAGTCACTCGCCAGGACAACTGCCAGTGCCTTTTAATTGATCTTCTAGTTTCCAGGTTTACCCCTTTCTGTCTGCTTTTTACATAGCAGCCAGTATGATCTTCTCAAGTAGTAAATCAGATCATGTTCTTCAACTGATCAAAACCCTCCAAAGGTGTTCTGTTGTACTTAGAACAAAACCTAAAACTACTGCCCCATGTCATCCCATGTTCTCCTCAGTGATCCAGTTGGTCTCTCCTCAACTGTCACCTCCTCCTCAGAGGAGCCTTCCCACACAATCCTAACTAAAATTATTTCTACCCCAGCCCCTTGCTTATTTTTTAAAATATTTTTTGGAATTTTTTGCTGTTAAAATACACATAACACTATTTACCATTTTAACCATTTGTAAGTGTACAGTTCAGTGGCATCAAGTACATTCTCATTATTGTTCAACCATCATCATCATCTACCTCTAGAACTTTTTCATCTTCCAAAACTCAAACACTGTACCCCATCAAACAATACCTCTCCATTCTTCCCTCTCCCTAGGCCCTGGAAACCACTATTCTACTTTCTGTCTCTATGAATTTGTCTGCCCTAGGTACTTCATATAAGCAGAATCATACAGTATTGTTCCTTTTGTGACTGGCTTATTTCACTTAGCATAATATCCTCAAGGTTCATCCACATTATAGGACATGTCAGAACCTCCTTCCTTTTTAAGGCTGAATAATATTCCATTGTATGTATACACCACATTTTCTTTATCCATTCATCCATCGGTGGATACTTTGGTTGCTTCCACCTTCTGGCTATTGTGAATAATGCTGCTCTCAATATGAGTGTACAAATATCTGTTTGAGATCCTGTTTTAAATTCTTTGGGGTATACACCCAGAAGTGGAATTGGTGGATTGTATGGTTAATTCTATGTTTCATTTTTTGAGGAACTGTCACACATTTTGCTCATTTTGTTTTTCATAACAAAACCTGGTCTTATTCACTGCTGTTTTCTCCAAGCCTAGAACAGTTCCTAGGTCATAGTAAGTGCTCAATAAGTACTTGTGGAAGGAAGTGAGGAAAGAAGAGAGAGAAGGAGGGAGGGGAGGAGGGAGGGAGGGAGGGAAAAAATGAATTAACTTAAGAACTTGATTCAAAAATACTCCAGCATCTCTCTTCTACATATCACTTAGTATGACCACATTGCTAATAGCTGCCTCAGGGGTGGCTGCCTACTGGTGTTATCTGAGGGAGGAACTTCACTTAAAAAGGCAACCTCACCCTGTCATTCCACCATAACATATACCTATGCCTGATGTCTTGTTAGGTCTTCAACTATTGAACCCTCCATACTCTGAGGAGATTTCCCTGAGGGGAACATATAGGTAACAGCCAACCACGATCAAGATTCATAAAGAATAAAACATGGGCTAGATTCTAGCATGGAGGAAGGGGGAAAGAGGAATGGAGAGGCCTTCAGGCACTTAGGATAAACTGCTTACTTCATTCTGCCAGACAACCGATTCAGTAGCTGATGGAAAGTCTTGCTACAGAATTTATACTGGAAACATAGTTTTCTCATTACTTAACTGAATTTAACATTTGGATTGTTATCAAAGTAACTGGTTTTATTTTATTTAAAAGGAGTTGGTCTGGTCCATAAACTATAGGAGAGTTACTCTCCTAGTAAACAGGAGGATGGATCTCTCAAATCAGGCCACATAATAGTCCATGTTGCTCTGGTGGACTTTTGGCAGCTGTGAAGTGTCAATAATTTCAGGATGAATACAGATCAAGAGATCTTTGAAATATGGAAAAAACAACAATTGGGACAAATATTATTAAAACACCGGATCTTCATATGTGACCTTTGGAACTTTTGGACCTGGCTCTGCACCCTGGTAGCTCCCATGGCTCATTAAAGATTTGAGGCCAAAAAAAAAAAAAATGATAATGTTTAACAGCTATTCATAGTATCAAATAATAGATGGGGCAGATGGAGGCGGCGAGAGCCTTAGTCGAGCAGAGGTAGCCAAGTCAGTCTTCGGAAGCCTGAGATGAATGAGGAGTGAATCATATACAAAGGAGCATTCATTCATTCATTCATTCAAGCTTTTATTGAGTAGCTTCTATGCACATGGCTTGCCCTCAGAAAGTTCACTATCTAGCAGGAAAGAAAGCACACCCGATTTCATGTCATATGATGTGATAAGTGCCTTATGGAAGTGAAAGCAAGTTTCATTGGGAGCTGTGAGGAAAGATGAATAAATTCTGTATGGGGACCATGAAATGTAAAAAAGATACAAAAGTCATTTTCAAATGACATTTAGAAAAGTCAGAGAAGAGATGGCATTTGAATTGGTTCTGAAAGGATGAGAACACACAAGATGCCATTAAGGTATATGATGTTCAGGGTGACACTTGCATTGTCATTTCCAGTGGAGCTAAAAGCTGTACCATAGAAATCATTATAGTGCTGAAAATGACACACTCCAGGAACTGGTTTTGTTACTGGAGACATCCATTTTCTTGTTTAACTCTAATATACCTTTATAACCTACCCTTCCTGCTTCCAAGGAGGTCTGGAGGTGGTCATTCATTTTTCATGGCTGCTTACAGGGTACTTAAAGTACTTTACAGTCTAGTTCAGGCAATTCCTACTTCTAACAAAACAAAAATGCACGAAATTGTGTGACAACACTGGTTATCTTCACTTGAACAAGGCATTAAAAGCCTCTGCTTTGCCTTATTTGATGGTACATTCCATATTGCTCTGGCTGCAGGAGAGTGGGTCTTCTTTCACGTGAAGCTATTCAAGGCTCAGGTGCCATGACTATCCTAGAGAATGCCTGCTGTCCTAGTTGGTTCAGGCTGCCAGAACAAAATACCATAGACTGAATGGCTTTAACAACAGAAAGTGACCTCTCACAGTTTGGAGGTTGGGAAGTCCAATCAAGGTGTGGGCCAATTCAGCTTCTGGTGAGAGCTCTCTTCCAGGCTTGAAGGCAGCTGTCTTCTAACTGTGTCCTCACCATGCATGCCCATGGAGAAAGAGAAAGAACAAGCTCTCTGGTATCTCTTCTCATGGTATCTCAAGGTTCATCCTTGTTCTACCATGACGGCCCCTTGTCATGACTTCATCTAAGCCTATTTACTTCCCCAAAGCCCCATCTCCAAATACCATCATATTGGGGATTAGGGATTCAACATTCAGAATGACTGAGTAATAGTCTCAGGAAATATCATTTCTGCTTTCTTATATGTAGGACCTGTGTTTCCACAAGAAAACCAACTGAATAAGTCAAACAGGTAAGGATGTATACTTCCTCAGGATTTCAAAGAAATTTTTAGAGCTAGAGAGGGCCTAACTGATAAGTGAGTATAGCCCCCCATTTGGTAAATGAGGGAACAGACACAGAGAGGGGAAGTGATGTACTAGAATTTACACATCTAAGAGGAGGAGCTGGGCAGTGTTGCCTGGAAAGAATCATGTAGGGACAGAGTTAGAACTAGAAATTCCACCTTCTGACCCTCCCACCCCCACAACAATGAGACCCAGCCTCAAAAAGGCTGGTGGAATGTACTGTAGCAACCACCCTTCCAGAGTAAGCAAGGAGGAGCCCACAGGAGACTGGACAACTGTAGAAGTTAAAATAATATAGTGCCCCAATCTGGTATCAAAATGGCAGCGTAGGTGGACTCTGAACTCACCTCCTCCCAATCATCCCTGAGAGAGAACTGAAAACTGGATAAAAAGAACTCCCACAATAAGAGACAGTGCTGACTGAGGTGGGAGAGGCAGAAATTCCTTTCTGGAGAGAAAAACACCAACTTCTTGCTGTGGTGCTTCACAGCCAGTTGGAGGCAATCCCAAGGTACAAAGTCTTCCCTAGAGGAGTGGGAGCTCTGAGGGGGGGAGTGTTACCACAATAAGTAGCTTTTGGACTCAGCACAACCAAGACAAGTGTCATAACATCTGGCTTTTCTGGCTATTAACAACAATGGGGAATACCCCCAGAAAAGTTATCAGATGTAAGAGGAAAAAAAGCCTGCTCTTAAGGGGCCCACACACAAATTCACCCATTTCCAAAAGCAACCTAAAATCACCAGAAAGAAAGGTGTACAGTCTTCTGGTGAAAAGAGACTCACTTGATAGGCCCTGGGTGCATCTTGATGAGAGGTGAGACCTCCCAAGATTGGGACCACCTCCCCAGGGACTGAGACATTGGTGGCAGCCATATTGTGACCTAGTATAGGCATGCTGACACAGATGCTGGCAGAAACCACTGGAGCTTTTTGCCTTGCCTGTTCAGGGGTCTGCCCCACCCACTAGAGCACTGATTTAATCCAGCTCAGCCAGGGCAGGCAGCCTGCCCTAGGGACTGGCTCCACCCAACAGTGAGCCATTGGGCAACTTGTGGGCCCACATAGGCAGGGTGCTTGGAACCTCTGCAGCTGGGTCAGTGGGTCCATGTCTGCAGGGCAGGGCATGCATGAGGGGTGGGCCTGCATTGGGACAACTGAGTCTGCTTCAGGGGGTTGGGGTGTATGCATGGGGCAGGACTGTGTTGACTAGGTGTGCGGTGCTGTGGGCAGCAGGGCTTGTCTATTGCAGGAGACTTGTGCTTCTCAAACAGCCACATAGGGGATTGGCCCTATCTTCCAAAGCCTGAAACAAGTGGGTATTCCCATGCCTGGGGCTGGTCCCACTCAACCGCAATCCTGAGAGAGCTGACAACAGCCTTACAGGCCAGAGGTGTACAGCAATTGCAAGCGCCTGAGCCTAGCAAACAGCCACAAGGGGGATATACTCACTTAACAGAAAGACTGCAACAGGAATGTGCTATTAGACCTTGCAGCCAATTGTTCTGGGCCTCTCCATGCCCAATAGTGACCGAAGGGATCATAGCAGCCACACACAGCTGAGCATTACAACCAGATGGCCAGGGGGACAGCCTAGGCTCCCTGAGCACCTGCAGCGAGAGCAACCCCGCCACAACAGAAGGATACATGCAACTCTCACAGGGGACACCCCTGGAATGTTTGGAACTTGTGACGAGAGAGAAGCACATTGCTGGGCCTCATAGGGTATCTCCTACATAAGGCCACTTCTCCAAGATCAATACATAGCTGACCTACCAAATAAATATATATAAGCACAGAGAAAGAGGCAAAATGAGAAGGCAAAGGAATACATTCCAAGTAAGGAAACAGGACAAAACCACAGAAAAAGAACTAAACAAAACAGAGATAAACAATCTACCTGACAAAGAATACAAATTAATAGTCATAAAGATGCTCACTGATCTTGGGAGAAGAATGGATGAACTCAGTGAGAACATCAATAAAGAATTGGGAAATACAAAAAAGAGCCAATCAGAAATGAAGAATACAATATGAGAAATGAAAAATTCACTAGAGAGGTTCAATAGCAGAGTAGACAATACAGACGAATGGATCAGTGAGGTGGACAAAAGACTAGAGGAAACCACCCAAACTGAATAGATAAAAGGAAAAGGAATTAAAAAGAATGAGGACAATCTAAGGGACCTCTGAGGCAACATCAAGCACACTATCATCCATATTATAGGTGTCCCAGAAGGACAAGAGAGAGACAAAGGGGCAGAGAATCTATTTGAAGAAATAATAGCTGAAAACTTTTCTAACCTAAGGAAGGAAACAGACATCCAGGTACAGGAAGCACAGAGAGCACCAAACAAGATAAACCAAAAGAGGCCCACAACAAGACACATTATAATCAAAATGTCAAAAATTAAAGATAAAGAGAGAATCCTAAAAGCTGTAAGAGAAAGACAACAAGTTATATACAAATGAAACTCCACAAGGCTATCAGCTGACTTCTCAGCAGAAACCTTACAGACTGGAAGGGAGTGACATGATATATTTACAATGCTGAAAGTAAAAAACCCATAGCCAAGAATACTCTGCTTGGCAAGGTTATCATTCAGAATGGAAGGAGAGAGAAAGAGTTTCCCAGACAAGCAAAAACTGAAGGAGTTTATCACCAAAAAACCAGCCCTGAAAGACATGCTAAAGGGATTTATTTAGGTTGAAAAGAGAAGACCACAAATAGGAGTATGAAAATTATCGAAAAAAAAGCCAACCCCACAATAAAGTCACTGGTAGAGGCAAATATACAGTAAAGGTAGCAGATCAACCATCTATGAAGCTAATATGAAGATCAAAAGACAAAAGTACTAAAATTATCTATTTCCATGATAAGAGAGTAACAGATACACATACACAAAAAAGAGGTTAGATATGGTATCAAAAACATAAAATGTGGGAGGAGGGGAGTAAAAGAGTAGAGCTTTTAGTAAGAGGTAAAGCTAAAGAGACCGTCAACTTAATATAGATTGCTACAGACATAGGTGATATATATATATATCACAAATATATACATATATATGTGATTACCTCATGGTAATCACAAACCAGAAACCTATAATAAATACACAAAAACTTAAGAGAAAGGAACCCAAACATAATACTAAAGAAAGCCATCAAACCACAAGGGAAGAGAGCAAGAGAAGAAGAAAGGAAAGGAGAACAACTAAAACAGCCAGAAAAAAAAGTAACAAAATGATATTAAGTACCTTCTTATCAATAGCTACTTTAAATGTCAGTGGACTAAATGCTCCAACCAAAAGGCATAGGGTGGCCAACTGGATAAAAAAACAAGACTCATGTATATATGCTGCATACAAGAGACACACTTCAGACCTAAAACACTCACAAACTTAAAGTGAAGGAATGGAAAAAGATACTCCACGCAAATGGCAAAGAAAAGAAAGCTGGGGTAGCAATACTTATATTAGACAAAATAGACTTTAAAACAAAAACTGTAACAAGAGACAAAGAAGGGCACTAAATAATGAGAAAGGGAGCAACCCAACAAGAGAATATAACACTTGTAAATATCTATGCACCCAACATAGGAGCATCTAAATATATAAAGCAATTATTAACAGACATAAAAGGAGAAATAGGCAATAACACAATAATAGCAGGAGACTTTAACACTCCACTTACACCAATGGATAGATCATCCAAACAGAAGATCAATAAGGAAACACTGGCCTTAAAGGACACATTAGACCAAACAGATACTAGTAGATATATACAGAACATTCCATCCAAAACCTGCAGAATAAACATTCTTTTGAAATGGACATGGAACATTCTCCAGGATAGATCACATATTAGGTGACAAAACAAGTCTCAATAAATTTAGGAAGACTGAAATAATACCAAGCATCTTTTCTGACCACAACAGTATGAAATTAGAAGTCAACTACAGGAAGAAAATCAGAAAAGCCACAAATATGTGGAGATTAAACAAAATGCTACTGAACAGTGATTGGGTCAGTGAAGAAATCAAAGGAGAAATAAAAAAATACCTGGAGACAAATGAAAATGAAAATATGACAGGCCTACCTCAACAAACAAGAAAAATCTCAAATAAACAATCTAATGGTGTGCCTAAAGGAACTGGAAAAAGAAGAACCAACAAAGCCCCAAATCAGTAGAAGGAAGGAAATGATAAAAATCAGAGGAGAAATAAGTGAAATAGAGACTAAAAAAGCAAGAGAAAAAAATCAATGAAATTAAAAGCTGGTTCTTTGAAAAGATAAACAAAATTGACAAACCTTTAGCTAGAATCACCAAGAAAATAGAGAGAAGCCTCAAATAAATAAAATAACAAATGAAAGAGGAGAAATTACAATGGACACCTCAGAAATACAAAAGATTTATAAGAGAATACTATGAAAACCTATACATCAACAAATTGGATAACCTAGAAGAAACAGATAAATTCTTAGAATCACACAACCTTCCAAAACTGAATCAAGAAGAAATAGAGAATTTGAATAGACCAAACACTAGTAAAGACATTGAAATAGTAATCAAAAACCTCCTACAAAATAAAAGTCCAGGAACAGATGGCTTCCCTGGTGAATTCTACTAAACATTCAAAGAAGACTTAATACCTGTCCTTCTCAAACTCTTCCAAAAAATTGAAGAGGAGAGGAAGCTTCCTAAGTCATTCTAAGAAGCCAACACTACCCTGATACCAAAACCAGACAAGGACAACACAAAAAAAGAAAATTATAGGCCAATATCACTGATGAACATCAATACAAAAATTCTCAACATAATAGTAGCAAATTGAATACAACAATACATTAAAAAGATCATACACCATGATCAAGTAGGATTTATTACATGGATGCAGGGATGGTTCAACACCTGCAAATCAATCAATGTGATACATTAACAAAATGAAGAATAAAAATCACATGATCATCTCAATAGATGCAGAGAAAGCATTTGACAAGATACAGTATCTGTTTATGATAAAAACTCTCAATAAAATGGTATAGAAGGAAAGTAGCTCAACATAATAAAGGCCATATATGACAAACCCACAGCTAATATCATTCTCAATTGAGAAAAACTGAAAGCTATTCCTCTAAAAACTGGAACCAGACAAGGATGCTCACTTTCACCCTTCTTATTTAACAGAGTATTGGAAATCCTAGCCAGAGCAATCACACAAGAAAAAGAAATAAAAGGGATCCAAATTGGAAAATAAGAAGTGAAACTGTCACTATTTGCAGATGACAGGATTTTATATATAGAAAACTCTAAAGAATCCACCAAAAACTTTTAGAAATAATAAAGGAATATGGTAAAGTTGCAGGATATAAAATAAACATACAAAAATCAGTTGCATTTCTATACACCAACAGTGAAGTAGTAGAAATAGAAATTAAGAATACAATCCCATTACAATTGCAACAAAAAGAATAAAATACCTAGGAATAAATTTAACCAAAGAAGTGAAAGATCTGTACACTGTAAACTATAAAACATTGTTGAAAGAAATTGAAGAAGCCACAAAGAAATGGAAAGATAGTCCGTGCTCTTGGATTGGAAAAATTAACAGTTAAAATGTCCATACTTCCTAAAGCAATCTACAGATTCAACGCAATCCCTATCAAAGTTCCAACAACGTTTTTCACAGAAATAGAACAAAGAATCCTAAAATTTATATGGCACAACAAAAGACTAGAATAGCCAAGGGAATCCTGAGAAAAAAGAACAAAGCTGGAGGTATCACATTCCCTGATTTCAAAGCTATAGTAACCAAAACAGCATGGTACTGGCACAAAAGCAGACACATAGATGAATGGAATAGAATCGAGAGCCCAGAAATAAACTCACACATCTCTGGACAACTAATTTTTGACAAAGGAGCCAGTAACATACAACAAGGAAAGGAAAGTCTCCTCAACAAATGGTGTTGGGAAAACTGGACAGCCACATACAAAAGAATGAAAAGAGACCATTATCTTACCTCATACACAAAAATTAACTCAAAATGGATTAAAGACTTGAATGTAAGGCCTGAAACTATCAAACTTCTAGAAGAAAACACAGACAGTAGGCTCTTCAACATTGGTCTTACAAGCATATTTTCATGTACCATGTCTGATCGGGAAAGGGGAACAATAGAAAAAGTAAACAAATGGGACTACATCAAACTAAAAACCTTCTGCACAGCAAAGGAAACCATCAACCAAACGAAAAGACAACCTAACAATTGGGAGAAGATATTTGCAAACCATATATCTGATAATGGGTTAATATGCAAAATATATACAGAAGTCATACATGTCAATGATGAAAAAACTAACAACGCAATTAAAAAATGGGCAACAGATCTGAACAGACATTTCTCCAAAGAAGATATGCAGATGGCCAACAGGCACATGAAAAGATGCTCAACATTACTAATTATTAGGGAAATGCGAAACAAAAGTACAATGAGATATCACCTCACTCTCATTGAAATGGCTATAATTAACAAGACAGAAAATAACAAGTGTTAGAGAGGATGTGGAGAAAAGGGAACTCTCATACACTGCTGGTGGGAGTGCAAACTGGTGCAGCCACTATGGAAAACAGTATGGAGATCCCTCAAGAAATTAAGAATAGAATTACCATACCATTCAGCTATTCCACTGCTGGGTACTTATCCAAAAAACATGAATGTGTAAAGATATATGCACCCTTATGTTCAGTGCAGCATTATTCACAATAGCCAAGATTTGGAAGCAACCTAGGTGCCCATCAAGGGATGAATGGATAAAGAAGATGTGGTTTATATACACAATGGAATACTACTCAGCCATAAAAAAGGATGAAATCTTGCCATTTGTGACAACATGGATGGACTTTGAGGGTATTATGCTAAGCAAAATGAGTCAGAGGGAGAACGTCAAATACTGTATGATCTCACTCATAAATAGAAGATAAAAACAGCAAACAAACACATAGAGACAGAGATTGGATTGGTGGTTACCAAAGGGGAAAGGGAGAGGAAGGAGGGCGAAAAGGGTGATTAGGCACATGTGTGTGGTGATGGATGGTAATTAGCCTTGGGGTGGTGAACGTGACGTAATCTACACAGAAACAGAAATATATAATGATGGACGCCTGAAATTTATATAATGTTATAAACCAATGTTACCACAATAAAAAAATAATGTAGTGCTCCATATACCTTCCCACCCAGAGGAGAGCCACTTTCCTTTCAAGAAAAGAATTACTTATAACATTTCCTTGAGGAAATGGCAGAGTAAACAAGAATGAAGAAATTGAATCCATTAATCTCTTAATTAGAGGTGAATGAGCCTTGTTCCAAAACAGAGTGACAATGCCAGGTATGCTGTGCCCTGCCTGGTCAGTGACAGACCCTCATGCCTGAAATGAATTAACTCAAGGAAGGAAATCTCTCAGACTTGGTCCAAATGAGAGGTCTAGGATATGATGGTCAACTTAATCTTAAATTCCTCCTTGTGAGTTTACAAATGGCAGCCTTTTCTGAAGTTTGGTCAAGTGGAAGCTCTCCTTTGTAAGAATGGCTGACGGACTGTTGTTCAGAAGAAAAGTAGATTCTTTGTTGGTTAGAAAATTATTTGTTTCTTGTCCTTTATGGGAGAGACCAATACCATTTCTATTTCTTTGATGTATGAAAGAACTGTGTCTGGCTTGACCCAGGTTTCCTGCCTTGTCAGGAGGAAAGATCTGGGGGCTGATGGCTGGGACAGGTAGGTGAGTTCTCCCAATGCTGAGAGGAGTTACAGGATATTCCAGGGTAGAGAGTCTGCATTCTGCACATGTGCTCTCGCTTCCTGGCCCGACTGGGTGTCAGGAATACAGGTCTGCAACACTGGCAGCCAGTGGACAGTGAGTGTCCTGAACTGTCACCCCTTCCTGGGTTTCCTGAGCAGCGACCTGGGCCAGCACCGGAGTCCCAGCAGCCTGATGTCCTGTGCTGCTCATCTATACTCCCCCCTCCCCACCAAACGTCCTTTCCTGCCCTTGGCTTGTCAAGGACCGGAGAAAACACATGACAAAGCTTTGGCAAATTCGGTGAAAATCAAATGCAGTCAAGCCCTCTCGTTGCTGCCAAGTCGGCTGAGTGTTGCCTTTGCCTGTGGTCTCTGTGGATCATGCCAGGCCTGCCTGGCAGAGGCCCCAGAGCGCTGAAGGTCTGCACACTGAGTGTTGGCTAAGGGTTCCTCCACACAGCCACCCTGGGAGCTTCTTACAAGGCCAAGTGGACCATATCGCTCCCCTTCGAGGGCTGAGGGGAGGAAAGCCTGCCCTGGCTTCTCCCTCTACTGAGGATAAAACTTCGAATCCCCACTGAGGCCTAGAAGGCTCTCCCTGATCCGGCCCCAGTCTGTCCAGCCTCACCCCCCGACCAGGCTTTTCCTTTATTGTATTCCTTCTGCCTAAACAGCTCTTCCTCTTTTCTCTGCCTGATTTACCCCATTCATCCTTCCAGTGACAGTTTAAGGGCCTCTGCTGCTTCTCCTGCTAAATCCATCCCCCGACCCCCAATCCCTTATGTGCTCAGAGCTTCTTGCATCTTAACTTCATAGCACAGAAACTGGCATGTAACTATGTAACTGCTTATGGGATGCTCGGTTAATGCATGCCCCCGCTTCAGACTAAGATTCGTGTGGAACAGGGACCATAGTGGATTTGCTCACCATGTATCCTCATTGCCCATAGTAGGACTTCACATATATATATCTCTCTTAATGGAATGGGTGAGTAAGCTGAGCACCCTGTGAAGGGCACCGTGCTGAGCACTTTACGTGCATCATCTCATCTAATCATAATAACTGTTCTTATCATGGTTTCACAGATGATGAAACAGAGGATCAGAAAAGTTAAGTAACTTCCCTAAGGTCACATGGCTGTTCCATGGAACGGCTGAAACTTGAACCTGAAACTGTCTGGCTCCAGACTAACCTTTAACCACTCTACTGTATTCCACTGGGAAGTGAAAGGGTGTTTTTGAAGTCTAGGCCCCACGTTCGTAAGGCAATCAATCACCAGTTTTCCTCCATTTCCCCTAATAAATTCTCTTGTGTGGGCCACTACAGTGATCTTTAAAAAAATTAGCTGATATACAAACCCTTTTCCTTCCCTTTAATCCTGTTACAGGCTCCCTAAGGTCCTCAGGATAAATCCTAAACTCCTTGGCTAGCACTTAACACCCTTCAGGATCTCCTGACCACCCCCCCACCCACCCCCCACCATAAGCCCTGCGATTTCAGCAATCTGAAGCAGCATGTGTGTTCCCTGACTGTGCCTCCTTGCTTTTGCATCGCTGTGCTTCCCAGCTTGACTCCCTTCTCCTCAGCCCAATTCTGAGAACTCAAGAGCCTCCCCTCTATGAAGGATTCTCCAACTTGACCAAGCCCTTCCCTCTACACGGCAACAGCCCTTCATACAGACTTTAATTGTAGCCCACATTAGATGTAGTCATAATGCCTTTCCATGCTTGTCCCCCATCAGGCTGGGAGCCCTCACAATAGGGACCACAGCTTGTTTTTTTGTGTCTTAGTGCCTAGCACAGAGAAGGTGCTGAATAAATATTCATTGAGTAAAAACATGGATTTTCTACCCTTTGAAAAACAGAAATGTTCTCTGGCTTATACGCTGGGCCATGATAGCAGAAATGCATCTTGCCTTTGATTTGTCTGTAAGTTCCACAAACGCCACCGGTTAATAGGAACTTTTGGATGGGTTTCTAAACAGACTTTCGCTATTGTTGCTTGCTTGTTTCCACTTTGGAGACTGCAGGGGCTTCTCTGTCTGTGTGACACAGACCAGAGTCATCAGCTCTTGAAATGCTAGCCATCAACCAGTTGGCCCAAACACAGGCGGGCCTTACCACTCTTGCACTGAATGGATTAACCTTCAGCAAGCGTTTAAGAGAGAGAAAGAGAGAGAATTAGAAACAAATCTTAAAATGATATATATGTTTTTAATATCAGAGCTAGATCTTAGTGTTCTTTAGGTTGGGTGAAGCCACTGTTTGGAACCTGCATGCTTACAAAAATTTCCCATGTTGCCTTTGGTTGGGGCTGCTAAGGGCACCCAACACTCCAAAAGTTTCATCTAACATCTGCAAAACCATTACTAATCAGAGTCTGGTCCAACCATATGGTATCTGAAAGCTGTCATATGTCTAGACAGAATGTGTAAGCCCCAAAGCTATCAAACTGTGTTTAAGAAGACACTTGTTTGAAGTAGAAAAGCCATATTCTCCTGAGTGTTTTGTTTATGCAAACAAAATACAATTCTGGTCCAAAAGGAGGAAAAGCACTTCTGTTTTCCAGTTACCGAATCAGAACCTGCAGACCTGCTGTACCAACCAATTTCTCCATCCATAAAATCAGCACTAATGATATCACCAGGCTCCCTGGGGGTGCTGTGAATGCTAATGAGAGAATAACGTTTGTGAAGAATGCTGTACTTCCTGGGGAAAAAATATACCGTTTTCTTTCTTGTCAGTCAAATGCAGCCCAAAACTCATTAGGTTGAGAAGGACTGTAGTGGTGGCCTTAGGAGGTCCTCCTTAAGAGGAGGCGGGGCTGAGCAAGGATGCCAACAGGTGCCAGAAACCCTGCAGGTACCGTTTTTGGGTTTCTCAGGGTAGGGCAGTGGAGACAAAGAGACAATGTGGGGAGGGCAGCTACCTTCCCTTCGGCTGCTTTGTGTGTGAAGGTGGATACAGACACCTGCAGTGGGTAGTGGGATGGGAGGAGATGACGACCTAATGCCTTCTTCAGATAGCAAGGGATTTTTCGGAACAACAACGTCAAGTTCTCTGGTACTTCCCTTCCATGGGCCCAGTCCCAACGTTGGTGGGGCCCAGGGTAAGAGTACAGACGCATGTCCACACAGTGAATGTCTAAATATGTAACGGTTATAAATTAAGATGTGTCTGAGGCCCCGCCTGTGCTCCATCCAGGGCCCTGCAGCCCGCTCTCAGGGGATCCCTCTAGTGACCTCGAGACTAATGGAACCAGGGATGTGCTGGGCGGTGCAGGCCAAAGCTGGGCCTGGGACCAAGATGGAGACTGACCTGGCCACGTTTCCCAGGCCGCTTTGGTAGGCAGGCTCCCCTTTGCCAGGCCTCACTCTCTGGCAGGATTTTCAGGCCTTCCTAAGCAGAGGGGAAGGAGCGGGTGCAGGGAGCACTCTGGGCGATTGGCAAGGCGACTGACTTTAAACAAAGGCAGCCACTCCTCGGTGACTCCAGCCCGGCTACGATTCTCTCCTCCCTACACTCACTCAGGTGCTGGGGGCCGCACCTGCTGGCCTGGGTGCCCAGTCAGCTCCTGTGCCTCTCCTGTTTGCTCAATCGGTTACTGAAATTTCAAAAGAATTTCTCATGGGATTGAAAGGAAAAAAAAAGTCTTCGTGCTTGAGTGTTTGTAAAATCTCTTGCCTGGTGGACAGGAAGCTAACCCCTCCTTCCACTCCAGATCTGAGATGCCTAAATCACAGTCAGCCCATTTCTCAAACCCTGCAGCCCCTGGAAATGATTAGAACTGAAGAGAGACCACAACATCGGCCTGCTCTGACTCTGAACCTCTTCCTTTGGAAGACCTTTTTTAGACCTAGAATTGCCCAAATGGCTGAGGCCACTCTGGTGCAGTTGCACCACTGCCTTCTCAGCCTCAATGTACTTGTCCACTCCTTCCCCCACTTTGTCTCCAGTTCAGCCAAGTGCACCGTCCATGACTCCTTCTTCACAAGGAGCTGGAGCTCTTTAGGTAGTCAGCTCCATGGCAATCTGCCTTTGCAAGGACGGATCTCAGGGGCATCCCAAGCTGATGCATCCTGGCATTCTTTTTTTTTTTTGCTGAGGAAGATTTGCCCTGAGTTAACACCTTTGCCATTCTTCCTCTGTTTTATATATGAGTTGCCATCACAGCATGGCCACTGATAGGCAAGTGGTGTAGGTCCACGCCCAGGAACCAAACCTGGGCCACTGAAGGAGAGCACACCAAACTTAACCACTAGGCCACCGGGAGTGGTCCCATGCTGGCATTGTTACTGGTGAATTAGTAGGCAATTTGACTAGTCACAGGATAATGCCCACAAAATGCAATCAGATAAAGGAAGCTACTTGCTTCATAGCTTCTTAGTTAACACTTCTCTAATGTTTATTATAAGCCAAATTCTGGGTACTTCACAAGTATGAAGTCACTTAATCTTCACGATAAACCTAAATATTGTTCTTACCCCCATTTTGCAAGTGAGCAAACTGAGGCAGAAAGTGGTTAAAAAATTTACCAAGACATATAATTAGAAAGTAGTACAGCTTGGATCCAAACTCTAGAAGGCAGCCTATGTCAACAACTTGCCTTATTTTTTTTTTTTAAGATTGGCACCTGAGCTAATAACTGTTGCCAATCTTTTTTTTTTTTTGTCTGCCTTTTCTCCCCCAATCCCTCCGGTACACAGTTGTATATTTTAGTTGTGGATCCTTCTAGTTGTGGCATGTAGGAGGCTGCCTCAACATGGCCTAATGAGCGGTGCCATGTCCATGCACAGGATCCAAACTGGCAAAAGCCTGGGCCGCCAAGTAGAGCACACGAACTTAGCCACTTGGCCATGAGGCTGGCCCCAACAACTTGCCTTCTTAACCATCTTGCTATTTATAGCTATACAGCTGAGATTGATGGGACATGGGCTATGGACTTCTGGAAAAATTTTGCTTCCTTATAAAAGGAATATTTAAGAAACAGAAATTCTCTTGGTGCCTACTCTTTCCTCCTCCTTCCTGTCTTTAATGTAGATGTGATGTCTGGCACAGTGGCAGCCATCTTGTAAAGCCAACGATGAAAGGCAACCCACCAGGGATGATGAAAGTAAAAGAGACAAAGAGCCTTTCTCCTTGATGGTACTGTTGATCTTGCCAAGCCAGGCCTGGGATGTCTGTCTCCAGACTTCCTGTTAAATAAACAATAACTGCCTTTGGGGATTAAGGCACTGTTGGTCGGGTTTTCTATTACTTGCAAGATGGATGATTGAGCAAGTAAAAAGCTTATCACAATGCCTGGCACAAAGTAAGAGCTCAGTAAATATTAGGCTATTATGTTGGCCTCTGTCTATTGGAACCTGGACCCAATTGCCTTCACCTTCTTGAATCTGCTAATGATTTTCAAAAGATACTTTTTAGGCACCCTCACAGGGAGACTGTGGCATCAGCTGTGAGCCTTGGGGCTGGAGTGCTCTGCGCATCCTTCAGCGAAGCGATAGGCAGCTGGACCTGTCAGGGTTCCCAGAGATGCTCTCTAAACTGATGTCTACGAAAGCTCAGCTGCCTTGTACACCCACAGAATGCATCAGAAAGGGAAAATAAAAAGGGAAATAATCAGTTAAATGTGACGTATTTTTTCATCTTATTTAAAAAAAGTTCAGAAACTTCTGGGGCAGTTTTTACCACGAGTCTTGATACGACATGCATGAGGCCGAGTGGCTTCAGTACGCTGGGGACACAGGGGAAATAGCACTCAACACAATCGGGGACCTTGTTATTTTTAGGTGAGCTGGCCTGCCCTTATCAGTGCTGCGAGGTATAAGCAAGAACACACTCACTAGAATGGCATGCTACTGTTATTTTTAAATTTTAAGCATCACTTAGCAGTTTACTTTTAAAAATTTCAATTAGACTTTTGTTTGTTTAGGTCCAGTTCCACAAATATGTATTGAGTGCCTGCTATGACCAAGGTACCCAGGTATCTAAGTGATATGGAAGAAAGCATCCTGGAAGAGACACCAGTATGTTCTGTATTTCATATAGTCTTGTCATCGATCGCTGCAATTCAGTCCTATTTTTCTCTCATGTTTATTGATGCTCAATGCATTTTGCATCTGATCTTTCTGAATGAAGATCTCTGATATCAGTACAATCATATTTCCTCCTCCGCCACCTTTTCTCCACACAGATTGTCTGTTTTGTCAAGTATGTTGAAAGGCTGGCGCTATGGTCTGAATGTTGCACCCCACATTCATGTGTTAAAATCCTAAACCCCAATGTGATGGTGTTAGGGGGTGGGGCCTTTGGGAGGTGCTTAGGTCATGAGAGTGGAGCCCTCACGAGTGGGATTAGTGCCCTTATAAAAGGGACCCCCACTGAGCTCCACTGCCCCCTCTACCATGTGAAGACAGAGAGAGAAGTTTCCAGCTATGAACCAGGAATTGATTTTGGATCAATTGTCTTGATCTTGGACTTCCCAGACTCCAGAACTGCGAGAAATAAACTTCTGTTGTTTACAAGCCACCCAATCTGTGGAATTTTATTATAGCAGCTGAAACGGACTAAGACAGAAGGGGATAAACAAGCAGGTGAAACGGTTTGGTACGTATTAAGTAACACACTAAAGTAAGGTATTAATTAATTACGATTTCTGCCCTTTAGCTCTCTTTCTCCCTTTTAAACTGTCTCCTAAACTACAGGTTTGAAAACTTCCAGTATCAGGATGTAGTTCCTAGAATCTGAAGATCTCTGGCCTCTATAGACATCTAAATGAGAATGAGGGTTGTGACTGAATGGAGCGTTCAAGGCTGGAAGTCTCTATCTGGCTTTGGTGGGTATTGAGGCCATAGTTCCTTGCTGCTTCTCCTCTTCAAGATCCAGTTTCCCTGTTTATCAACCCTTTTCTCCATGAGGGACCCTCAGTGCTGTGCTTGGCCTCTCTGAGAGAGGTCATTTTCAGAACTAGGACGGGGTGGGGGATGGAGGCTGTAGATGGAACCACACTACACAGCAAGACCTAACTCGGGGGCCAGCCCTGCGGCCGAGTGATTAAGTTCGTGTGCTTCGCTGCGGCAGCCCAGGGTTTCGCTGGTTCGGATCCTGGGTGCGGACATGGCACCACTCGTCAGGCCACGTTGAGGCGGCGTCCCACATGCCACAACTAGAAGGACTCACAACTAAAATATACAACTATATACTGGGGGGATTTGGGAAGAAAAAGCAGAAAGAAAAAGAAAACAAAACAGATTGGCAACAGTTGTTAGCTCAGGTGCCAATCTTAAAAAAAGACCTAACTCATCACCAGGGACTCCAGGAGAGGACTTTGTGTTTTATTTTCCCCTGGAATGTGGTCCAAGTCCTGATACATTGTCAAAGGTAGAGGAGTAAGGAACCATGTGCCCATTCTTTCCCTGAATAAAGAGAAGGGGCCTGGAGATTGGGAGCTCAGTCATTAGGAAGTTCTAGTTACATGTGTGTGCTTGTGGCTCCCATGAAATGAGGAACATTAAGCTAAGGTGGGACAAATCTTATTTCCAATTTACATGTTATTAGGATAACCTATTAACTGTGTAGGAGTGAAATTTCTCTGCAGAAATGTTCCTCATCATGAACTAAATCAGCTGAAATCAATATGAGGAACCATGCTTTATGCTTTATGCTTTATGTTGTGGGTAATGAATTTTAATCAAATACTTTAAGTGATGAGGGGAACTGGCTGTTTGAAGAAATTCCACGGTGAATCCTCATTTAATGCAATTAATTACTTCCCAACTTGTCGCTTGTGTAAAGACACTTTTTGATTTTTAATTTACCTAAAAATCTGAACTCTCTTATGCTCTTGCTCCCTAACACACTCACTACTCCAGAAGGAAGCAGCTTGCTCTCCTCATGGAGTTTGCATCTCTGCTTAAAATAACACAAATCACTACTCGGGTACACTCAGCCACAGAAACATCATCTTCAGGGTTTCATTTGTTAACCAATCTCCAACCACTGCTACCCTTAGTATCTCCTAAATGCCGGCAGGACAGCCACCTCTGTGAAGGAAGGTGTCACCAACACCAACTGGGGAGGCGCCACCGGCACTGTTATTGAGGACAGCATATCCTGATAAAAATCTTTGGGATCCATTAAAATGCTACTCCGCAGCCACTGGTGACAGATGCTATTAAACACATCAACCTGGAAGGACAGAGGCTGGTGACGTGAGCTAACTTGGGTGAAGTGCGGAAGCTGTATCAAAATTGGCTCTCTACGCTGGTAGCTCAACTTGCAGAATAATTTTGCATTTGGTATACTTATTTAGAATCAATTTATAAGCATTGCTGCTGCTTAGAAAAAAGTTCTTCAGAAAGTAAGTCTGCCCATTCTATATCTTACGAACCACTTCTTTAATATATTCCTATGCTCCCTCTGGCACTGTTGGGGTTACACAGCAACGCCCTAAATGCACGCAGGCTCAATGTGAGGCAGAGGCCACTCTACCTCATGGCTTTATTTTAAAAGTCATTTCCAGGTCTAAACATCCAGCTTGGCATTCTCTCCTGTGTCCCAGCCTCTGTCTCCAAATGCCTTTTGGGCTGTGCCCTCAAAATCAATAAGTCTAACAATGGGTTTATCTTTCCCCATCAAAGCAACTCCTCTGGGCTTATTTCTGTCATTTCCCTTCCTCTTATCCAGGTTCTTTTTATTGTATTTTTTAAAATAAAAATTGTATATATTTAAGGTATATGATAATTTGATATATATGTATCAAATACACAGTGATACACAATGAAATGATTACTATAGTCAGGCTAATTAACATATCATCTCCTCCCATAGTTACCATTTTTTTGTGTGACGAGAGCCCCTGAAATCTACTGTCTTAGCAAATTCCCATATTTAATACAGTATCATTACCTATAGTCACCATGCTGTACATTAGATCTCTAGACTCATGCATCCCACATAACTGGAACCTTGTACCTTTTGAAACATCTCCCCATTTCCCCACCTCCTGCCCCTGGGTAACCACTGTTCTACTCTCTGCTTCCATGGATCGACTTTTTTAGATTCCACATATAAGTGAGATCACGTAGTTTTTTTCTTTCTGTGTCTGGCTCATTTCACTCAGCATAATGTCCTCCAGGTTCATCCATGTTGTTGCAAGCAGCAGAATCTTTCTTTTTTTAAAGGCTGAATAATATCCATATACATACACTATGTATATTTCGAGAGATATACATATCTCAAATATATATATCTCTCTCTCACAATTTCTTTATCCGTTCATCCAAAGGCACACAGGCACAAGAGGCAAAGCTGGGGTTTGGGCCCAGATACGTCCAACAATTCCAGGGTCCTTCAGGTCTTTGTAGGAGGATCTTATTCCTATAGCTATGGGGGCTACTAAGGGCAGCACTTGGTTTGCACTGTGGTGAAATATTAAGCTACGCATGAACACACACAGACACACATAGACACAGACACACACACACACACACACACACTCCCCCTTCTAAATGATCTATCAGAAAGGAAGAACTTTTTTCTGCCCAGTCAAACATACAAATTCCTCATAGATCTAGCCAGAAGGAAATGGGTGGGTCATTCTTCAGGCCATGGGACAGATGCCCACATGTCTTTTGGCAGGGGCTGTCTGCCAGCCAGACCACTGACACACCTTCTCTTTGGTTTCAACGCTGCTTTTAGCATGACAGATTCACATCTCCCCCTAAAGCACTTATCAACTCTTCATCAAGTCTCTGCAGACCAGAGCAGAAGCACTTCAGCCTGGTATGGCCACGGGGCTGTAATTGCATTCACAAGTCTTCATCCAGAAATCTACCTTTTACTAAATCCTTATCAAATAATGATATATAGAAAAGCTAAAATTATTCTCTGCAAGATCAGAAATAGCATTTCTATTTGCTGGGTAATTGAATCAAGAACATTTCAGCTTTGGCTTCTCTCTCTGAATCTACCTTTTTGTTCATGACCTAAGCAAGTAACAGCAGAATAAACAGGATACAAGCAAACTTTCAGAACCATACAGAGAAAATTAATTCTCCTTTCTGTGTGTGATCGTACACACAACCCAGAGAGGAATATACTTGGTAATAATTTTGATTTCTGTTTCACTGTTATAAAGCTACAATCAGTTTAAGTAAAAACTACAGAGCAGAAAGGAAGAATGCAAAATTCTCTTTTAAAAAAAGTGGCAAACTCTCCAGGAATTAGCAAGTCTGAATCCCCAGCCTCAGAAATGAGCCCTGGGGCTGGCCCAGTGGCCTAGTGGTTAAGGTCAGGCGCTTCACCTAGACAGCCCAGGGTTTGGCGGTTCAGATCCTGGGCGCCGACCTATACACCACTCATCAAGCCATGCTGTGGTGGCCTCCCACATAGAAGAACTAGAAGGACTTACAACTAGGATATGCAGTTATGCAATGAGGTTTTAGGGAGAAAAACAAACAAACAAGCAAACAAACAAACAAATGAGTCCTGATTCCATCACTCTAGCAGCACACAGGGCTTCTTGAAAGATATTTTATCACCATATTCATCAGCTCCCAGTCTAAAGTGAGCAATTCCAGAACGGTTCTCCTAAATGCTCCCTTGAAGCTGCCAAGGGCACTAGTAAGGTTTAATGTATTAGAAGAAAGCTTGATTTCTTTCTCACTTTTGTTTTCTATATCCTGTAAAACTCAACTCTCTTTTACCTTCAATTGGAAAAATTATTTAGAGCCCACTAGGTACCATGCTAAGTCTCAGGGATAAAATAATGAACGAGGTCATTGTCCTCAGAGAGTTTAATATTCAGTAGAGGGAGCCCACTATTGAGTATGAGGTGAGGGTGCTGTGTAATTAGTGATGGTACATGGCGCTGTTCAAGCACATCAGAGGGGGCCTGAGGCACACAGGGGTCAGGTGTTAGAGCAGACCTTCTGAGGGAAGTGACCTCTCAGACTGGATTTGAGGGATGAGTAGAAGTTAGTCTGTGAAGAGAGGGGTAGGGGGATGAAAAGAAGGGGGAGCAGCATTTTAAACTGAAAGAACATCATGCACAAAATCCCAGAAATGAGAGAGCAGGAAGTCTTATGTCTGGAACCTGGAATGCAAAACGGGCAGGGGCGAGAGACAAGGCTGAGGAAATCCTCAGGGAGAAGCTCAGGCATGGCCTTCTAAGACATGCATGGGCTGTGGACTTCATCCCAGAGATTTTGAACAGAGGGCTGATGTGATCAGCTTCAGGTTTTTGGAAGATGGAGAACTGATTGGAGGCTGGTGAGCCTGGAGCCGGGGAAAGCAGCTGGAGGCTGTTTCAGAGAAGAGAAGATGCTGTGCTGGACTAAGGTAGTGGCCCTGGAGATGGAGAGAGGCGAATGCACTCAGGATCTCTTTTGGCCTGTGCTCGTTTAATGCCACTCTCAGTACCTATCACGGGGCCCACACACGGTGAAGACTTGGGGGTCTGCAGAGCATAGGTGGAACTCTGAAGGGGATTGCCCTGTTCAAACCCTGACTGCTCCTAGTAGCTCTGTGAGCATGGGTAAGTTATTCCATCTCTGGTGCCTCAGTTTTCTCAAATGCAAAATAGGGATAATAATAGTCTACATCCCCTAGGAAATATACAGTAAATGCATATACATGCAAGCACTTAGCACAGTGCCAGGCACATAAGAAGCACTCAATAAATATTAATTATGATTATTCAATGTGCTTTGTATTGTATTGCCATTGTCTTTACTTACAATCTTATCACATCCTCCGCAGTCTACTCCATGATGGCATCTTACATAGCATTCCCACTTTATTCTTCCCTTATCTTACTCTGCTCTGTAGATGGCTTCTAGATTAATCTTCAAGACATCTTTCCTCATATCACTCCCCTTTTCCAGATATCATAAACCTCCCAATAAGTCCAAACTCCTTAATCTGATAATGAAACCCTCCCTTAACCTGGTCTTATTGACTCTTCTCTAAGCTCATTTCCCATTGTAGTTATACTCCAATGTTGCCCTTTTGGTTTACAAGAATTTAAATTTGAAAGGAGTTTCAGGTACTATCTGCTTTGGCTGATGATGATGCCTGTCTTCACATTTATGAGAACTGCGTTAGATGCTGTGGACCTCCCAGGGAGCTGAGCACCAGGAAACAGGAGCCCTTATGAGGTCATCTTCCCAGTGTTTTTGGTTTGCAAGTCTATCGTAGTGACAATCTTATGCACCATTTGCATTACTTTTATTGATTTATTTTGTCTTTTGTGGACTAAAAAAGGACAGTAAAAGTTTAAATGTATAGTATGCAATAGCCATAAATGAGCTGAATGACGAGGTTCAGCCATATACAGAGTAATTAAGGAAGGGAAATTGCCTTGGAAGTCCATGCCATGATAGCCAGTGCTGTCTACTGAAGTGACAGTGTCCATTTTAAGGGGATTTGGTGTTGTTTTAGTATAAGTGGCTTAATTTCAGGGCTCAGGAAGCATCAACATCTCCTGAAATTAATAGTAATTATGTTTTAGACATAGGAATTTGCCTTTATGGAAGTTTTCAGGAAGAAATTACCCTTGAAAGGTTGAGGAAGACTGTTTTCTTCTAAAGGCACATTGCTCAGTGTTGGGCACCAGCTCAGCCTTGCCCTCCACACCGTACCATGCCTGCTTCCTGGTCTCGCTGGTGCTCTGCCCTCTGCCGTAGGTCCCTCCCCACCTTTCTTCTACCATTTTACCAAAGCCCAACTCTATTGCTAGGTCTTCTGTCCTCTGTGAAGCCTTTTGTAATAACTACAACCCACACTGATTTTCCCTTCTCTAAACTTTTATTATCTGTTCCCTATCCTTTATTTATATCTTTTTTGAGCAAATAATGTATAATTAACGTACAATAAACAGCACATATTTAAAGTGTACAAAGCTGAAGAGATTTGACATATGTATACTCCTATGAAACTATCACCATAATCAAGGAGATGAACATATCCATTACCCCCAAGTCTCCTCGTGCCCTGTTGTCATCCCACTCTTCTGCACACCCAGCCCTGTTCCCAGACAGCCACAGATCCACTTCCTGTCACCACAAATCCAAAGATGTCATGCATTTCACTTCTTCACTTGTTATATATTATTTTTGCCTTAAACACTCAATTATCTTGTAAAGATATGAAAAAAATAAGGGAAAAAGTATTATAAGTTTATCCCCATATATATTCCATTTCCCTTCTCCTGGTGTCTTAGTTCTATATTCCTGCATAACAAATTACCACGGAACTGGGTAGCTTAAAACATGTATTGTTTCACTTTCTCTGTGGGTCAGAAATAAGAGTGTGGTTTAGCTGGGTCCTCTATCTCCAGATTTCTCACAAAGCTGCAGTCAAGGTGTCCAGAGCTTCCGTCAGCTCAAGGCTCAACTGGGGAAGGATCTCCTGCTACGTTCATTCCTATGGTGATTGGTAGGACTCAGGTCTTGGGGGGCTTTTGGACTGAAGACTTCAATTTCTCCATGGCTGTTGGCTAGAGGCCACCCTCAGTTCTTCGCCACATGCGCTTCTCTATAGTGCAGCATCCAACGTGGTTGATTGTTTCATCCAAGTGGGGAAGCAAGAAGAAACAGAGATGGAAGTCACAGTCTTGTATAACTTAATCTTGGAAGTGACATCTCAGCACTCGCTGGATTCCATCCAATAGAAGCAAGTCTCTAGCTCCATGTTTCTTTTGTTTGGTACTTGTTGGACTTGGATTTCTAAGTTTATAGTTTTCGTTAAATTTGGAAAAATTTCAGCAATAAGGTCTTCAAATATTTTTTCTGTATTCACCCTTTCCTTTGAGAACATGTATATTAGGCCACTTGAAGTTGTCCCACAACTCATTGCTGCTTTTTCCATTTATTTTTTACGTCTTTTTTTTTAGCGTCTTACTTTAGAAAATTTCTATTGCCTCATCTTCAAATTTACTAATTTACGTTACGTTATGTCTAGGCTCTGTTAGTCCCATTCAGTGTATTTTTCATATTAGACATTGTAATTTTCTTCTCTATAGGTTTGATTTGGCTCTTTTAAAAATCTTCCACATCTCTCCTTAAAATGCTCATTTTTATCCCTCTATCTTCTTGAATATATGGAGTATCTTTATTATAATTATCTTAATGCTCTTTTCTATTATTCTATCATCTGTATCATTTCTAGTTCTGGATCTATTCATTACGTCTTCTCCTCATTATGAGTTGTATTTTATTGCCTCTTTATATGCTTAATAATTTTTGATTAGGTGATAGACAGTGTGCCCTTTTTTTTTTTTTTGGTGAGGAAGATTGTCACTGAGCAAACATCTGTGCTGATCTTCATCTATTTTGCATTTGGGACACAGCCAGAACATGGCTTGATGAATGGTCTATAGGTCTGTGCCTGGGATCTGAATGAACTCTGGACTGCTGAAATGGAGTGTGTGAATTTAACCACTACATCACTGGGCCAGCCCTAACAGTATGTCCTTTTATGTTGTTGAGTGTTACAACTTTTTTTTTGCATTATTTTAACTGTTTTTGAACTTTGTTCTGGGACACGGTTAAATTATTTGGAATCATTTTGATCCTTTCGCAGCTTGCGTTTAAGATTTGTTAGGTGGGATCACAGCAGCCTTTAGACTAGGGTTCATTTGGCCCCCTTACTTAGGTAACACCTTTCTGTGTACTAAACCTGACCCCCCCTGTATTATGAGGTTTCTCTCCTCTGGCTGCTGGGAACAGGCACCATTTCCAGTATTGAATGAGTGTCAGGAATTTTTCTGTCAAATCCTTGCTGGTGATTCTTTCCTCAACTTCAGGAAGTTTCCACACAAACATGCACTAATCAGTACTCAGATGAGGACTAGAAAGGAACCCTCTTCAGGTTCTGGAGCTCTCTCTGTGTGTAGTTCTGGTACCCTCTCTCGGGAATTCTAATTGTTTTGTCTTCCCCTAAAATTCTCAACTCTTTCTCTCCAACTCAGGAAGACTGCCTGACTCTGCCTAAGTTCCTAGTTCCTCTTCTCTGCAACCCAGCCTGGAAGTTCTGTCTCGTATCAAGCTGAGGCAATTGTAGGATTCATCTTTTTTGTTTCCTTCCTCTTAGAGATTACCACCTGTTGTCCAATGTCCAAAAACTGTTGATTCACATATTTTGTCTGCTTTTTCTTTTTAGTTGTTTAAGGTATAAAGGAAAACCTGGTCTTTGTTATTCTATCATGATCAGAAGCTGAAATCTGTTCCATATGCTTTAGCAACTGATAACACAGTTTACTCCCCCTATTTTCATATACCCCTTATGCCCATGAAAAAGTGCTCCCAAAGGGCAGAATCCACATTGTCTGACTTCTTTTGCACCTAGCACAGTGCTGCGCAGATGTTGGAAAGTATATATTTCTCTTTACATGGTCTTTTGGAAAAGTTGGATGTGAAGTGTCTTCCTTTTGCTTCCATAATAGTGCATCTTTGTGGTCCTTCTCTTATCTCTGTCTCCTCCATATTTATTTCCTCTTACCACTCCATAAATATAGGAGCTCCCCTTCACAATGTCACCCAATCTGATGGCTTCACCTATTATCTTTGTCAAATATTGAGTGGCAACTTCACAACACCAGAGGGCCTCAAACTGGAATTTATGTGCTAAATATTATAAAGGCGAACAGAAGCAAAAAACCTGCCACTTGGCAAAACTAGTCTGATTATCCTAATTACTATGCTTGGTTAACACCCATTATTTTGGCTATCTTCCCACCTTCTGATCCTAAGCTCCCACTCTCTGCTGTGATTTTGAATGTCTTCCCAACTCAGCTGGTAGCAACTTATGACTTTCCAAGACTTTCCCTGGATGGTCCTAAGTCCCTATCTCTCGGATCATAGACAGAGCCTGAGGTCCATTTGCTGTTTCTTCTACTGTTCCTGCATATCTAAGTTTCATCTCTGGCTAGATCTGTGTTGTGCTGAGGCCAACAGTATTCTGGAGGAGCTCCCTAATCCCTATTTATACTGCAGTTGCAAAATTATTCCTCCTTCCAGCTGGGAAAACTGGATTTGTAGATGAAGATATCAATGAAATTACTATCTCACAGGTGAAAGTCACTCCCTTCAGGACCAATGGCAGTGGGTCCCAGGCCTTGCTTGCTTGAATTAAAAACCCTGTCAATGGATGTGCTCACATTTCCATAAGGATACTCTGCTCTCACCTCAAGCCCAGTACATCCAAAATTCCACTTCTCATCTTCCCTATCAATCTCATCCTTCTACTGTGGTCCCTATTTTCATCAGTGGTACCCTCAACCTCCTCATGAGGCAAGCTTAAAGCTCAGGAGTCATCTTTGACACCTGGTCTCTTACTATTTTCACCTGATCTGTTTTCTAGTTCCAACAGTTCATATTTATGATGTCTCCTGTATGGTATGGATTCTAACCCTCCAACCTTTCTTTTATTCATTGTTTTCCCTACATTCCCATGATCATTCCTTTGCTGAAGGCCTCATCCCTGATGCCCCCACCTCTACCATCACCAATCCATCCCACACAGTATTTCCAGGTAAATCCCCCTCAAGGATTGCCTGCTTACGTGACTTCTCTCTTTGAATGTTTCAACAGCTCCCCACTGTCTACAAAACTAAGTCCAAGCTACTCTTTCAGCACTAGAGGAAGGCCCTTTCCTCAGTGATTTTGGCTTGTACTACCTTTGTAATCTTAGTCATCCTGCCTCATCCCACACCTGTCATCTCCAGCCAAACTGAACTTCCAGCTTCTCTTGGAATTCGATCAGGCCCATTTATATCTATTTAAACCTGTGAATCTGAACTTTAAGGCCCAGCACACATGCAACTCTTTCATGTCATCTTCTCAAAGTTTCTAGCCCAAAGAAATAGCCATGTGCTTATGCTTAGAACAGTGCCTGGCGCATAGTAGGCACACAAGAAGTATTTCTTTGGTGGATGAATGACTCTTTCTCTTTTATATTTTCATAACATTTGGTACTTGTCCAATAGCACTTTCGTCCTCCTGCTTTGACGCACCAATGTGTTCATTTATTCAACAAGAACTGACTGACCATCCATGATATGCAAGGTTCCATGTTACAGAGTTCACTGAATAATGGTTGTCTTTCTCACAGCAGTGTGAATGTGTCTGCTGTATACACAGCCATCTTTCCCACAGCAGTGTGAATGTGTCTGCTGTATACATGGCCATCTCTCCTACAGCAGTGTGAGTGTCCACTGTATACATGGCCATTTCTCCCACAGCAGTGTGAATGTGTCTACTGTATACATGGCTGTCTCTCCCACAGCAGTGTGAGTGTGTCCACTGTATACATGGCTGTCTCTCCCAAAGCAGTGTGAATGTGTCCACTGTATACATGGCCGTCTCTCCCAAAGCAGTGTGAGTGTGTCCACTGTACACATGGTTGTCTCTCCCTCAGCAGTATGAATGCAACCATTGCTTACATGGCCATTTCTCCCACGGTGAGCTTCCCAAGGGAACAGAGCACATCTTACCCCTCCTGGCTTCATTCACAGAGCCTAGCATAGGGCCTTGCATGACACACAGTACATGGTGAATTGAACAGAAACGGATTCTTTTCTGAATTAATGAAATAAACACAGCTCAAACCAGAGTCAGGATACTGATGATCTGTTTATATCTCAAAGGTCACTTAACGTCCCTGGAGGAAGTGATATTAGTGCTGATTTAGTTCTTTGTGTTTGACTTTAATCCCTTTCAAACAGAACAGAATTCTGTCCTTAGTGATCAACAGTAAGACAATACTACAAACAATGCAAAATCTGTCAAGTTTAGTCTCTTCAAAGGTGATCAAGCTAATTGAGTGGCAAACTTTAAAACCTGGCAATTTCCTCTGCTGACCTTGACAAAACTTGGCTTAAATATTTTAATTTTTAATATACAAAGTAGATACTTAGTGTAGCTATGATTTCAAATTTAAAAAGAGTTTTTTACAAATAATTTTACTGATGATCCTCGCATATACCACTTAAAATAGAGTTTGATTTATACACACCTTTCCTTAATGTAATTACTGTTTATAGATAGGACAACTAGAATATTCACTCTCTCTCATTTATAACTATGAATATTTATAGTAGATGCAAAAGTGTCATGAAAATGCTCTTCTCTTCTAAGAACTAACAATGGAATAGGCCCTTGTGATCACACCCAAAGGCGGGGCTCCTGTCCTCCAACCACAGCTGACTGGACCGGGGTTGATGCAAGCTGGGACAACAGATCCTTCTTCCAGGAAACGAAGTGTACTGGGGACTGAGACATTAGATAGTCTGTCCGAATTAATGTTTAAATTGGGAGGGCACTGCCCATGTGCACAAGGAAGAAGGGGAAGCCAACTTGTAGATGAGAAAGAATGAAGTCACCATGAAAAAGGGGCACTAATAATATTAAGCATGTGGTATGGGTCAGGCACTTTCTCATTTAATTCTCATAGAACTCAACGAAACTCAAGTGTTTACAGTCAAGAAAACTGAGGCAAAGAGATTATTGGAAGTGGCAGAGCAGGGATGTGAGTCCAGCAGTCTGTCTCTAGGGCCCACCTTGTTGGCCTGACATGACACTGCCCCGGATCAGCAGAGAGGGGGTGGGACCTGTGACTCCAGAGAGCAGAGCAGGCTGGCTTCCTTATCAAGAGATTTCCTGGGCTTGCCTGAGACTCGTCTGAACTTTTCTGTCTTTGGATATTATAAGAAAGACCACTTCCTTTCATTAAATTCTCCCTCTTTGCTTAACCAATTTCAGAGGTCTCAATGACCGGCAACCCAAAAGTCATATACAACAGCCCTGCCCCCTTCACTCACACCCAGCGTCAGGCTTAACATTGTCATTGAAGTTCACATGCAGATGCTCGCATTCCCATTTCCAGCAACCTCCTCTGCTGCTCATGTTAGTTTCTACACCTAGGCACACACGCACAGTAGATCTTTGCACATGCGTCTACACTGTACATACAAATCAGCTACTTGTTTGTGGAAACAGAAAGAGTATCATGCAAAGGATTTGGAAGAAGATGTCTGGGACTTTGCTTAATTGGTGGGCCTGGTTAAATTATGAGGAAATATTTTATTGTGAGCTGCTATCTGTAATATCTGCAATTAATGCTTTTAGCATAATTAGGAAGTTCGAACATTAGCTGGAGAAGGGTAATTAAATCTGTGTTTTGCCTTTCATGCTGCAATGGAAACCTTTCAAAACAACTGGGAAAGGTAAAGCCTAGCCAAATCCATTTTTCACCAAGAAGATTTTTTGGCAAACTTTTGCTGGCATCTAAACGTACACAAATCTTCAAATGGGTTATGCATGGCAGGCCCTGTGAATTGTAAAAATGCCATCTCTCAGCATTATTGTTATTAAAGGAAGAGGCAAAACAATGGATTATTTTACCAGGTATATAATGTAAGTATATAATGTAAGTCTAGTCCTTGTGGTCTTGGCTTCCTGCTGAATGAAACAAGGCAATCATATGTTGTTTGGGCTCTTCATTCAGACAGATCAGAGTGAAACCACTGCTCACCACCTAGAGCTATGCAACCTTGGGCAAGTTATTTTTGACCTTGGATAAGTTACTTTGTTACATTCTTTCCTCTGAGCCTCAGTTCCTCCATCAGTAAAATAGGATAATCACAGTATCTACATCACGGGATTGTGGTGAGGATGAAACAGGCACTCCATTGTTGGGAAAGGCAGTCTGCCATGGGCCCGAGCATCTGTACGCTTCCTTGCTGAGTGTGCCAAACTGCAAAGCCTAACTGTCCTCTGACACCGAGCCGTTTCTGTAGCTAGTCACACAGCCAATTAAGCAGGTCAGAGTGACACAGAGTGCCTCCCATCTGACTATTAGCTCCCTAGGGAGGGCCTGGCTTGTTCACTACTTGCTATAAATGGTGCTGAGCCCGTGGTCCTGGACTCCTCAGCTGCAGCACAAGCGCCTGCACGGGAGCCATCTGGAGCCATCATGTCATGTGATATTTAGTGGCAGAGGAACGGGCACTACCATGTGATGCTCCTGCTGTTTGCTGTACTGTAAATAAAAACTCTCTTGCTCTTATCCACTGAGTCTCATTGTCAACTTTCAGCAACTATGGAGTTTTGGCAAGCCAGTCTTCCTGCCTGCTTACTCATGTCCTCTGGATCTTTTTTGGAGTCTTGCTCCCCTTGCCATCTTCCATGATATGGAGTTGGCAAACTTCTTCCATAGGGGGCCAGAAAGTAAATATTTTAGGCTTTGGGGTCACATATGATCTCTACCGCATATTCTTCTTTGTGCATTTTTTCTTTAACAACCTTTCCAAAATGTGAAAACCATTTTTAATCCACAGGTTGAACAAAAATAGGCTGAGGGCTGGATATGATCCCCACTCTTCTGAGGCAGGAGTTCTTCCCTGATACCCACACAAAGCTCTTACAACAGGATGTACTAGATTAGTGAAAATTCAAAATACATACGCTATTCTTACACTTCATGCTTTTTGTTTTGTTAATCTCTAAACCTAAGGCAATCCTGTTAGTACTCAAAATAATGTTCCTAAATTATGGAGAACTTTCTGGTACACATATAATGCACAGTGATTAGTTCTTTCCACTCCTGCAAGTGAGGTCTGCTTCTTTGGTAACAGGACAATTCTTTATGTTAGGCTTCTCAAGAAGGCACCAAGAACAGGTTATAGGGGTAGACATTGAGCCCCTCAGCCTTTGGGGCAGTGGGCAAGTGGCTCTGGGCACGCCCCTCTGTTTAGCTCAGTGTGCTGTGCAAATGTTGCCACTCCCTATGTGTGCCAAGGAATGACAAAGGTTGTTAACCCCTACTGCAAATCATTAAATTACTGTTTTATCAAGTACAGCTTAGGTGTATAATAAGGAGGTTTTACATTTCCAGACCACTATTTTCAGCTACATTATGGGAGATGTGGAACTCAGAGGGCCTCACAGGTCCCTTTACTGAGGCCAGGTGACTGCAGAATGGATTCTCCAACTGGACAGCTGATGATAATAAGTCACGCTAACTGGTGAACTCTTAATGATCCAGACAGCCTCTGAGGAGAAAGGGGACCTAAAGCAGCCAGGAGACACCCCTGACATAAAGAATAAAGACCAGACAGACTTGGAAGACTGCTGAACCGGAAGGTGAAGGGTTAACAGGGAAAGGGAAGCCAGAGGAGCTAATCATCTGGCATTCACAAATTTCTAGGCACTGGTTCTAGCTAAAAAGGTAAACTTTCCACGGCCAAACCTAAACAAATGAAGAGAGGAAAAGCAATGGAAGGAAGGAGTAAATGGGAGAAGAGGAGGAGAGGAAACTGAAAGTAAAGAGCTGTGGGCTGCAGAAGCTGCAGAGGGGAGCAGAAACATTGACGGGGGTGATGGAGGTCACGTCCAGTGTGGTGACCAGCAGAGCCAGTTTTCAGGATGGGAGGATAAACTCCTACTGGTGTCTAATGGCTGGACCAAGTCAGCATCCCACAGCATCATAGGATCACTGAAGTTCTGTAACGATGACCTTGAGTCACTCAGGAATGCAAGAATCATGCACAGTCTGTTTTGTTTTCTGAGTCAGGAAAATATACATTTCATAAAGATGTCCCTCAAAAAATAGTTATGAGTTAAGACTTCAAAAATTCTATGCATAAAAGGATAGAGATTTTAGTTTTCTGATAAATCTGATTCCCAAACATATTCAATGACCAAAGCCATCCTTCAGTATGAATCTCATAGTATGGTGAGGGGTGGGGCAGATCAACGTTCCAAATTAACGTGTTCTGCTCCTGAACTGTCGTCAGTTCCTCTAGTTTTCCATCTGGCTGACGATAAGACTCTTGAGTTGTCATTGTAGATACATGACAGTGCCTGCTCCCTGAAACAATTTTTTTGTCATGTCAGAGGTGAGGTTTGGCAGTGGGGATCTGATTTTTTTCCTGTTACAGTGTTAATGGAAAAGTAGGGAAAGATGTATGAGACTAACAAGTGTACCTTCTGGGGTCAGAGACCAGAATCCTCTGAATAGTGAGCTGATTGACTCAAGGGGTGATAATGATTTTCTGTATAAAAAGAATTAGAACTAAACTGTACGTGTCTTGGAATAATGGCAACTTAATTCAGGCACATCATTGGGGAAACTGCTTAGTATTTTTTCTTTTAAAGCTTGACTGAACTCCTCAGAAAATGTTCCCGAAGGAAGGCTTTCTGAACGTTACCCTGGAAATGGAGGGCCACTGCCTCTGGAGTAAGTTCACATTCACCAGTGGTGGACAGATTTCAAACCTTCATTCCAGGCATCCGCGACTTTATTTGAAAAATATACTCATGCACTAAGATTGAACAGTGGTGATCTTCGGATGGTTGGAAGAGGAAGCTGTTACTCGAACAAACCAGTTTGCTTGTCTGAATTTCTAATTTTCTACAATGCACATATATTGCAACTGTAATAATGCAAAGCTCGTTTGAAAAAAGAAAACGATACCTAAGCCACTTGGCGGTGGGGGGATGGGGGGGAGTACATTTACAGAGGTTGGTGAACCACCAATTCACTTATCTCTCTTAACCATATTCACCTAACTAATACAATGAATGGAGTCAAAGGTGACTCAACGTCAGTGTTTTACAAACTTCCCTGGCAGGTAGATGCCTGCCAATGTCTGGGAAATGTCAAAACCTAGTAAGGACTATTCCTTCCTGTGTATTCACGGGCATGCTAATGTCTTTCAGCTTCTCCTGCCCTCACAGAGCGGATCAAGGAAACAGATCACTGACCCACTGCTGGTTGGAGCTTTGTGTCCTATGTTTTTGTTTTGTTTTGTTTTGCCTTCTAGAAATAAAAACAAAATCATAATCTAGCAGGACTGGGAAGTGCAAAACTCTCATTAACTACATTGTCTGCTTATGTCTAATTAGAGCTCATTTAACTCTAAAGCTAGGCTACAGATTTTTTTTTTTAAAGTGATACATCAGAATTTAATGCATCTAACTGAGGCTGCAATCTTTCAAAAGGCAGATGCCATGATACCCATTCTCGGTTTTCAGAGACTGCACGGGCACTCAAAGGCTAGGGGAGGGGAAATGTGCAAACTGTCTCTTGAGGGACATACAATGGTAGCATCAGCTTTCAGGGAGGAGCAGGGCGGGGTAGACTCTCACTGACCTGAGGAGTGACGTGGCAGGGCAGCTGAGTGACCAGCGCTGTCCCTGAAAGTCATCTCCTCAGGTGGCCAAATGTCGAGAGGTCACAGTAATGTGTGCCTTCAATGTTCGCTTTTTTCTACCATGACTGCAACCATCCCCATATTCTGTGCTAACAAAGCAGATGGTGGAGGCAAACTTTCTGACAGGCTGGTATGGCCAATAAAAGCCTTATATGTCTCTGCGTCTCCTGAGCTTTATTGAAAACTATATTGGCATAAATATGGAAGTCTGAACATGTCCTCACTTGCATGTTATTCAACAATTCCCAGTGGCCCATCCTCCCAATGTATCTTTGTTACAGCAGGAGGGAGCAGGGGGTCCCAGTGTCCTGAACCCAACAGAGGTCGCCTGGGTTCCCCTGGCCAACATCTCAAGAACTTGTGTCAGGAGAGAGGAGACAGCCAGATGCTGTACTGTGTGGGTAGTATGAGTTTTCCACACCTGAAAAAGGTACGTTCGACTCAATGGACAGCTTGAGGCTCATGCCACTGTAAGAGGGTCCGGGGGGAGGAGCTGAGGTTATCCAGACCCTCAAAGCAGAACTTTGTCTTCAGCTGGTACTCTCTTCCAGCACTCGGATGCAGGTGAGGAGACTCGACCCTCCAGTGGCCTCCAGAAAAGACCATGTTCCCAGCTCCACCCTTGGATGGTGCTGTAACACTGGGGAAGTGCCCTGGCTGTCTTCAGGATGCTGAGATTCTGACGGGGCAAATAGGAATATTTTATATGTGGAGATCATTTACTCTTTTAAAGTTTTTAAAAGTCTTTTCATATTTATTGGAAAAAATGTTGCTCTCTTCCACATATATTCTCCAGCATCACCTAAATGGCAGGTTTTGCTAATTGTTCTACTTCTACTTTATGGCATACAATGTGTACCACTGTGAAAACACCCAGATTTTATACTTTGCTGATTGAAATAAAAAAAAAAATCAAGATTCAGAACAACAAAATTATTAAACAAGGCTTCTAAAAGCAATGTGGAAATGGGGAAGAAGGGGTATGTTTAAAAACCTTCTGGGTGATCGGGATTGTAGTAGATCCATTCACATATTATTTTGTTTAATCTTCAGAACAACACTGTGAGGTATTATTGTCTCTTTATTTACAAATGAGGAAAATGAGGCTCAGAGAAATAAAGATCATGTCGCAGATAAGGGGCAGAACCAGTGTTTTGAACTGTCACTTGTGCCTCCTTCACCACACTGGCCCCCAACCCTCCTATGCCAAATTGTAAATTTTCCTTCCATCTCCCCACCTGGAAACACGCGGGCATCATCAAGTTGCATCATCAGGGATTGAACATTTAAAGTGAAATAATCCAGAGAACATAGTCACCTGAGAATAGGTTCAGATTGCATCTGTGTTACATTCTCGGGGTCACTGCTGCTCGGAATGAGATATCGTGGTGCACGACTTTGCTTGTTTACCAGAAGAGCTTGCACAAGGGTGTTAAAGCAGAAGACAAGTCCCCTAAATGTAACTCTTGATTCCAAGAAGCTATTTACAGCAGAACATTGGAGCTCGCATAATGCGACCAAGGAGCGGCACTGAAAGAACTCTGAGCACAGGCAGATTCAGCTTTTAAAAAGGCCAAGATTTCAGAAAGGTTTTCACTGAGATTTGTGCTTCTTTCTGAAGTCATCTTATTGTTATGAAACAAACACACAACTCACTGCCAAATGGAGGGGTTCTGAAAGAAACACACAGAGAGGTTTCAAAATCAAGTGAACAAATATGGTTGAAAGGGAAGTGTTGTCACAGGCATTTTGTTTTGTTTTTTTTTTTTACATTGTAGAAAACAAAACAAAACAAATCCAATGGTTAGGGCAAAGGGCAAGGATCTCTAACGGTAGAACAAGATCTTGTGGATGACTGGGAGATTCCAGGGCCACATAGCACCGGTTCAGCTCATCCTCCCTCAGTCTCTACAGTGTCCCCAGGAAGGTGGTGCAGGCAGCAGTGCCCCACCCGGCATGACTCAGGAATTTCAGTGTTTCCACTCCCTGCCCTGCTCAGAGACAGGGACACACACATTGTCAAGACCCCTGCTCGCCCTTGCACAACCCCAGTCAGGCCCCACTACCTGTGACCTCAAGGAGCTACATGTGAATCAAGAGCTACATGTGACATAAAATCATTATGCCCGTGGCTCTGCTCTGCTCCTGGTAGGGGCTGGCACCATCCTGGTCGGTGCTGCAGGAAGAATGTGTTCCAATACTTTGGACTTAGAAACCTTGAGGACTATCTCTTGGAAAGAAGAGCCTAGATCAGGCATGGAGAAAATTAGGATCAGGGGTAAAGTCATTCAAAGTGAAAGCCAGCTGCTCAGGAAGCCCACCAGTGGAAGAAGGCGACGGAATGGACAATTCAGCAACGCAGAACTCAGAACCTCAGAGCCTGCCTCCCCAATGGCTCAATTTTCAGATTAGCAAACCCAGCCTGGAAACGTACCTAAAAAGTAGCAATTATCAGATGCACCGTTATTTGATGTACCACTAAGAGAGAGGCAAGATGCTGCTGATAAACTTCGATAGACCATCCAGTTTCAGAGGAGATAAATGTAAAGGGAAAAAAGGGGAGTGTCTTAGAATTGATGAGATGCAGTAAACAACTTATCCCCAAATGCTCAGTACTTGGTCCTTAGGTCTCTTTTTGTTCTCCACTACACTGTGTGCCTGTCATTTCACAGATGAGAAACCTAAAGTCCAGAGGTTGGGAGACTTACTCAAAGTCACTGAGCTTACAAGGAGCTGGGGGCAGGACTCCAGTTAGACCCGTGACTCCTACGAGTTGGCTGCCACGACTCTATGTGGACTTTACTTGAAGGAATGATCTTTGGCTCTGGAAAACAGAAGTAAATTCATTTGCAGAACATTTGCTTATGGTCATCTAAAAATTAAACTGCTGCCTTGAACACATGCGGACAGGTTGGGAGCAGCTTGGATAGGCAGTTGCCAGTGGGGAAGTCGGTGCCTCAGGATTTAAAATGTGCTCAAGAAAATCTATAAAGTAGTAATCCACAGGCCCAGGAATTAAAGATCTACTTATAGCAGTTAGACTTGACACCTTACTAGATCCAGACTTACTGGAAGGTGGAGGGGGTGAGAACAATCGATTCTATATTCCATAGGCCTAGCACTTCCCTCCATCCCAAAGCTAGTGTGCTAAGATTCTTCCACAACTCCTGTGCCACTATATAAATGATGGAAGTTTGCCATGCCTGTCACTAAATGTCCAGCCCCAGGTGGCCCAGAATCCCCTCAGACTTGAGAAGAGGGACAAGGCCACACAAGAGGACAGCTCCCTCTGCCATGCCTCCTCTGGCCAGGCTGGCATCACGACACAAATTAGGCCTTGAAGAGAATGATCTGGAATGTCTCATTTGGCTGGTGCCCCAGGAACCCCAAATACTATGCACCTCCTGTCCACCTACTAAGTTAAGCTTAGGGAGGCATCGACTCCAATTCCTCGTGTGGGAACAGGTTTCCTTTCACTCAAAGCATAAGAACCCCTGAATTACAGGTGAGCGGACATAAGGACTGTCCCCCACCCTGCACCATCCCCCATTCCCTGGGCTGGTCGTCTGGCTGTGAGCTGCCTTGGTTTTCTGAGTAGGCCAGTGACTTGGACAATAGAAAAAGGTTGCATCCAGACTCTCTTGGCTCCTGTAGGAGCCCTGGGAGCTCTGCCCGCAGATCGTCTCAAGATGAGAGCGCGGTGCACTGTGATCTCAAAAACAGTGGGAAACAAGACCCGGCTGCTCCCTGGCCACCCTCTTGGTGCCCATGACCCGACACAAGACCTTGAGGAGCGCCCGCAAGAGAAGGAGCCACAACACTGCCCGCCCTGGCGGGAGCAGAGGCCCACCCTGCTCACAGGATGCCCAGTGCCATCACCCCATGCCGGGCTTCTGGCCTTTATTTGCCTTGCTTCCTCTGCCTCATGAAGAAAGGAACCACTTGCAGAGATGTGCCTTCAGACCAGTAGCTTAAGAAATGCATCACTCCAATGGAGACCCTGACTGTGTTCACAGGCACCACGGGCACGTCAGCTCTGTTGCTGGACCGTGAGGCCCTCGGCCCTCCCTGTCTGACTCTGGCTTTGGAGGCCCCAGCTTGAGTCTGGAAGGCAAGCCACGCCTGCCAGCGCCAGCTGAAAGCGGGGTGGAGACTGCATTCAGATCTGCTGCCTGCCCGTCAGCGACTTGGATGACACAACACTCTGAGCGCTGCGCTACACTCCCTGCGTTTCAGTCCCCTCCTGGAGGTGAAGCAAGAGTTTAGCCTTGTGCTTTCCCTCCGAACGCCTGCAAACCCTCTTTAAGCTTCCTCTCAGAGGGCTCGCTCTCTGTGGGCACTCTGGAAAGTGAGACAGATCAACAGGAGGTGTCAGCTGCTCTTGCTTGTCATCAGGAGAAGCCCTATGCACACACCATGGCCACCCTGACACTCTCTACCTGTAACGAGAGACTGGCAGCCAAAGCATGGGGTACTGCATGCCTGCAACCAGTCTAGTCTGGTTCGCTGCCTGGAAGGTTATTGCTATTTCTGAACATGAACAGCTTGGGCAAACCAGCTCATAATCCACTATTGTCTTTCACAGCATTTCTTTTTTCTAACAAAGAAATATTTTTACAACTGTGGTTTTCACTTCTGAGTTGTACATTAGAACCATACGGTGATATTACAAAATCACCAGCATCTAAGAGTTTCAGGTTAGATGGGGCAGTGACATTGGAACGACAGGAAGTGTCAAATCTCAAGACGTTAACCATGTGATTGGCGACATTCTCAATTCATCACAGCGCTTCTTAAACATGGGAAAGCACCACTACTCTCAGAATGAGCAGAACCCAAAAATCCTACAGATTTGCTTGTATTTCTAGCATACCATTTTGACACTCTACCAAACTTAAGCTTGGTTTAATTCAGTCCAATGAAATGACATCATTGCATTTGGCTATCTTTGAGTAAGGAGGAGACAGAAGTAAATGATCAAAAGGAAAAGTTCCTTCTTTTGTTCTGGAAAAAAGAAATTGGATGCAAAATTGGTCAAAGAAAGCACAATAGACAACTGATCCTAAGCTGCCTTTTCTCTCTGCTGTCAGCAGGACCACGCCAGCGACATGGACGCTGGTTTCACAATCAATTACTGTTTCAGTTAATTTAAGTGCCAGTATTATTTTTCCCTCCTTTTTCTTTTTCTATGCACACTGACAAATAATCAGGGTACAACGTGAAAATTTCAAATCTCATTTGAAGTTGAGATGGTATAAAATTCAGGAAGGACAAAAGTCTTATCACAGATACAGCCCCCATATAAAGGGTGAGGCATAAAACCAGAATAGATCGACTTTCTTATTTCCTGACCTGTACAAACTTAATTATCTAGACCTGATGTTCTAGTAATCTGATTTCCAAATGATGCAATGTTCTTTTCCTTAATTTTTCTTGAGACAAATGCTCTAATTTTATTTGTAGCATTTGGGGGAAAGTAAAGTTCAATGCCTAATTTTTCTGATACATTTAGAGCTATTTTCTTCTGCTTTCTAGGAGACAAAATAGAGAAACAGAAATGGGATCAAATTCCATAAATAAATTATGGTTGGTTTCTCTTTAAATATCATAAACTGCTGAAAAGAAATGAAGTCATAGACATATATTAATTTTATTTTGAAAGCTGACTAAGAGATGGCATTAAAATTAAAGAGTTTTGCAAGAAGGAAAATGAAAGGAGGGGAAAAAAAACCTGTGAAGACTTCAGAAATAATGAAACACTTGTATTTCCTTTCCAGCCTCTCCCAAGACATCAGGATCCTGCTTTATCCTGCTATTTTTTTGCTGCTTTATCCACCATAACGGTGAGATACTTAAGGAAACACCAAAATGTTGGTGTATTAGCTGACAATCTGTCAGTGTGTTGCTTAATAATGGCTACATTTTGCCCAATATTCTAGCCACTGCTTCATCTTCTCAGTATATTAAAAATCCCCCAAGGAAAAACCACAAGTTAAATAACAGCAGAACAAGAGGATCTTACAGGTAGACATGGATTTGGCTGGATTTTATGACCTTCTTTTATGTCCTTTCAGAACTTATTTAAAGAGTTAGGAGAGTCAGAATGTATTAGCTCATGACATTTTTTTGGAGCTGAAACCAACAAAAAAACCAACTCTGAACTTAAGTTTTCACCAGCTCAGCCCACGTGCAATGCCAACCTCTGTTGGCCCTCCCCTTAAAGCCCTCCCCTCTAGTGCTCCCCATGACACGGTCTGTCTCCCTGCAGACAGAGCTCTAAGGTGGCCCCGCAGCCAAAGCCAGGTGGAGAAATGGGGTTATTGTGAAGATAATTTTAGGTCAGAATACAGCGTTCATCATAGCGTTTCTTAAATATGGGAAAACCAAAAACCAAAACTGGTCCTGCTTGAAATTGCTTGGCTGTCCTCATTTCATCACTTTGTTTTACATGGACAGACACTGCTCCAGGACTTACCCAGATGACAAACAACCACGACATTTGACACCAACAGTAATGCAAAGTGGAGACTGAACTTAACAATTTTTGTAAAGCCCCGCCCACCTGGATATGTTAATGTGAATGAATGTGATGGACCGGCACAGACGGAAATAAGGCCCTCCTGCAGTTCATCTTCTTGACCTACACTGGCAGATTTATGGGATTTGGGTTTGCACTATATGTAAAGTTCTTACATCTGCATAAGGATCTTTTGACTTGTAAAAAGGACGCATGCTCTGGGAAAGAACTGCCTGGTGGATTCTAGGTACCAAACCATCTGCAAAATTACATGCCAAATCCTCAAAGCTTGCTGTGTCCAGACCCACAAGCCAATCAATTTGGGAGGAAATTGGCTCATATAACATCAACTCCATAATCCCAGTGGCCAAGATCCAGATGCTGGATGTGAAATCACAGGTGGAATCTGCTCTCAGGCTGCAACATGCCAAGATGCAACCAAATGATCTGGATAGGAGTCAAGCAAGGTGAATGTTGGTAGTATGGGAGCCACTCAAATTGGAATCACATGGTATTAGCATGACCCATGATGATAAAGACTATCCTTGACCAAACTTTACTCAGACTTCTCTGAGCCCTCTTCTTGACTAGGCCTCAACCTTGGGGCCCCCTCATCCCCCTCTCCATTCAGTCTTTGGCCTGCCTAGCCCAGTCTTAGCAAGAACTCTACTAAGTCAGTTTAACAAGAATCCCCCTACCTTTGATGTCTGATTACCACTGATACCTGACCAAGTTCCTCATCCGCCACCTTTGATGGGTAAGTCCTTGACCTGCATTCAGCAAGATTCTTGTTCAGTCGGCTTATCAAGAATCCCACAGCCTTGATGTCCCCTCTTAGTGATTTTCCCTCCACTGACCCCCTCACCCTGCTCTTTGGCTGTCAATCCCCACTCGGCCTGTTGTAGTTGAGTTGAGCCCCATCTCTCTCCCCTATTGTGATAGTCTTGACGCCTATTTCAAAAGTCTTGAATAAAGTCTTCTTCCCCTTTCAACAGGTGTCAGAATAATTTTTTCTTTAATAGTGGTGATTGTACTGCAATAGGAGCCAAAGGTCAAGGCATTTTGGTGACAACTACAAATGTCACTGTCCGCATAGCAGGGAGCTTAAGTTTTTCTTTTTGTGATTACTAAGATTAAATAAACTTTTTAAAAAAACTTTAATCATTTATTTTACTTGTTTCCCCTTCTGGTGTTGACTATTTTAGTTCTGAGGCTTTGTCTTTAAGCAAACTTAATTTTGGAATAAGTTAGATATATAGAAAACATTGGCTATTTTAGTTATGAGGCTTTAACTTTTAAATTAACTGTTTATTTTGGAATAATTTTAGATTTATAAAAAAATTGCAGAGGTAGCACAGAGAGTTGCCACATACCCCTAACCCAGTTCCCCCCATTGTTAATATCTTACTTTTGTCAAAACTAAGAAACCGTCATTGGTACATTACCATTAATTAAACTTTAAATTTAATTAAACTTATTATTAACTAGACTTCATCCAGATTTCATTAGTTTTTTCATTAATACTCTCTTTCTGTTCCAGGATCCAATCCAGGTACCACATTGCATTCAATTTTCATGTCTCCTTAGTATCCTCTGGTTTGTGACAGTTTCTCAGTCTTTCCTTGTTTTCATCACCTTGATGGTCTTGAGGAATATTGGTCAGGTGTCCAGCAGAAGGTCCTCAGTCTGAATTGGTCTGCTGGTTTTCTCATTAGACCAGGGTCATGGAGTTTTGGAAAGAACAACACAGAAGTGAAGTGTCTTTTCCATCACATTTTTTCCATGATCACATTTTTGTGATTATTTTGATTGTTCTGAGTATTGCAAAGATGGAAGCTTTGGCTTATTAACTTCAGAGCAAGACTCTTAACATTCCATAGCCATCCAAAAGGAAACACTACCCAAGGCATTAGTGAGGAATTTTGCTCAAGATTTCATGGTGGAAGGTGGGAGAAGGTGAGGAGGAGAAAGTTACATGGCATAAAGCAGAGCACAAGGTAACGAAAATCCCCACTAATATCAGTGTTCTACCTTCTTATATAGGAAGGTCAGCCCATGTGGCCTTCACTTGTCCAGGCAGCTTCTGGAACCCACCAACTTCAATCCACCTGTACCCCAGACCCCCCAACTCTTTTCTTATGTCTGTGTACACTCATAACCCAGTTCAGTAAAGGTGATTCTAAAGATCCACCTGCACAAAGGTCACCTAGAGACAATAAAGCTATGGAAAATAGTTTGGAGGTTCCTCAAAAAATTAAAAATAAAACTACCATATGATCCAGCAATTCTATTTCTGGGTATTTATCTGAAGAAGACAAAAATGCTAATTCAAAAGATATACTATGCACTCCTATGTTCACTGTAGCATTATTTACAATAGCCAAGATATGGAAGCAACCTAAGTGTCCATTGATAGATAAATGGATAAAGATGTGATATATGTACAATAGAATATTACTCAGCCATAAAAAAAAATGAAATCTTGCCATTGCAACAACATGGATGAACCTAGAGAGTATTATGTTAAGTGGAATAAGTCAGACAAAGACAAATACCATATGTATTTCACTTATATGTGAAATCTAAAAAACAAAACACACAAACAAACATAAAACAGAAGTAGACTCATAGGTACAAGAAACAAACTAGTGTTTGCCAGAGGGGAAGGGGGTGAGTGGATGGGTGAAATAGGTAAAAGGGATTAAGAGGTACAAACCTCCAGGTATAAAAGAAATGACTCACGGGGGTGTGATGTACAGCATAGGCAATATAGTCAACAATACTGTAATAACGTTGTATGGTGACAGTAACTAGACTTAGTGTGGTGATCATTTTGTAATGTGTAAAAATATCAAATCTCTATGTTGTACACCTAAAACCAATATAATATTGTATGGCAATTACACTTCAATGAAAATATAATAATTTTTTCAATCACAAATAATTTTTTTACATGAAAGGTTTATTAAAATAATTTCTACCCACAATCTATCAGGTGAGAAGTGACTTCAACACAGTGTCCACCTACGCAAGACGAACTGGAGAGTTGTGGCAAGTTGTCCCAGTCCTGGCACCTGGGGGGCAGGATGGGGGGGGGTAGGAGCTTATACAGCCTCAATGCCAATACTGGCTTTCTTCACCGTCATGTTCACAAGGCCACCAATCACTCATTACTTTGCTTTAGTTGTCAGCCACTCACTGCCCCCTCCGTTCGTCCCAAAAGGTCTTTAGAGAAGACGACCCCTAAACCTCCCAGGGAAGTAGAAATGAAGCTATAAATCTCAGGAGTCATTCATTCATTTATTCACTCACCGAAAAATTATTCTTTGTGTTTAGTTGCTAAATCAGCTAGTCCCTACCCAGAATACAGTTTTTCTTTTATTTACTTATGTTTTGAGTCAATAGATATTTTCTAAGCTCCCACAAAGTGTCTGGGACTGAACTAGACACAATCCGTGCCCTCATAGAATCTACAGTCCAAGGAGATATATAGGAAACAAATAATCATAAAAATAAAGTATTTCAAACTATGACAAGAATCATAAAGAAAATATCAAGGAAGGATGTAATGAGATCTCCTCTGTGTGTGTGTGCACATGTCATTTGCAGCATGTCAGGAGGAGCTGATTTGCTTTTTCAGGGTAGGGGCCAAGGTATGTTTATATGAGGGAGTAACTTTTGCAAGAGATCTGATGAATGAGTAAGAGTTAGCTAAGCAGATACGAAAAGTGCAGTCCAGGCTGAAGGGAGGCCCTGCTGGAATATTCTAGGAACTGCAGAGGACAGTGTGTTCGGAGCATAGAGACCTGTATGACCTCAGCAGTCGTGCAGGGCCAGGTTAAGACCACACTGGAGATTGTGAATGCTGCCCTCCATGCAGGCAGCAATGGGAAGTGCTCAGGAGGGCAAGAGTTAAGCACCTCCTTCACTGCATGGAAGAGCACGGTGTGAACTGTGACTCAGTGCTGACTGACCTGTCCCTGCCTCCCTTAGCTACCCACCCTGCTCCTTCCACGCCCACACCCACCTCCTGCTCAGGAAGCAGGAGAAGGAGGCAGCAAACCCACAGGTCAGCTCCAGGGCCCTGGGTGCCCTACCTAACCAGGGTCTGCTGCGGATAAAGGCTGCAGCTTTCCTCTTCAGAGGAAGGAAAGAGCCACCCCGGTAGATCAGGAACCACAGCAGCCCTGTCAGCATATTTGCCTCTGTGCTCGAGGGTCACCACCTACACTGGTTGTTGCCAAGCCTTGTGTCTGCACCTGGTCAGCCCTCCTCGACCGACGGCTCTGCTCAGTGGTTCCATCACCTCCGTTTTCCAGTGAGAAAGAATCTGGGCTCATGTTTTGTAAATAGTATAAGAAGGACCATATTTCTGTTGATACTTTGGTTTAATAACCAGGCAAAGTAACAGAAAATGATAACAGTGTAACAACAACAAAAAAGTACTAGTTATGAAAACAGTGGCACAGGGCATTTTGTACTAAATGAATTGCTGCTGATACACAATGTTCCCATTAGTGTTTGTCAAAACCAGGAACTAAAAGACCTGTCAGTGACTTATGGAATATTGGGGGTCTAGCGGGTACTGCATGTGTATTGGAAATAAAAGGAGCAGAAATGTGCATGGTGGAGGAAGCAGAGGCAGTTGAAAGGGACATCAGAACCCAAGACGCTTGGGCAATAGCAACTTTCTAAAGTGGAAAGGATAATTCAACCAAACTTCAGGATAACAAGAGCTTGTCCAGGGAGCCAGAAGACCTGCTGGGTTCTAGCACCAAGTCTGTCATTGACCATCTGCGTGACCCTGGGCAAGTCAATTTCTCTCTCTGAGCATCCATTTCCACATTTGTAAAACGTTGGGGTGGGGAGGGAAGAGGATGAGAAGAGTTTATATCAATCTTTAAGGTTTCTTATAAGTTAAATATTTTATGATTCTGCAACTTGAGACCTCCACTGTCTAACGTAGTAGGCTCTAGGCACTTGTGGTCATTTAAATTAAGTAAAAGGAAAGTTGCAGTTTCTCAGCTGCACTAGTCACATTTCAAATGCTCAATAGCCAGATGCAGCTCATGGCTAGTGAACTGACCTGGGCAGAAAGAGAATCTTTCTATTATCACAGAAAGTTTTATTGGACAGTCCTGTTCTAGACATTTTTCTTTAAAAGATACCCTTGAGAGGTCTGATGTGAACACGACTCATATTCTTAGTCATGGACTTTATTGTAAAATGAACTATTGCCACCAAGAATACTACTGAGAGTTGACATTTATTGAGCACTACTATTGCTAGAATTGTGCTAAGGGCTATTTTGATTTAATCCTCACAATAACCCTCTGAGATAGGTACTGTTATTTTCCCCATTTTACAAATGAGGAAAACAAGATTCAGAGCGACTGTGTGAGTTGTTCAGAGCCACAATCTACAAGTGACAGGGCTAGGACTTGAGCCCATTGACTGCCGTAATCCAGAGACCCTGAGGTTTCGCCCTGGCCCCATGCTTGGTCTCTGGTCCTGTTGTCTTATGGCCAAGCTTCAAAAATTCCTCACAATCACCCTGTTGTGGACACTAGGCCTTTGCACATGCTTTGTCTAGGATGCCCTCTCTCTCTTGCTTTCCTTTGCTTGGCAACCTACTATTTGTCATTTGATAACTAACTCAAATATCACTTCTCCATCGGGCAAAGTAGTTACCTTGTCTGCTTGGGTTTCCACTACACTCCATTCACACCTCAAACACAGAGCCCACCAGGCTGTGTTATACTATCTGTTTGCAAGTCTAGTCTCCCACCAGACAGTTAGTGCATTCAAGATGAAGTCTGTGCCTCAATCATTTTTGTATATCCTCAGTTCAAAAAGGTGCTGAGTCGATGTCTGCGGAATGAAAATATCAAAATATCTTTCTAAGATTAAGAGTCACCACCTTTTCCAACCACTCCAGCTTATCTAGATGCTTTCCACTTTCCCTGGACCTTGCAGTTTTGACACTTTCATTATCTGCAAGCAGAGGGCTCCAGGGCTTGCAGACAGGGAGCAAAGTTAAATACACACATGTACAGATACATAGATACCTACACACATAATCACTATTTCAGAGACAAGTCATTCTTCCCAAGTCTCTCCGCAAGCAGGCTGTCATTTACAGGCAAGGAAATACTGCCTCTTCCTACCAATTATGGTGAAGTTCCGTCCACGTTTTCCACCATGCACCAGGCCTGGGCAGTTCTCCGGGCTACCTGCCTACAGTGACAGCACCCACTCAGAAATACTGAAGGCCTATCAGGGTACAGCTTGGCTGCTGTCTTGCTTCAACCCCTTGCCAAAACAGCAGGACTGCAGCTGCTCTACGAAGGGATGTTAAAGTTATTCACAGGGGCCTTGGTGCACAGCTAAAAAGACCCCGGTAACCCCACACATCTTCCCTGGGAGCAGAACAGCGCCACCCCACTGCCTGCCCTGCAGCTCTTCACCTCACACAGAAAACAGAAGACCAAAAATGTACTCCTGGCATCTCTGTCCTCTAAAGTTATACAAGCACTTCTATTTAGAGTCATCTGTTTGCTTCTGCATTTTAAAAAGAGCGGATATAGGTCCAAATCTAACAAAAACCCAAAAAACTAAACTAACCAATCAACCTAACAAACAAACAAAATCAGAACTATTACCAGAACAAAACATGGGAGGAGAAATACTATTTATCGAAGACCTCCTGTGTATCAGGATTGCTCTGGGTAAATTAATCTCTTACAGTCCAACAATCCTAAAAGTATGTTTAACGATCACATTTTACAGATGGAGAGATTGAAGCCCAGAAAAGAAGTGCAGAATAAGTGAAAGAGCATGGGTTTAAGGGCAGAGAGATCTGGGTTCAAATGTGGAAGCCACTAGCTCCGCGGCTTTGGACAAATGCTTGGACCTCTTTAAGCCTCTGCTTTCTCACTCAGAAATAGAGACCAGTAGCACCAGCACTCCAGGGCTGCTGCAGAGTCAGATAAGTAACTGTCTGTAATGCGCCCACCATGATGGCTGGCACCTTATTAGATTTAACGTTAGTTCTCCCTTTGCTTGTCTGATAAACGGCAGAGTTGGAATTCAAAAGCAGGGTCAAGGACCCCAAACCCAAGTTCTTTGCAGATCTGTCATGAGAGCTTGTCTGAGCTGCTCCTCTGCCACTGTGGTGACAGAAGCAAACTAGCTGAACCTGAGTGGCTCTTTCCTTTGTATTATTGGCAAAACGCTATCTATTTTTTAATATGTCTATGCCCAGATGTAAATCTTTTAGAAGTCAAAATCGAAACACATAAATCATGCATCTCCCAGTGCATTATAGTGTGCCTTCGGAGCAGCCTGATCATAAAAATCTCTCTGCCAGCCACTTAATGTCATAGAACTACTTAGGAGAAAGGCTGAACATTGGCAAAAGATAATAGAATTAATTACCGGGTTTCATTCCTGGGGAATTTTCAAAAAGCCAGTAAGACATAAGGAGCAACAATAGTCTTTCTTGTCCTAAACCTCTCTAGCAGTACCTCTGCGTTGAAGTAGGCTGTGTATTCTTCTGGAAAGAAAAAAACATGCAAGTCGACAAAAGAAGTTCTTGTCAAAAGTTGTAAGCTGCGTTTAGAATCTCAGCAGTTTTCTTGCTGGTCACAGATGTATTTGTCCTTTGCTTGGTATGGAGAAGGACCCCGAACTTTTAGAATAACCCTTTAAATCTAGACTGCAGGGAATGCACTGTCCATCATGCCATGGAATTTCTTTTGCAGACAGCTCCCTCTCCAATGCATAAGTCTGTGGAAATGGCCTCACCTGACAACACGTTTCCCGGTGCACCACTTTCTTACCCTCAATGCCCTAAGAACATTGTAGAGACAGCTGTGGTACAACGAACAGTGCAAAGTTGGCATCATGAGATCTGCATTGGCTCTGCTCCTTTCTCTGTCACTTTGGACGTACCACCTCACTTCTCTGAGTCTCGATTTGTCTCATCCATATAATGGGGGTACTAAGTGACTGCCAAGAGCTTGTGAGGATTGAGTGCCATTTTTCACCTGAAAGCTCTGTGGAAACCACAAGGTGCTATTTGAATGTTTTATTAGAATTTAAGGAGCAGGAGCCTGAAGAACTATATGCTTAGGGTAATATTTTCCATTTTCAAATTGAAATTCATACCTGCCACTAGTCTGATTAAATTTAGATCAGTTTTGGGGGGGGGGGCCTAGAGTGTGAAGACCTTAATTACATAAGTGGCTTCCAAGATACTGAGAGCTGTGTGCATTAAAATGTAGCTTTTATGGCATTCTACACAACAGAGTGTAATGGAAAGAACAGCAGACCAGGAAGTCAAAACACCCATAACTGACTCTCAAGGCTTTCACTGACCGCCCCAGTGACACATCTTGGAGCCATTCTGGAGCCTCCCCCCCATTTCCTTATTGTAATTTGAAAGGACAATCTCTGTCCTTGTGGGTGATCTGAGGGTGAGATGAATACATGCGAGGGTAATCTGTGTGTTGGAAGCCGCAGCCCCAGTAAATTGGAGCCAGCACTCCTGTTCCTATAAGGACACCCTCAAGCATCAGACTGGCCTGAGGAGCTTTAGGAATCTTCAGAGAAAGAGTAAATCATTTAAGAGTCAAATTAATTGCAGAATGAATGGTAGATGTTCTTAACGGTATTGGGGATCTGGAGTTCAAGTACTGGATACAATCTATGGATCTTCTTCCAAGGCAAAAAAGGCACAGAAAGTTCAACACCGGATACAATTTCAGGTATTTCATGGACCTCCTGGTGCTGATTTATGGGTCATCTAAGTTTTGGTGGAGCTTAGGTTAAGAATCTGTTTTAGATCAGAAAAAGCAGATCCTAAAGCTCATCTCATTTACACTGTTATTTAACAAATGACAAATGTAGGCACAGAGCTTTTTAGTGACCTTACCACAAACTAAAATACAGTTTTAAATACGTTTTTTCCATTTTAAAATGTGACAACTTACATTATATAAAGAAAGCTCAGTTATTTGGAATATTTTATTTACCTGAAAATTTAATTTATCATCCCTGCTAAATCGAGACAAGCTTATGCATATCTTAAGCATTTTCCATACCATAAACTGAATTTATACCTTGAAATGATGCCGTGCAGCAAGGAAGCACAGATTGAATTAATCCAATGTCCCATTGAAAGCCAAACTGCTAATGCTTTTGGGATGCTTTACCTACCAGGGCTTAAACCTAAATTCTTAGATGAATTTTGATCTCACTGTTAATCAGGTGTCCTGAATTTACACGGCTCCTAGCTAATTGCTGATGTTCTGCTAGATTCTTCATCAGAAAGAAAAATCAAGTCTTGCTTAAATCTGATGCAAGGAAAAGTGCATTTTTATAAAAATAAAATCAAGCAATTGCTTCAAGAGTATAATTTGCACATTTAGGAGTCCGGGTGATGAGGGCCAACATTCCCCTTGCGGATAAGGATTTGTGCCTGTCACTTATTCACTGTCATCACAGCCAGCAGAAATTGCTCTCCTGCAGGTGCAGTGGAATTGGTTTGTGTTTTCTGAACACAACGCTAGAAAAGGCCAGAAGCGTCACAAGTGAGAAGAAAATGAGCAGGTAGAACCATTGAGTTTACAGCAAGCTCCAATCTACCCATTGCTCACCATGTAATTTCAAAATAGCAGCATTTTTTGTCGGGCGTTATGAATCAAACATGGGTCGCATTTGGGTTGTTAAAAACCTTACAGTAAGTGCTCAGCAAAGAACAGAGGTGCCCTTTCAAATCTAAGCTGCTCCTGTCGGTAAAGTGTGACCAGAACAGGCACAGCTTAAGAAAGAGGCTACATGACGTTACTTGGGCTGAAAAAGACTTGGTCAGGCATCAGCTGGCACAAGTCAATGGACCTTGTCTCTCTAGTTCAAGTTTTCTGTGCCTTCCTAGAAACCCAACCCTGATTAAATCAAAGGGAAACTGGGTCTTTTCCTTAGGACTCCTGTCCCTTCACACACCATCTCAGAAGGTTTTTGTTTTTTCCTGGGTAGTTCTTGCTTAAATAGTGAATGATCTCTTCCCACCAATTTCAAGAAGAATTTATTGTGGGCATCGAGCCTTAGAGCTTCAGAGGATATATTTCAGATCCACTCCTAGTTTCTGCCTCAAGTGCCACACAGGCTCAAGCAGGAGCCATGCTGGCTTTGGAGGTGGCCAGGCCAGCCCTGGTAGAGTTGGTAGCCTCTAAACTGGCCAGCTTGACTTGCCAAGGGAGACAAGCTGTTTCACCAGACGTAACCCACTTTCCTTCCTTTTCCTGTCAGGCCCTTGGGGGTCTGAACCCCAGCTCATCTGCTTTCCTCGTTCAGATGCCTCTGGAGAGGCCAGGATGTTCTCAGATGTCGGTGACCTGGGGGTGGGGTAGGGGTAAGGGAGTGGATCACTTTTCAAACTTTAATGTTTCTAGTCACTTCTTTCATTCTGGAAGAATTATCATAAAGTACAATCTTCCATGGAAAAGTTTGGTCATCTTAAGCATGTGCCCCAAACCAGATATATGAGCTGGTTGACCTGCTCACCCCTTATATAACCTCAGATTTCCTGATTAACTCCTTTAATCTTAATTGTTTTAGAAAAAAATTCAAAGCTTCTAAAGCTCTTTGCTGCCAGTCTCCTGGGCACTGATGTTGGGTCCCAGGCTGTCTCACCACATTGCTTTGGCAAAACAATGGCTCTCCCTGGGATTTTAAAAATATAATGAGGCTGTTCTCTTGCTTTGTAACTTTTTATCTCAGCATGAACTCAGTTCTCATCAAGGAGCTTTGTTCCTAGTGTCAGAGCTTTAAATTTTTTTATTCGCTTAAGAATAACCCAAATCAATAAAGGCTTTAGACAGGAGACCTCACAGAATATTTCTCTTGTCTATATAAGCAAAACTATCTAAGTAATTAAATCTCCTATAAATGAAGTTATATTTTTTTCCAGGGAAAAGAATTTCAAATGTTGATTTTCACTCTGACTTATGAGGAAAACAATGATTCCAAAAACACATCGCATAGGTAGCTACAGAACCAAAAAAATGTACATGTTCTACCTAATTAATATCCTATTTACTAATCAGAAGACATAGATGTATATGATTTTGGTGCTAAATGTATAGAATATCCTGCTTTTTTTAATGGGGAGGAAGAGTCAAATTTTAGATATTACAGAAAACGTATGAACCCACTGAATATTAATTTTCCCTGAAAATGACATTCTTTCCAGTACTACTTGGTCTCCCCATTTTTAAATTCTTCTAATTATGTTAGAGGAAGAAAGTAGGTAAGATAGGAGGGAAACACACATCCTATCCACAAAGACACACATACACACATTATACACACACATTTTCATACTGGAAGAGTGAAATCCACTGTTCTAGAATACCATGATTTCTACACTTTTCCATGAAAGATTCCTGTGACCTCCTCTGTCCCACATGCAATAATACATTACATAGAACTGAGGAACAGATCCTTTTTAGGGCATGGATCATGCCCTCCCTGCACCCAGAGGAAAGGCGTCATATCTACAAGCAATGAGCTACCCCGAAAAGGAACACAGCTACTTCACCTCCTGTAACTTTCTGCTCTTCTGTTCTCTTCATGATTTTACCTCAGGCACAGTGTCAAAAATAATACAGTATTAAACACAGTAGAGAAGAAGTGAAACAGCGCCCTCAAAATCTGCCACATACCTCTCAACTAGTACGCATGCTACTAACCATGTCCATGTCAGAACATTCCAGAAGCGTCTAGAGGCCTCTCACAGTTAGCAGACTGGCTGAGTAAGCAGAACTGCTGTTGCTTAGTGCAACCCATTCTGTGTGGGGCTCTAAGGAGGGCCATTAACAATCTCATTAATTTAGACTGTTGGTTTTCAGTGAGTCTGATAAATTTAGAAACATGTGAATGCATTTTCTCCTTCCTTCCTTCCCTCTCTTCTTCTTTTTTTTTTTCTTCTATTTTTCTTTTATCTCGCTTGTCACATTGCCTGTGGGGTACCATTGTTATTCAGTGGTCAGGGGCCGGGGATGCTGTGTGTACCTGTTATGTCCCTTCCAAATGCATACAGCACTATTGTTGAGAAACACCTGATTTAAACAGTCTCAACCATCCTTCTACCATCAAGAGCAATAAATAAATAAGTAAACAAAAAAAAATTCTCTAGGTGATAGCAGCTGCTGTCATGCACAAAAGTAACTGAAAACTGATTAAGTTATTACCTGCTTCTTTTATTAGCAGGAGAGAGTCTTTCATAAACATGGCTTAGATGTGACTATAATAGCTGGAATGGATTGAATCGTGTCTTTGCAAAAAGATATGTTGAAGCCCTAACCCCCAACACCTGTGAATGTGACCTTATTTGAAAATCTGGTCTTGGCAGACGTAATCAAGTTAAGATGAGGCCATCCGGAATTAGAGTGGGCCCTAATCCAATATAAGGAAGACTGGTGTCCTTATAAGAAGGGAGTCTGGACACAGACAGACTCAGAGGGAAGAAGGCAGAGGCAGAGATTGGAGATAATGCTTCCAGGAGCCCAGGAACACTGGGGCTACCAGAAGCTGGAAGAAGTAAGGCAGGATCCTCCCCTCGAGGCTTTGGAGGGAGCACAGCCCTGCTGAAGCCTTGATTTCAAGCTTCTACCTTCCAGAACAGTCAGAGAATACATTCCTCTTGTTTTAAGCCATCCAAGTTTATTTTAATTTGCTGTGGCAGCCCTAGAAAACTAAGACAATAGCTAATCTATATTTATCCCAAGCTTGGCAGGTTGGCATCATCCAAGGGAGCAAGCAGCTCGCAGCAGCCTGGGGGGAGTAATGTTTGGGGACAGGATGTTTACTTGCTGGCAACTTTTGAGGAGACAGAAGAAGGTTTTCTCTTTCTACCCAGGAAGGCATACTTCCTTTTACATTCCTCTATGTACGGATCCTTTAAAAGAAAATCCTTATTGGATTCACTTACCTAGAGTGAAATTTTATTCCATAAAGATGTGCAGGCAAGGGTGGATGCCCAAAGATAGCAAGCTTGTCTGGAAAGCGATTATAATTCCTTTCCAAATTTCACACGCTGATGTGTGATGGTGTGAAGCAGGCTGACTGCATCTCCTCTCCTTTCTGTGCTTCTGCTGGGGCCTTCCGGTGTCCAGCGCACTCCGGGTGCCTCTCACTGTGCAACTCCTCGTCCAGGTTGTATCCCAGCTCTCAGGCCACTTTCCACCATCAAAACTTACTTGTCCTACAGGCCAGCCCCTCGGGGCCCTATGCTCTTCTACGAGCCAGGGCATGGCAACAGATAACATTCAGCTACTCTAAGCTAATGTGCTACTTCTCTCAGAGACCACGAAGCCTTTAAGTCATGACTCTCAAGGGGAGGAGTGCTGATGAGCAATGTTGAAGGGGCTTTGGAGTCTCTGAGGTCAGGACTTAGATTCTTAAGTACATGAGATTTTTAGTCTAAGTTCAGCCACTGATGATCTAGGAGACCTTGGAGTCCACTTTTGAACCTGTTTCCTCAGTCCAATTCAACAAGTACTGCGCACCCACCATGTACGAACACATAGATGGGAAAGAGGGGTATAAAATGAAGATGGGATCTCCGCTCTCTGAAGGCTGAAAGTCTAATGGGGCTAACACATGCGAACAACTTAAGGGGAAATTTGAGCTTGAAGGATGAAGAGAATTTTGGTTGGCAGAGAATGAGGAGTATGGCATTCTAGAATGAGGAACTGGCACGGACAAAGGCCTGAAGCTACATGGCAGGTGTTTCCATCTTGGGGAAGACTTCCCAGACAAGAATGATCCACTTGCTTCTCCGGCCTCTCCCACCACAATTACCTGCACCCCCTTTCTTTTGTTCTGCCTCTAATTCAGATCTTAAGCCTCTTGCTAAGGAGTTTGGACTTGTTTCTGTAAGAAACGGAGAGTTCTGGAAGATTCTTTCTAAAAACATTTTATAATGGAAAAATTTAATCATCTACAAAAAGGGAGAGAAGAGTATAATGAACCCCTATGTTCCCTTTGTTCACTTTCCAGAATTATTAACTCACAATCATTTTTTTCTATGTTACCCCTACCTTTTTTCTCACTCCCATATTATTTTGAAGCAAGTCCTAGGCATCATCACATTTCTTATGCAAATATAACAGTATATCTCTCTAAAAGATAAGGACTTTTGTTGAAAACATAAGGGGTATATCATTATCATGCTGAAAATAACAATGCCTTACTGTCATCAAAGATTAAATTCACAATTGTCTTATAAATGTCCTCGTTTATTTTTAAAGTTTTGGTTTGATTCAGGATCCAAATAAGGTCCACAGTTGTGATTGGTTGCTATATCTCTTGTCTCTTTTTAGGCTATATAAATCCTGTGCCTCCACCTTTCTCTCAGTCTCTCCTATTTTTCCTTGCAATTTGTTTATTGAAGAAACCAGGTTGTTTGTCCTATAGAGTTTCCCACAGTCTGGAGTTTGCTGATTTCTTTCCTATGGTGTTATTTAAATCTTTCTTGGTCCTCATATTTCCTGTGACTTGATTGTTGGATGTGGAGGCTTGATTAGATGTAGGTTCCTTTCAATGTGGCAAGACTATTTCACAGAAGGTTCTGTGCTCCTCCATTAGGAGATATAGTATCTGGTCGTGTCATGCTTCATGACGTTGGCAGCCACTGATGGTCAGCGCCAAGATCCACGAACTCATTAAGTCATCCAATATGGTGATAATAGAAAAATCTATTATTTTTCAAAATATAATGTGTTGTTTTTTTGGCATCCTCCAGTGGAGATCAATGAAGTTTTGTGTTATCATTGTTTTGTTTTTGGTATCATTGTGAACTCATGAGTTTAAACACGACTCAATTCATTGCAATTACTCTTACTGACGTTTAAATTGTTCCATCTTTGGCCAGTGGGAACCTCATTAAGTGGTTCTGAGTCCTTTCGACAGGAGCCTGGTAGTCTTTGATAGCATCCTTGCTATCTGGTATAACAAGATATTCCAGGTTCATCTCATAATTTTCCTAATCCAGACCTGGAATTAGCCACTTCTCCAAGGAACCTTCATTCCTTTTAGTGGAAACGGAATTTAACCACCACATTCGGAGCACCTAGAAGACTCTTAAGCAGATACAGGTCTGCGTCTCCACGCTTGGAGGGGACCAGGCAATTTGGCCTGGCCTGAATGAGTCCCAAAAGAGTAGCAAGATACTGTGAGAAGAGAAAAGATACCAGTGACCACTAGGAGTTACTGTAGCAGTCTAGGAAGAGACGATAAGGTTCTCAACCAAGGCTATAGCAGTAGAGATGGGAAAGTGGATTAGCACTGGGAGAAGTCTAGAGACTAAATTTATACAAGAGGATTTATCAACTGTCTTGACAGTTCAAGGCAGTAGGGGCCGGGGTGGGTAAAAGATAACAGACCTGGGTTCAAAGCCTTACTCTGTCACTTAACAATTGTGTGATCTACATCCCAGCACTTAACTTCTGAGACTCAGTGACCTGAACCACAAAATGGGAGCAGTACAGCCTGTCCCACGGGGTTGTTGGGATTAGATGAAGTTGCAGATGAAATGAACACAGTGTACTGTGTGATATCCAGTACAACCAAGAATTAGAAATGTGAATCTCTGCCCCCCCAACATGTCTAGTTTTATCTATATAATGAAAGAGTTGGCCCAGATCACATCAAAGCCTCTTCCAGTTCTGTCTGCTCCAGCCCTCCCTACTCCCACTTGCATTGCTCTCTGATAATGCCATGGAGCATTAATAATGGATCCTCCAGCATTTGCCTAAACCACATTTTATTATTTTATTGAAAAAACGATATAACAAATTTAATGTTGCCAAAAGAAAAACAAATCATAAATTCTTCTGAGGGCTGTTTTTCTTATTTGACATCAAAGTTGACCAATTCCATTTTACAAAAGCTTAGAGTAATCTTTTAATTTAAAATTGCTGCCATAAGTGACAAATGCCGTTTGTTTTTAAGATGTTAAAAACTAACAAAGCACCTTAAATACTGATCGGTTAACTCAGAGCCTCTTAAAACACTATCCAAGATGGTCATCCCGATCAATGATTTACATAGCACTCTGGTTTTAGAAGATATAATATTACTTTAAGTCAATTCCTTCCCAGAACTTTCCCTGCCTGTTACATTAGGAAATGACGTAGAGATATATAAACCTTTCTGAGAAATATAAACCTTTCTGACATTATTTGCTTTTCTAAGATCTTATTTTTGAGGGCTCTGTCAGAAGGATTTATGAATCAAGATTTTAAGGGTAGAAATAGCCATCTACCAGTTACTATAGTCACACTAACTGTTGATAAAGAGGGATTAAAATATTGATAATATCTTTCCTTTTTCCACTGCGAAGGCAATACAAATTATTTTTAAAAATTTCAGGCAAGACAAAAGAGCATAAAAACTGAAACTGACCCAAAGCTCACTTGCCAGAGATAACGGTGGTATCCTTGAGATCACCACTGTATCCTTCTAAACTCTTTTCTCCCCAGGCACTTGCATTAGCGTAATGTTTTCAATATTTCCTCACAATGTACATTTTATTCTGTAGCTTGCTTTTTCAATATATTGTGAAATAAAAAGTTACAATATATTAGTTCAATATATTGTAACCATTTTTATGTGTCAGTACCTAAATGAACCACCTCATTGTTTCAAGCGGTTGCTTAGCATTGCCCAGCTGAATAAACGTAGACATGTGCTAGTTTATCTGACTAGCGCTTTATTGTTAGACATTTACATTGTTTCCAGTGTGTCAATATTTTTAAAAGTCCTTAACCAAAACAAACAAATAAGACTGAATCAGGTCTGGAAGGTGATAGATACATTCTTGTCAATTTCTCTGTATGTTTATAGTTTCCATAATAAAAAAAAGTCAGTGCTTGAGTGCAGCTTTTAAAAACTGTTATAAAATAACAGACAACTGTCCCTTACTGATATTTAATTTTTTTTTTCTTAAATTTAGAGTCCTGTCTGTTTTTTTTTTTTAAGATTTTATTTTTCCTTTTTCTCCCCAAAGCCCCACAGGACATAGTTGTGGATTTTTTAGTTGTAGGTCCTTCTAGTTGTGCCATGTGGGATGCCGCCTCAACATGGCCTGATGAGCAGTGCCATGTCTGTGCCCAGGATTCGAACCGGCAAAACCCTGGGCCTCCGAAGCAGAGTGCGCGAACTTAACCACTCAGCCCCGGGGCTGGCCCCTAACAAAAACTTGGTTGTAAATTTCTGAATCTCAAAACCCACATCTCCCCTCTTTCTGGTAACCCTCCAAACTGAAACCCTACTCTCAGTGATGCAGCAATTTTCGCTCCTTCAGCAGCCACACTGGCTTTGAGATTTTGGGTACCACAAGCCTTCTCTTGTCAATCTGTGTTCCTTTTCCTTCAAGCGAAAACTTAGGCCTTGCTTTTCATTTCAATCAGGAAACATGGTACCTCCCATCGAGAAGATATAGGGGAACGGTCACCTGTCCTCCAGTGTCACATCCACAGCACTAGACACAGTCCCCTGTTGGTCCTCCAGCACAAGGTCAGGGTGACTCTCCTCCGCCCCTCCTCTGTGTATAGTCAATGCTGCTGTACCTCAAGAGGGCTGGGTGCCTTCCCACCTCAAGGGTGAACAAGTGGACCTCACTGAACCAGCAAAGCACATGTTTGTAATATAACATGTCATCTTTTCCCTTCTCTGGTTTGTTTCTGGGTGTTCTTGAAGTCAATATAATCTTAAGCTTTACCATCATCCCTAAGGCTTCAAGAAGAATCTATTGTTATTTTTTAAGCTTATGTTCTTTTTGGCAACTGCTAAATAATTAAACGTTCCTATTTAGGCCAGAAAGTACCATGAGTATTTGTTGGATGATGAAGCTTGGGGATGTGCCAGTCTGGGTGATTTTTACCACCAGCCATGTCAAGGGCTGTTAGCCCTGCAGGGTTGATAACAAGTGTTCACAGGATCCAGGTTTGATTTTAGTCAGGACTTCATGTCACTTCTATTTATTGCTTGGACTAGAACATAGTCCATATTTCAGAATCACCAGTGAAGGCAGAACACAGAGTCTGCAGGGTCAAGAAAACACCCATGCCATTCTTCAGTTTATCAGTGACTGACTTATACCCTCCACACTCAGAGTCTGAATGTACTTAACTTTCTCAAACGTTACTGGGAAATTAAGTTGTGCTTTCCTTAGACTCAAATCACTTTTTATTATCAGGCTATTTTTAGTTATTCAGAGAATTCTCAAAAATGTTCAAATAGTGGCGATATCTTTAACTTCTCTAGCGGAGCTCAAAGGTGACATTTTCTTAATTGGCCAGAAAGTTTAAGAAGTTTCAGCTATTTCAAAGTGATACCCATGGGGGAAAAAAGGCTTACATTTTAAAAAGAAGTGTTTTATTTGTGCACAGTTCAGAAAAAGGGCTGATTTTAAAGTTTTGCTTTTGTAACCCCCAATGAAAACTAAAAGCCTGACTCATTTTTTTAAAAAGCTATTTGGAAACGCTAGACATAAGCCCCTGATCGTAAGGAAGTTCGCCGATGTCTCATTTTTCAGTGATCCAAGGCAAACTTTGAATTAAGTCTTCATTTTGTCTGCCCTCAAAAATATGTCGTAAATAGTCAGTTCAACAAATATATTTTGAAGAACCCCTAAGTGTCACACAGTATTTAGCACTAGTGATACCACAGTAAACAAGAGGGACAAAATCCCAGGGAGGTGGGAGGGGTGAGGGATGGAGGGAGATAGACATTAAAGAAAAGTGGAGGCAAGAGGCAGATAAGGGCACTGGGAACACGGTGTTGGCAGGTGGAACAGACTGCAGTTTTAAAGAGTTGGTCAGGGTAAGTCTCATTGAGAAAGTGACATCTGAGCAAAGGTTTTAGGGAAGTGAGGGAATTAACCACGTGGCAATCTACGGAAAGTATGTTCCAGACAGAGGAACCAGCCACTGCATGCTGTAAGGAAGCCAGTGTGGCTGCTGCAGGGTGAGCAAAGGAGAGGAAGAAGCCCAGGTCCAAGAATGAATGAGGGAGCAGCCCATGCAGGTCTTGACGGTCACCTTAAGGACTTGGGATACACGCTGTGTGCAACGGGAAGCCACTGCAGAGCTGTGAAGAGAGCCACGACATCATCTGATCCATTTCCACTGGATCAACTGTTGCTACGGAGAGAACAGACCTTAGAAGGGAAAGGGCAAAGTTGGTGGACCTGAGAGGAGGCCACTGCCGTATCCCAGGAGGAAGATGATGGTGGCCCACACCAGAGTGACAGCAGTGGAGCTGGAAAAAGCGTTTGCCTTCTGTATATATTTTAAAGGTAGGGCAAACGGGATTTCTGGAAGGATTGGCTGAGGGGTGTTGAGAGAAAAAGAGACTCAAAGACGACACATGATTTTCATCCTGAGCGACTAGAAAGTTGGAGTTGCCGTTAATCGAGATAAAGAAGGCTTCAGCTGGAGCCTCTTGGCGGGGGGAAGTCCAGGAGCTCAGATTTGGACATGTCGGGTGTGGGACGACTATTAGATATTTACTACTGATTTTCTTCTGACCAAGTCAAAATTCATCACCCTCAAAGAATATAAGTTCCCTACGGGTAGAGTTTTGTCCTTTGTGCTCATTGCTCTATCTCCAGAGTCTTGGACAGTGTTTAGCACATGTAGGTTCTCAATTAAATATTAATTTAACAAATATTTGCTAAGCACCCAGTGCGTGTCTTGATCTGTTCTACATGCTGGGGACACAGCAGGGACAAAAAGGCTAAAATTTCTGCTCTCGTGCACCTTGCGATCTAGTAGTGAAAGGCAGAGAAGCAAGCAAGTAAAATAAAATAAATCTTCTCTCTGCTGGTGCACCTGCTTAATAAACATTTGTGGAATAGGCACTCACGTGGCACTTGATGCACATTGTCATAACCTTATAAGGGAAGAAACTGAGATCCAAGGGATGGCATTCCAGGCCAGCCTGTCATACTCCCAAACCCCTTCTATTGTGGGGTTTCTCATATGGAGCAGCACAAATCCCATCCTCCCTGGATAAATAGGAGGGCTGCATTTCTCTTTGTACAAGCGCTTAGAGCAGAGTCTGCTCCACATATGCCTCTTTTCGAAGTGTCGTTCTAGGAAGGCTGCCTGGAAGTGTGCAAACCTGGGCCACTCAGCCCTCCCTAATGGATCCGAACCACGCAGCTGAATTGCTCTTGACATCTCAGGGCGTGTTCTCATATTTTGCCCCCTTTCACAATGGTGAGGGTACCTTCCCCACCAGCCATCAAGGGGCCCCACACTGTTTCATCTGAAAGGCTCAATTTGCAACCTTTCACAAAACTAAAATGGTGTCCTAAAAGAGCCTTTATATTCATATAAATTTGAGGCAGAATCTCTTATCCCTCCCCCCAAAATGAGACAATGAATTTTCCATTGCTAGCAGCAGCATCAAGGGAACGGTTTGGTCTTTACTTGCCTCAAATAATTTTAATTATGCCTGTCATCCAGCTATCTGATATTCCATCAGTCTCACGCAACAGACCATCCTCAACCTCTCCCATATATCCTATGCAGAAAATCTGAAATAGCCTCGGCACCCTCCTCCTGTCCATTTCTTATCCAGTTCCACATGTAATTCAATATCACACTTCCTTCTCCAGCAACATTTCCTAGAATGTAAATGATGAAAGATCACCTATCCTGAAAAACTGATATTCTTTCTCCGGCTTAGACCTGTCTGAACAGCTCTTCAAAAAGGAGAAGTCCAGGGCTCTCTCTTCTTGGATGCCATCTCCATCACCATTGTAATTTTTAAGACACAGCATCTAGGGTTCCCATTGGTGGGTGATGGTCATATTCATCTTGATGCTGCCTCTCATGCAGCAGATCCATCAACAGCAAGAATTCCCATGACTGGCAGAGTGTGTGATCCGCCAATAACTTGCCTGTTTTCCCAGCCCAAGAAAGAGATGTTAAGTCCCTCTGAGGAACAACTGGGCATGGAGACCCCCTCATGTTGTAATTCTGACACATACTGAAATCCTCTCATAATATGACACCTTGTGTTAACTCAGTAGCATGGCTGGAGTCTTAAATATTTCCCTAAATACATATAGACAACGCATTGTAGCTTTTGCATAGTGAATAAAGAGAGCATCCTTTTATCCTTACAACAATTGTTATTGTTCTTCCTAAAGAATCCAAATTACAGTACAAAGCAAGAATCATATATGTAGTGTGAAGTTTTTAACAATGAAATAAATGTTCAATGCCAGCATAATGGAATCATTCTGCGGTCTATCTATGGGATCACAAAAACTTTTCCATTGAAACCAAAAAGATTTCATAAGGGGCAGCCAGCACCAATAACAATCCATCTTGGACACAATAGTGAGAACACGATAATTTAAAAGGTAACATATATCTTAATAACTCCATATAAGCAAATAGAACGTGTTCTAACCAATGGGAAGTCCGAATGATAGCCTTAAGATTACAACCATGGCCAAAAAAGCAAAACAATTAAACTCTTCTCTCCTCCAATTCTTTTCATGTTCAACACCTGCACTAAAGTTCTCCCATCCTTATTTCCTCCCTGTTGGAAAAGAAAATCAGGTGTCAGAATTTGGGCTGTACGTGGAAGATATTATCATCAAAGCTGTATTCCACCATGCATCCTATTTTGTATTGAATAGACATGTTCTCTAAATATCACATCTGGCAACTTCCCTCAATTTTTTTCCACTTAACATTACCTATTCACGGATTTTGCCTTAGGTATAAAAGGTGCAAATTTCCACCACAGTTCAGTTGCTTAAAGGATTTTTTTTTTATCTGCCTTGAAATTCTGTCTAATACGCTGCTTCAGCTCTATATAGCCACAGCTTTCAAGTGATACCAATAGACCTATCCTGCAGGAATTATGTAAACCTTACATAATTAATATTTGTGAGATGTATTAAGATCCTGGCACAGAAGAGAGCATTGAAATCCAAAGCCATTCTATAACTTTCTTTTTTAATCAGCTTCCAGCTGGATTCTAGAAGGCTTCTAGTTCCAGCTCCTAAGCAAGAACTTTGTTATCACTTAAATATACTGTTTTTTCCTAAAGAAAAGGTCACAAGGGGGTCAGGTAAGGTAGCCTCAGGGAGGCCACAGAAATCCCACCAATTGTTCAGAAACACACAATAGTGCACAGTTAATGGATATGCAATCAGATTCGAAATGTTTCATGGGAGGGCTGCCTCTGAATCCTAATCTTTGTAATTGCCATCCACGAGATGAATTCTCCCTGTCTTCCCATGAACAGATTGTTACTATCAAAATGGCGCAGGACAACTAAAGCTGGCTGAGGCAGGGTTCAAAATAAAGTTAATCCTCTATTAAACCCATTGCATGGATGAACTCCAGATGAAAGGGAGGATTTCTAAATAAAATACAGGGTGCCCAGTTAATTTGGAATTCAAGATAAACAACAAAGAATCATTCCATTTAAGCGTGTCCCAAGTATCGTGTGTGAGTTATTAGAATTCACTGTTTACTTAAAATCCAAACTAGCCTGGGCAACTCGTATTTTTATTAGCTAAATCTGGCCACAGTAGACAAAGGACAATTAAAACAGCTTATTTTCAACTGACAGTTTACCATCCTGCATCAATGAAAAACACAAAGGAAAAGAATTACAGGATTGTATTCTGTTTAAATAATTTCTATTACTTATAAAATGGCAAAGGTCTCAAGGTTTATAAACAACATTCAAACAGGTAAAAGAAATGGGCTATGTTGGTGTAAAGGATTATGATGAACAGTGAAGGACCCACTCATCGGAAAATCTGATGTTACAGCAATCCCTGACATTTAAATAATTTAAGCTGTGGCTTCAAAAAGTAATGCCATGAATTAATACACAAATCAGTCTTATCTTATAATCACCCTGCTTGCGCATTAACTGGATAACCTATTAGCCTTACTTTTGCAAGTAAAAATCAATCATTGCATAAGGCCCACATTCGCTACTTGCTCATCTCCTTTTAGAATCGTCACTGTCTTCTAAATGAAATATTAATTTTTCCAAGCACTTGTTTCATTCAATATCTTATTAACAAAGTAAATATTTGATTCCTAAACTAATATGTCCAATTTCAGTGACAGATGCTTCCCAAAGGAAGCAAACTATTGTAAATGCTATGGCAGGATGCCTGTCATTTGGGTGTTAAGACAGCCAATTCCTTTAGTTTTCAAACGTTCCTCTCTATTGTTTTCAGTGGATGATTAACCCCCTCCCCACCCAAGGAAAATTACTGCTTAAAAAAGTCTGTTCAAACAGTATAAATACTTGGCCAATATTTTCCCTTATAAAAACAGAAGCATAATTAGACCAAGCCCAAATGCTCAAGTTAAATTAGAGATCTGGCCATTATTGATGATGTTGAGTTCTGGAGAGAGCCATTCTGGATCGTTCAGACACCAGGAGCTAAGCTGTTTGATCTGAATTATACAAAATTTGTGGCTCTGGGAACCTGACGTCAAAATTTAGCTGAGTTGGGCTTTTGAAATATAGCAGTTTGCAAAAGACTTTGTGGAAGAAATAAAGTCTTTGGTGAGACTTTACTTCTATTTATTACTGAGCATTTTTTAGACTGTTGTGCTAAATCTGAGCTGGCACATTATTAACCTTTTCAAGTTAGGCATTTAGGAGGCTCAGCTGAATATCTTCTTCATTTGCACATTAGGGTTTAACAGAACAGTTGGCACATTGCTGGAATATTAGTTGAGATCTTTGATTTACGTTGGCCAAGCGCAAACATATAAACTCTGCTTTTGGCGAGGATGACCTAATCAGTGCTGAAGACGGTAATAACTATTAACAAGAATAAAAGGGACAACAGGTAACACTTACTGAGCGTTTACTACGTCCCAGGTACTGTACGTATATTCAATCATTCAACACTTTCAACAACCTTATGAGGTTTTATTCTCCCAATTTTGAGGATAGGAAAACTTAGAGCAGTTCAATTACTTGCCCTAAATTACACAATCGATAAGTAGTAAAACTTGGCTTTGTACCTAGGCAATCTAGCCACAGAATCTCCGTGCCACTCTGCAACACTGCCTCAGTAAATGTATCTGATAGCAATGAAGAGCTTCCATCTTCTCAGGCTGGGTTTCATGTGGAGCAGGTGTCGCTTTGTGACACAAACTTCAGGGGAACAGGAGGTAACTAGGTTAAAGGAATGCAAGCAACCCTTCACCCCCACTCCCAACCAACCAGAGGCCACCTCGCTGTTCCTGCAAACGTGCATGCATTTTTGGTTTAATTTTAATATGATTATGATAGGGTTTATAATGCTTACGATAGGGCCCTGACGTATATCAGGACCTTTAGTAAGAACAGAGCCATAAATGCGTAGGGAGGGGTTATCCTTCAAGGATAAGGCCATTCTAGATGTTAGTCACCTGGAGAAGAGCTATGTGACAGGCCTAGAACACAAACAGGATCTCTAGCTGGGTGGCAGACTGTAACCTCGCTCTCCTGGTCTTCATCACCCAGGGGCCAACGGGTCGGCCTGGGTAATGGGGTGGAGTGTGGTACTCTCCCTAGGAGGAGAGCAGGAAATGCTATGTGTATACTGAATGGATTTACCAAGCTAAAAAAACTCCCCTGCCAAACCCCACTCCGGGCTCAAGAAATTATCATCTTAAGAGATTTACAGAAATTTTCCTGAAGCCTCTAAAACTGGAGAGGTGTAAAAAAATAAAAAATAAAAAAGGAAAAAAACAGAAAAGAAGCAACTACCTGGTGAAACTAATAGACCTTTGCCAAGGGAGCTCCGGATAAGCCACTGAAACGCATGCCACTTTCATGGCAAGAGCCCTCACCTCTCTCCTTTACCAACACATCTATTTCTTTTCTAGAAAAATGACACTTTAGTTTCTGAAAACACCCTTCCTTGGGAAGCAAAAAAATCTCATGAGGTATTTATGCCAATTTTTATATTATTTTCCTAACAACTTATTGCAAGCAGTTCTGACAATACACTGGCCCCTAAAGAGATTCCTTCGGAGGCACAAAGGTCAGAGAGAAGGAAGAACCTTCAGGACTCTCTGGAAGACGTACACAGAAACATAACTATGTCTTCCCGGGCTAGAGGAGCTTAAGAACTGGGAAGCTATGATCTTCTTGGCTCTGACCCCGAGACACGTGTGCACGGATGGGAACGAGGCTCCTCAGCTGGTCCACCAGCCGCTCGTCCTCGGTGAACGATGGCAATATTCCTGCCCCTGGAATAGCGGGCCTAAACTCTCAAACTGACCAAGAAGATAAAGTCTTGAGCTTCTTAGAAAAAAATGGTACAACCACTGCCCAGTGGGATTAATCTGGGTTTTGCCTACTGTGAGAGCTGTCAAAAAAAAAAAAAAAAAAATTAAAATTAAAAAAAGGACAAGCCACGAAATAAAATTAGCACAAATCTACCTACTGGCTCACTCAAGGTTTTCTGAGCCTCGAGTCTTATGAAAAGATTTCCAGAGAGGAGAAAGCAAAGGCAGCTTTCATGTCATTTCCTAAACATTTCTTGCTTCGAGAATTACGAGAATTGCCACACATGGCAATCCCGGGTCTTAGAAGGCGCCTGTTACACCTGCTGGGATCCAGGCGCTCCCAGCCCGGCGAAGGTTGTGCAGCCAAAATCGCCCAAGAGTGTTCGGGAACAGTCTGCCGACACGTCTCCAAATCGTACAGACACCAGAGCGAAAACGGAGTTTTCTCAGACGTTCAGCAAGAGGAGGAAAAAAAAAAAAAAACCACGCTATAGCCTCAAGTTGGGAAAGTTTTCCTCAAAACAGCATTATCCTTTGAAACCCCTAGCTTCTTTTCAAGGGATTGTAACGACTTGTCCACGATTACAGGAACCCAAGCAATTCAGGAAAAAACAAATACACGGACTGCAAGCGTGAATCAAATCGGCGTGTGCTATGTGGCTTTAGAACATTCTTATCTAAACATGACAGTGTCCGCACACTCGGGCTACTTCTTCCACCGGTGCTGTATCCATAGTCACTTGTCCCTTGTCGGGCTGCATTTTCCGGAAAAACTGGGTACCCCAACTCCAGACTCAAAGCATTGTTCTGATTTTCTCTCCTGCTCCCCACCTCCAAGCCGAGCTCAACCCTCTTGCTCCCTCCTCCCCAGGCCCCTGCCAGAGGCTGCCGCCGCCGTCGGTGGTCCCGAGAAGCTGGAGCCGCGCTTGGGGAAGCCGTCCCCAGGAAGTGTGTGTGTGTGTGTGTGTGTGTGCGTGCGTGTTTGGGGGGGGCGAGTCAGGGGATGCTAGTTGTAGCCAAATTCCCAGTTTCTGAGATGGCACGCAGTTTTGGAGGGTTCTAATCCACAAGATACAACTGCAAACTCCCAGCAGTGATCGCGAGCTTGAGCTGGGTCGGGGCAGCTGCCCTTGTGAGGGTTAGAGTAGCATCGTCCCCAAGCGTAACTAGGAAGGGAAGCCGGGGACCAGAGACCGCCAAGTCTCGGGGAACGCACAGCCATTGCTTGAAGCCTTCCCAGATGCGATTCCCGCTACTTCTCCCGCGTTTTCATCCCTTACCGGGGCCAACCGCGCCAAGAAGTCCTGTGTTCGTCCCTGGCAGGGAGTGCTCGGAGACCTGAGAAGCCTCGAGTCGCAATCAGTGTCGCCCACCCGGGGTTCGAACGCATCGCGCAGCCACCTGTTCCACAAAGCCCAGAGTTTGTGCAGGCGCGGGCTGCGGCAGGAAGGACCCTGTCATCCCCTTGGTCCCGCACCGCCCAGGATCTCTAAGGGCGCACATCACCCCAAAAACAAGTGCGCACATACCTTCGCGCAACCCCGGAGGCTGGCACCACTCTGGCCACCCGCGCGCGGCGACTTACTTCCCGGTCTCCCCGCTTCAGCCCCGGCCCCAGCGCTGGCCGCCGGGGTCCATACCGCGCCCGGCCCCTCCGGCAGGATGGCGCCCCAAAATACCTGCTGTGAAGATGCAGAGAGCGAAGAGAGTCTTGCAGCCCATGGTACCCTGGTGCTCGATGCCGAGCCCGACGCGGGCGGCGGGAGAGTTTGCCGGGACTGACGGAGCGCACGGGGCGCGGGCGGCTCCTCGTCCGCCGGGCTGGCTGCGGCGGGAAGCGGGAGGCGCGGGCGGCTCGGGCGGCGGGCGGGGAAGCGAGGCGGACGCGGCGCGGCTCCGTCAGCTGCGCGTCCTCCGGCGCCCGGCGCGCTTCTGCTCCATCCCAGCCGCCCGACCGGGGCCGCCTCCGCCACCGCGCCTGCCGCGGACAAACCCCTCCCACCCGGGCCCCGCGGCGATGACAAGGCCACCCCCTGGCCTACCCTCTCCCAGCGGTCGGGTCCCGGGAGCCCCGGCCCAGGGCGGCCTCTGCTGGACAGTCAGGGCGCGAGATCCGAGTTTTCACTGGGTTCAGCAAACGTGTGGAGCGTCTAGCATGGTGCTGGAACTGAAGGGATGCAAGGAAGTGTGAGCAGATCTCTGGCTCAGGAATTTATCTCAGCTTTTCTTACATGAGCTTACAACCTCTGAACAGGTGATCATATGCCATTTTAGGCGTCACCTCGAAGAGCCAAGGTCCCACCTTTGTAAGAGAGCATGCACGTTTCTTTCCAAGTACGAAAAACTTTTCATTTCTCCCAATGTTCCTGCGTGTGAATTAAACTCTCACACACATTCAGCCGCACTGCCCTCCCTGATGCCTGAGCCAAGATGTCTGCTATCCTATTCAGCTTCTAACTAAAAGAAATAGTACTGATGTCAGGCAACAGTGATCCTTGAATAACTACGAGCCAGGCACCGTTCTAGGTGTTGTATCATGACTCCTTCTAACAATCCTGTGACATAAGAATTATTGTTATTCCATTTTACAGATGAGAAAATTAAGGCACAGAGAAGATAAGTAATGTGCTCAAGGTCCCATAGCTGGTAAGATCTGGACCCCATAATTGAATAGCTTTGCAACAGGGCCATAAGAACAAAGTGATTGCTGTGTGCTGGCCAACTGTGGGGTACAGGTATTAACCAAGTCAAGTCCTCACAGCACAGCAATCTTTTGAGGTGGGCACTATCATATTTTTATTCTGAGGGAGGAAATGGAAGCACAGAGAGGTTTAAGTACTTGCCCAAGGTCACACAACTAGTAGAGGTACAGGTAAGACACCTGCCCAGACATCCTGGGTCATCCCCTGAACTATACTCCTTCTTCAAAGCCCGCAGTGTGTGTGTGTTGGCACAGATCATAGCTGGCCTTTCACCTAATCCTCCCACCACCTTAGACTTGCCTGTTTCTCACACTTCTATCAGACCAGATGCCAGATCATCTCCCAATATCTGTTACTATGAGGCTAGTGGTCCCCCAGTCACTGGAGCTGAGAAGTGGCAGGAATTAATGAGCCTTCCTAAAGAATTGATTTGCTCAGGACCATTAGTAGCGCTGGAGAACAGCTCTCTTTTTCTGTGACTTCTTTCTCTTTTGCCAGAGCCTCAGATTTTATTTTCTCATTCTTTGGGGCCTCTTCACTTTATTTGTGACGACGTCAATTCCTCTGTCTGACCCCACCATTACCCCTTGTAGAGCTTATCACGCTTCCACAACCAAATTAAACTGGGCTCATAGTTTTTCTTTTGTCTTGGTAAATTTATTGGTTGTTGTTGGAATAAGAAGTAAAAGATATTATGACCAAGTGCCCATCTCCCTTTTCTCCTCCCCAGCCAGAGAAACTGCAAATTCAATTTGTTAAACAGGTTCAAAGAATGTGCTTTGGACCTTGAGGTTCTTCCAGTTTGTACTGTAATCTACATGATTATGAAGAGTTTCTGCATTGGGGCTGTGGTTGTCATGGGGGCAGGGACCACACACAGATGGAATTTTACAGGGATGTTTTATAAGGCACTGGTGCTTTTAAATAGGGCCATTTAAGTAAGTGACTCTATGAGAGAAATACAGATTTTTCAAAACTACTTCGCAGAAGAAATTATTCCATTGGAATTCAACAAAACCTTAATGGAGTCCCTCTGGAATGCAAAGCATGTGTGACTCCAACCTTGGTATTAAAGATGGTGGTTCGGTACCCACAGAATGGTGATCCCCACATACGAATCAGTTGAAATCTCCAGAGCTTTTCATTGTACACACAGTTGAGTTGAAAATAATTTCTTTAACTAAAATCATGCATTTTTATTAATGATTGAAACTTTTAACTTGCTAATTTAGTGAAAACATGTTTGATCACTTACCGGGTGCCAGACCTCATGCTAGGCTGTGGGAATGTAATAGGTTGTAATAGTCAGGATAAGCTGGGTTATGCGGCTGTAACAAACCACCCCAAAGTCTCAGAGGCTTGAACCATAGCGGTTCATTTCTTGCTCATCGACATCTGCCGTGGATCCAGATTACTCCCTAGAGTAGCTATCCTCTACATCACAACTCAGTGTTGTACCTCCATATCAAAACCTGCTTCCCTGAGACAGGGAAAGAGACATGGAGAGTTAAGTGCAGCATTTAATTCTTCCACCTAGAAGTGACACTTCTGCTTGTGGGTTAAAGCAAGTCAATGGCCGTGTTCAACTTCAAGAAAGTGAGGAGGTACAATCTTCCCATGTGCCTAGATGGAGAGGAGAATTGGATAGAGCAGGGAACAGTTGTGTTGAGTGCCACAGTGGTTAATTGTCCCTGCCATCAGGAAGCTTATGTTCTAGTGGCAGTGAGTCAAATTCTTGCATATATTTTCATGATTGTTCATTCAATGTTTATTACCTTAAATACGATGAATAGTAATGCCCACTAGGGACCAGCACCGTGGCAGAGTAGTTACAGTTCCATGTGCTCCGCTTTGGCAGCCCAGGTTCTCGGATTCAGATCTTGAGTGTGGACCTACTCCACTCATCAGTCATGCAGTGGAGACATCCCACATACGAAATAGAGGAAGGTTGGCACAGATGTTAGCTCAGGGCTAATCTTCCCCAAGTGAAAAAAGAGGAAGCTTGGCAATGGATGTGAGCTCAGGGCGAATCTCCCTCACCAAAAATAAAGATAAATTAAAAAAAAAAAATCCACTAACATTTATTGAGCTTCTGCTCTCTGTTAGGAATTGTTTCCAGCATTTTATGTAACCTATTTAAACTTTATGCTCTATAAAATTATACCAATTTTACAAATAAAGAAACTGAGAGATACTTAAAGAGAGTTTAAGTCTGAAGGAAATCAAAAGACGCTACGAGATATTATAGCCCGGGGATTTGCACTCCTTACTAGGGTCAGGGGTGGAATTTGCATGTAACCCGTTAGTCACACCTTATAGCAAAAGCCAGTTTCTCCACAGAATTCTCTTGGTTCTTTCCTCATGCTCCACTGGGATAAAATCTAAGCTAAATCTGCCTTTTACTGACTTCCACCATTTTTTGATCACTGTTGAAATGAATTTCTAGGATTGTAGACTTTCAACATCTTTAGAAAACTGCCCTTGGTTGATTTAGTTTTCGACATCCTGAATTCGTTATAATTTGTAGATAATGTCAGATAACATATGTCAGATGATATAGAAGTGTTAGCCCTGGACTCTCGGATGCATCATGGCCGGGGAGAGACAGAATAACTTGGTTGAGAGCTGAGCCAGGCAGCCTGGGCAGTGGTTACAGGCTTAGTTCTGATTCTAGCCCATGGCCCCTGACAGCTGGATTCTAACCCGCCCTCTGCCATCGACTGAGGGGCTCTAATTACACAGCATCTTTACGCCTCAGTTTCCTTCTGGCATGATTGGGAAGATTGAATGGATTATATATGTGAAAGGTTTGGCATGTTCTGAGTGCCCGTAAATGTTAGCTATTATCAGAGGAGAAACTTTGAAGCACATTTGAAAAACATTTTTGGATCTAAAGTGTTAGGAGAATCGTTAATGTCTGCGGCAGCTTGTTCTTCACACCCGCAGTTGTGTGACTTGGATTCTGCCCTCTGTAATCCTGCAACAACCGAGCTGCAGGGGAAAACTCTAAACTGTCTCTGACAGCTCCTGCCCCCTCCCTCTGCCCCAAAGGCAGGAATGCAGCAGCCTGGAGTCCCTGATATATTTTGCATTGGTTTCATTTCACTTATGGAGTTGCACAGCAAAAACATCTCCCTGGGTTCCACTACACCTCCCTACATCAGTTTCCTCTTCTCTTCTTAACTCTGATTCCCTCTTTTTAATATTAATGGCAAAAAAGATGAAAGGCGGTTATGCAACATGTGCATGAGAGTAAATCTGGAACTTTACCAAGAAATATCTGCCTGAACAAGGGCAGTTTCAAAAGAGTGTGATGAAACTTGGTTGTTTCCCTGATTTAAATAAACTTGTTTGAAGCTGTATGAGCTCTTTGAAGACACTAAACCATGTTGCTAATTTTTGTTTTAATTAAGGAGGAAGCCCTTAAAATATTTCAAGAAGGAAGAAACCGGCTTCTTGGAGGTGATGCACATAATGAAACCTGTTATTTAAATAAGTCTAGAAGTTGACTAAGTCAGTCAGTACTGTAGATTTGAATTGTTTAACAGAAGTAAAATACAAGTCACATATGTAACTTTAAAATTTCTGGAAGTCATATTTTAAAAAAGGAGAAAGAAACAGGTGAAATTAATTATAATAATGTGCTTTATTGAACCCAATATATCCAAAATATTTATCATCTCAACATGTCATGAATATAAAAAATATTAACGAGATAATTTACTTTCTTTTCCTCATTCTAAGTCTTCAAAATCCAGTGTATTTTTTTGGAGGGGGCCGGGGTGGGGTGGGGAGGACTGGGCCTGAGCTAACATCGGTGCCCTGCAGCATTAACCTGCGCGGAGGTCCGTGCTGGCATACCCCAGGCCACCAGGCCAAGCACGCACACGTTGCCACCACTGGGCAGACCCCAAAATCCAGCAGATGTTTTACACTTATACGTCTCAGTTCAGACTAGGCACATTTTTAATACTCAGTAGCCAAAGGTGGCTGCTAGCTGTCATCAGGGACTGCGCGGCTATAGAACATTGACCCAGTCTCTTGCCTTGCCTCGTGGATATGTTCTGTAAACGTACACAGCAGGCTGGTGGGGCTTTCTTCACTGACAGTGGAGCAGTTGGAAGCCGAAGACTTGCTGACTGCATGGCCTCTGACCCTCATTAACCTCTCTCTCTGATTCCTCTTCTATGAAATGGAGATGATGATGATAATAATGAGACCTTGCTTCAAAGGATTATTCTGGGATTTAAATGCATGGCAAGTATTTAGAACAGACCCCAGACAGAGCAGAGCCTTGATAAATGGTTGCTGTTATATTTGCTAGGAATAATTACAATGATGATGAAAAATGATTATTAATAGTAAAATCTTCCCAACCGTCGTTGTAGTATTAGACATTCCTCACTACTCAGAGGATCGGCGATATCGCTTGGCCTTAGAAGTCTATGTATGCATAGTTTAGAGCAGCATTTCTCGAACATTTTGGTCTCAGGACCCCTTCACCCTCCTAAAATTGATTAAGAACTCCAAAAACCATTTGTTTATGTGAGAGGGGCTTTTTAAGGGCCCTTTCAGATAATGGTAGTTTTTATTCTTTTATATTGCACCAAAACTCAGCAAGCAGTACTTTCGTAAAAGCTAGCAAGGATGTGCAATCTAAAAGCATCTCAATGAAATTTTCATATTCTATGACATTAAAATTCATTGCTCTATCTTGCACTCTGAATGTATCTTTTACTCATGTATGATCCTGTAACATCATGCATTGGTCATATAGAAAATATTAGTTCACTGAGTTATGCAAATCTTCCAAATTTTAAAACATCTCAATGTACAACGTCAAAAAATCATATTTGTTAATATATCCACCTATATCATCAGAAAAGTCTTTAAATATTGGGAAACTGTCAAGTTAATGGTGGAGGATACAAGTTTGGCAAAATTCTAATTTTCACTAGAAAGCCTTTATCTTATCATTGGCACCAAATACTATTGTTTTCCTTGAAGTGACAAGCTAACTTTGTGGAGAAAATGTCTTACAGATACCAAGTCTGAATAACCCTAGTTTGTCTGTTAGTTGTTCTTTCAAGTAAAAATTGTATTTCACAAAAACAAGTGGTTAGTTCAGCTTGTGACTCTGGTCATCACATAAGTGCATTTCCTTGAGACAATCTTCTCACTTTGGCTACAAGCAAACCTGCTTTATGCATCCTTCCCATTATTTACATAAAGTATGAAAAAGGTATGTATGCAAGATCAAGATTTAATAAAATTAATGATTTTTACTACTTGTTTAAGGACATTCTTAAGTGAAACTTGCTTTTTTTTCCCCTTTAACTGGACATGCTTGGCGGTTAAGAATACAGTAACTATTGGTATAGTTTGGTACCACTACCTTCATTTATGCTGATACCGGAAGTTTCACCCACAAATGCTTTTGTATCATCAATGAAAACGTTAAAAAATTTAAAAAATATACCAAAAAATAAAGAAAGGTAAAAAGTATCTTAATATTACTATGAAAATAGTTTTGACTTTGCAGACCTGAAAGAATCTTGGAGACCTCTACGAGTCTGTGGACCACACTTTGAGAACCGCTGGTTTAGTGAAACATCTTAGAAAATTGCTAAGGACATCAACTGTTTGATCTGTCCAGAGCAGCCTTTCTTCAGAGAAATGCTCTTTTCCCTTCCCTAAGCAAGTGGTTCTAAGGGCGGTTGCATCTTCCTGTGGAGCCTGCCTCTTTTGCCCCAGTGATTGGTATAGGATGGGCATCAGACCCTGTTTACCCTACTCAGTGCACTTTCCCAGGATTCTTAAACTTGGGACCAGAAACCGCCGTGATAGTTGCTCTCTGGAGACGAAATTATGGGGCTTTGGTACTTTGGTGTACCACTCCAGTATGTGGTAGGATCTGGTCTGAATTAGGATACAGAAACCTGATTCTCCGAGAGAAGCAGAAATGAGAAAAAAAGACCTGCTCGCATTCCAGTGTCTAGTCACACTTGTCTCTGAGGTACAACCACACTTTGCCTTTCCCACCACACTGTGAGCATTTTGGTAAATTTCCTCTTTTGGTCAAGCTAGCTCAGAGTGTGTTTCTGCTGCATGCAACCAAAAGCAATTGACTAATGCAGAGGGCAGCAAAAGCTAGTTTCCAAAGTCATTCAGTGGTTAATAATAGTGATTGAAAACAGGTCTTCCCATTCAGGAAAATTTCATTCTCAGCTCTGAGCTAAAAAAAATCATAATAAAACCATACCACTGCAAAGTTATGGAACTGATATGTGGCAGAGCAAGTCAGGATACTCAGCTTCTATTTCTGAAAAAATTCACATAACTGAAAATGCTTAAGTCCATCAAAGCAAGTGAAGATCACCTTTGACACTACAAGTTTAATAATAAATGACAAATTCCAATAATTTCCACAAGTAGTTGTAATGAAAAATACAATAAATAACCTGGGCTTTAAACACCTTACATTTTCACAATACTTGTAAATTTATCCAATTAGACCTTTTTTCTGCTCTACACATATTTTTACCACCATCATTGCAACACATCCTAGTAGATTCCACTTCAGGTTGTACTGATTTCATGTTTTCTTAGGTTCCTTGAAAATAGTCTTGATTCTAGTTTTATTCAGACTACTCATAGAGTCTAATTTTTCAGCCACTTCAAACTTGGTATTGAATCCTCAAATAAGTACAACTGAGCAGTAGTGGTGACATCTGTTGATGCATCAAGAGCCAAGGAAAACCAGTAGAAATCATTTTTCTTGTTTTTAAGTTGACTGTTGATGCTGCTCCTAACGTCCTCCACTCTTTGAGCAAGTGTTCTCACGGAAAAGCCAATTGTCCAAACAAGTTCATTTCCTCTGGACATCTTTTTTTGGCTGCTGCAATCAAATACAATTTAATTAACTCATAATTAGTAAACAGTTTTTCTTGCTTGGCTAACAAATGTGCCACTTGGAAAATTACTTTGGTTGCAGCTTCATTTTCATTTTTAATTTTTGTGGAAAAATTCTGATCTAATGTGACATTTGCTTTAAATTTTCTAATTTTTCTGACTGTTTTGGGAATACTGTGCACTGGCCATTGGCAAAATAATCCACTCTCCATTGTGCCTCAAAACTGTCATACTTGGAGTCTACTTTTCTTTTTCTTTTCTTTTTTCTTCTTTTTGATAGGATGGGTGTACTATAATAAAAACAAAATAAAATAAAATGTGGTGGTGTGGTGATATGTGTGGCTCTCAAAATGCTGCTCAGCGATGTCTTCATCACCATGAGTTTTAGTGTGAAGCCTTGAGGTTGCCACACACAGTCTTTGTCACAACTACTCAACACTAACACTGCTCTTGCGGTGTGAAAGCAGTTATGGGCAATTCGTAAGCAAAGAAGGGTAGTGTGTAGCAGTGTTCCAATAAAGCTTTAGTTATAGGCACTGACATTTGAATCTCGTATAATTTCCGTGTCATGAAATATTCTTCTTTTGATTCTTTTCAAACATTCTGAGGTCACAGGCAGTACAGAAACAGATTTGGCCTGCTGGCCACAGTTTGTCCACCCAACCCTTGCTTTAGAAAAGATTGCATTTGATTCTGCTAGAGATCCTGGATTGGTTCAAACTGATATCAACTTCAAACTATTAGTCTGGGGTTTCTTTCTTTCTTTCTTTCTTTCTTTTGTTTTTGAGGAAGATTAGCCCTGAGCTAACTACTGCCAGTCCTCCTCTTTTTGCTGAGGAAGCCTGGCCCTGAGCTAACATCTGTGCCCATCTTCCTCTACTTTATATGTGGGACGCCTGCCACAGCATGGCTTGTCAAGTGGTGCCGTGTCCGCACCTGGGATCCGAACCGGGGAACCTGGGCCTGCTGAGAAGCCGAATGTGCGAATTTAACCACTGCGCCACCGGGCTGGCCTCTGGCCTGGGGTTTCTTGAACTGAGGGATGTATATTCAGACTGCAAATCCATGTGACGTTAGGGCTATAGTTCTGACTTATGAGGGAGACTATTTCTCTTATTGCTATTTTTATTCTTTTTTCACGAGGAGCTGAGCTGAGGCCCTGACGGACAAATTACCTTTTATGTCTCCCTTTACCATCAGCAATATTTTTTTTCCAGCCTACCTTTTTATTTAAGTTGTAGCCACTCTTCAAGTGCCCTCACTTTATGCAAAGAACCTAATCTCATTACTTCAGTTCATGCAAGCCGGGCCCTGATCTCTCGTTCTCCATGTGGTCGTTAAACCTGGGGCCTCTACGGCTTTAAGAACTGGGGCCACTCTCATTACAACTTTATTGTCTTCTTTTTGTCTGTGTGTGTGGGCGGGGGAGTGGGGATTTCCTTTACTTTCTTGTGAGTCCAGCTATATATTTATAAAAAGTTTATAGTAGTTTATCCAGCATTTTAAAGATATTTTGCATCCGGAGGGTTTTTTCTTTTTTTTTAAGAATAACTAGAGCTGCATTTCAGCAAATGTGAAAGTGTCTTGCATTTTCTTGGTCTTTTTTCACTTCTTTTCTTTTCTTTCTTCCCTTTACTTTCTCTAACTCAATTTCTATTTTAAGCCTCCCATCTCATTAGGCTGGTAGAAAACTTTAACCCTAGTCCTTGTGATTTACCCCCAACTTTCTGGATCTTTTGGCCATAGTTCCAGAATCTTACCCAATGCTAAAGGTTGGAGGAGGGGTGAGAGCCCTAGTTACTGAGTCTTTTGTCTATTTTGAAACCCAGGTTACTACTGAGAATCAATCACTCTCTTCAACGTGGCTCTTCAAATCTAGGGTCTCTCCATCAGGGTGGGGGTGTAGGAATTTTTGCAAGGCTGCCGAGGTTCCCACGAAGGTAGTCATTTCATTCCTGAAGTCTTCCGACTCCTCTGGTGGCTTTGCCTAGGAAGTCCCCTCTGCATTTAGACATCAGACCTCTCTGTTCTCTCTATTCAACTACCCTCTAAAGTCCTAGAAATGCTCTTGTTTTAGGGATATCATTTCCCTTTCATGATTCCGACTGAGATACTTTGTCTATACCCTAATCTTCTCCCAGCTTTAGCGATTCAGTCTTTGGAAACAAAGATTACCAAGCTACTTCTGATTTTTTGTTCTGCACGGTCCTTCCCTCCCTGTCTCTTCTCTACCAAGCTGGTGATGAAAACTGGATTGAGGGCTGGCCCTGTGGCCAAGCAGTTGAGTTCACATGCTCCGCTTTGGCGTCATGGGGTTTGCTGGTTTGAATCCAAGGCATGGACCTACCCACTGCTCATCGAGCCATGCTGTGATGGCATCCCACATAGAAGAACTAGAATGACTTACAACGAGGATATACAACTATGTACTGGGGCTTTGGGGAGGGAAAAAAAAAAGAGGAAGATTGGCAGTAGATGTTAGCTCAGGGCAAATCTTCCACACCAAAAAAAAAGCAAAAAAAAAAAAAAAAGAAAACTGGATTGACCACTTGCTTGAATGGGGGCAGGGGAAGAAAGAAGTACAGCAATAATATTAATAATGAAAAGATTAATAGTTTAAAATATTTTCCTGCCACACATTTCAGAGGTACTGGTTCTGAAAGGAAATAGTTCTGATAAAAGCTAATGGTGGCTGGAGTAGAGCAGTGACGGTCAAGATGGAGAGATGAAAACAGATTTGAAATACATTTTGGAGGTAAAAGCAACAGGACTATTGACTGATAACATGATGTGGGGATGAGGGAGTGGCTGGAATCAAGTGTGACTTTCAGATTTCTGCTGGACCAAACTGGGGCCCCATTTACTGAGCTGTGGAAATCTGAAGAATTAAAGGATTTCGAGAACCTTCTCATATCCGTTTTTCTACTTGAATATAGGTTCATGCCTCAGTTGTCTAAGGTAATGAATAGAATGCCTAACAGTTAAGGGTGTAAAGAACTACCCCTTACTGCTAGCCTCACTGTCTCTAGTCCTCCACAGTTACCTTAACAACTCGGTTTATGTTTCAACTGAGCAATATTTTGAGCCACATAAAAGAGATTACTGAATATCCTTTAATTAAGGAGCCCCAGGATGTACACTTCTGTTTGTCTTGACTATTTTACAACTGTGTGGAATTGTAAATATCTGTAGAAAATGCAAATATTATAATTTTAGTCCATATAAATGCAAATTTTGTTCATTGAAATACAGTTAACTACCACTCTGTGGATATTGAGCAGTTTTGCCGATTTTGCATCCATTTATAAATTCATTTCAGCATTCCTTGTCTGGCCATAAATGTATGGTATTTTGAGTTCTCTGAGTCCGTTGTAATATCATACTGGTTCCCTCATTTATGAAGGAGTTAAATAAAATCTTTGATATGTATTCATTTTATGAGTCATGATTTTTCCTTTCAAAATAATTTTTAGCAGATTAATCACATTTTATGATATTCAATATCTTTAGTCTAAATTTTTTTGAATAATAGAATAATTATTAATATAATTAATTAATATTATTAGTAGTTATATTGAAGTTGGGTAAAAATCTTGGAGATTTTTGTCTACACTGTTCATTTCACAGATGAGGAAATTATAGCACAGAGAGGTCAAGCAATGTGTCCAAAACTCTATTCAATCAGGTTCAGAGACAAACTTAACCCAGTTCAAACAACTTCTAGTTCCGTACTCTTTTCATTCTACTCTGTAATTGAATGTAATTTCTTCTCCTTCTTGTCTTTGTGAACGTAGGCAATCCATGAGGCTTTGTAGAGCAGTTGCTTCAGGAGAATACATTTAAGCTCTAATCACTGTATGTGTGTCTTCAGGAAAAATCATGAATTTGGAAAGCACAAGAGCCTCATTTGAGGCTGAGAAAAAAAAAAAGACTTGCTCAAATAATATGTTTTCATTGTATGTAACACTTATTGTTAACATGGCCAACACAACTGGCTTCGAAACTTAAGGGTATTCCTCCTGCTCCACCTATCCTTCTGGATTCTGTCAATGTGACTTTTCTTTGGTTGTTTTGAGGGTGAAAATATTATTCTATTTGTTGAAGTTACAAATGCTGAAACTTTTATATTCAGCTTACAAATTTTATTCTATTTATTAATTAGTCAAATTTTATATATCATTTTTAGAGTTTTGGATAATAGTTAATCTCCTATACTACACAAGTCAAACATAAGACATTTTAAACTACAATTAAAAATTTAATGCTTTATTTCCCTTTTAGGTGTTTCTGTTGTCAGGCTTAAAGAACAAAACCTCTCTGAATTCTTGGATAATTCTTTTAAATCTAATAAATTAAATTTGAAAATAGTGACTCTTAAGTTCTTTTATATATTCTGGTAATTTATAAACTAAGAAATTTTCTACTTAAAATCACCAATCTAGGGGTTGGCCCATGGCCGAGAGGTTAAGTCCTCGTGCTCTTCTTCAGCAGCCCAGGGTTTTGCCGGTTTGGATCCTGGGCGCGGACATGGCACTGCTCATCAAGTCATGCTGAGGCGCCATCCCACACAGAACAACCAGAGGCACTCACAACTAGAATATACAACTAGGTACTAGGGGGCTTTGGGGAGAAGAAGAAGGAAAAATAAATTAAAAAGAAGATTGGCAACAGATGCTGGCTCAGGTACCAATCTTTAAAAAAAATCACCAATCTAAATTACGCATTTATATCTTTTAAAATAGAATTATAAAATGACTATACTAATAGGCCAATTCTCTGAAATTGCACAAGTACATAAAATACAAAATATGTAGACATTTCTAAACCACAATTATTATGATTATTATGGGTTTATTATAGATATAATTCTCTCAAATATTTTAAAACTTAACTCTAAATCTTCTTGGGTTTAAAATCTATTTAACTACCACATAAACATTTATCAAATCCTAAGACATTTTAGGGAAACCTTCTCACATATGTAGTGACTAGAGGTATTAGCTGAGGTGATGACTGGATGCTTGTCTGCAACCCCAATTACTAGAAGGACTTCTTAATTTAAAGAGTTTGGTCTCCTAGTCCATGTAGTTCACGTCTCTCCTCTGCTCCTGAAAATCTTTTTACCCATCTAGATGGCTTGACTGAATTTGGCATCTCTTTGGCTCTTAACGTAGTTGTAAATCCTTTGAACTTGACAGACTTTCTTTCATATGCTTCTGTTTGGTAGGACCTTCAACTCCTAAATCTGTAAAAATGACATCCAGTCAAATCCTGGAAATCTCGTGTCCTGGGGTGACCACTTGATCACAAATTTTAAAGTCTTTCTATTGTCAAGTTCTTGGATTTCAAGCCACAGAAATTGATTCCAGCTAACTTAAGACAAAATGAGTTTATTTGAAGGATATGGGCAGTTCAAAATGGGAGGGAAAGTTAAACATCAAGCCTCAAGAACCAGGACCCTCTTAAGTAACAGGAACTAAGGGACTTTTCTTTAGCAATCCCCCTCAGGAGGTTCAGGAAGAATTATCTTCTTCCATTTTTAGTTCTTAAGACTATTCATACAGGATTAAAAATCTTAGGTGAATGAGTCTGATTGGTCAACTCATGTCAAGTGCTACCACCATGGGCAGGGAGGTCCCCAAAGGAAAACAGACGCTACCACCTGAGAAGTGAAAAACTGAAACTGAGAAGGCTAACAAAGATAGCTCTACAGTCTTTGGGGATAGAAATTGTTTGGATAGCTCTGATTCCTTTCAAGCCAATAAAAATAGACCCTTTTGGGTAATCACTGGAATGCCAGTGGTATTGTAAACCTAATCTCAATAGTTAACCAATTTTGATGTTATTACCATCCTAAACAGAACTCATCCTAGAAAACAAACTTGTAGCAGTGTAACTTTTCTACTACAATTGACTCTTATATCATTTAATCCTTAAATTAGTAAGAAGTCACTTGTGTGGAAGGAAAATAAGGCCATATAAATTATTGGGTCAACCCAATTGCCTTTGGCTGAAGAGCATAATAAATCTATTCCCTGAGGCAGCGAGTGTGTGATAGGTTGCCAGAGATGACATAAATAACTGCTTCTTCACTCCGTCAGAAACCATTGGATAAGAGCCTATTGATTATTCAGGAGAGTAGAGTCATCAAGGTAGCCACCATCACAGAATCAGCACCACCTGCTTTTGACAAAGCACCGCACATTCAACTTGTTAAATCAATGTGACCTCACAAGAATATTATCCTGTAAAAATATGGTTCTATTGGCATTTGCATTAAAATAGGAATCCATTTCCCTCTAGTATATCCAAGTGGAGACTATGATTTTCAACAAAATCATTTTGACTTTACTTGCAATATTTTTTTCTGTTTATTCCACTTGGCGTTGGGTATACACTTGCTATTATTTCAGAAATATTCTGTGCTTATAAAACATCCAGAGAGACTAACTAGTAATTCTTGTCTTTAGATGTTCACTGAAATCAGTTAGAGACCCTAGCGCTATTCCTTGTCTTTGACACTAATAAAAAAACATACTGAACTATAGTTTAAAGTCCAGTGCCATCTTTCAAAAATTTTTTTACACTTTAAATATTATTTCAAAGCGATTTACGGGTATGCAGTCATGCTACCCTAGGTTATGATGCTGATAATTAACTAAGGGTAGGTTTGGTGATTAGAAGAGGACTTTGGCAGCCAAGACAACGTTAAAAACACTTAGGTCATTTTTGGTATATGTAAAATTTCAACACATTATAATAACTCTAACAATAACACAGTAAAGCTACAGTAGGTTCAAAGAGAGCTTTGTGGATGTTGCTCTTCATAATGCAAAACATCAGTATGAGGAAGGCCTTATTAGGGCCATGATTCCACGTGCAGAATGAAGCAGAAGTTTGTGCAATTAACTAGCAATGTGCAGACCAGAGAATTTGGGCTGTGATGCTTTTGGTAGGGTGGGTTGTTTTAGCTTGAACTGTCTGATTGGTTAAATATGTGTTTGTGGTTAGTTGTATGTCAGTTGTCCACTTATCATTTGAACTCTCTTTTTCACATGGGATATTGTCACTGGGAGGAGGGTGACCAGACAAGGACTTCATTTCTTGGCACCTTCTCCTTGTTTCCAGGTGTGGCAAATGATTACTCTGTTTGAATGGGGTGCGACCAGAAGTGATCTCTGTCCCTTCCAGGGGGGGACTTTTAAGAAATAGATGTGGCTTCTCTCCTGCCTCTCTCTCCTCCCTTCTCAGGATAGAAGAAGCTTGGGGTCTGAGTCACCATGGAGGAGATCCCCTCTCCCCAGCTAGGAATACCTGTATTAAACTATTTCGTGAGTGGGCAACCAACTTCCATTGTATTATACCATTGTAATGTTAGTGCTTTTATTATCAAAGCTAGGATTACCCTCATTACTATGGTATCTTTAGCAGGATACTTGTGTGATCTTCTCCTTTAATCTGTCCTTTTCATCATCCATCCATTTGTCTATCCATCCATTCATTCAACAAATATTTATCGAGTGTATTATTTGCCAGGCACTATGCTAGGTATATAGTAATGAAAACATTAGCAGGATCCTCTGCTGTTTACAGTGTAAGGAGTGGATTCATTGGAATGAGTAAGGAAGGGAATGGGAGAAGACAGATATTAAAAAAACGTCAATTGTGGGGCTTGCCCGGTGGCACAGTGGTTAAGTGCACACGTTCTGCTTTGGTGGCCCGGGGTTTGCCGGTTCGGATCCTGGGTGCGGGCATGGCACCGCTTGGCAAGCCATGCTGTGGCAGGCATCCCACATATAAAGCAGAGGGAGATGGGCATGGATGTTAGCTCAGGGCCAGTCTTCCTCAGCAAAAAGAGGAGGATTGGCAGCAGATGTTAGCTCAGGGCTAATCTTCCTCAAAAAAATAAGTCAGTTGTAAGTGTGATGACTGAAACAAGAAGCATAGGCTGCTCTGAGAGCATATATGCAGGGGAACGCCATCCAAACTAGGGAGTCAGGAAGGCCTTTCCGTGAAAGTGACCCTTAAGCGTAACTTAGAAATTTGAGTAGGAATGAACCAGACAAAGCCCGGGAAGTCTGGGGGAACTGAGAGAGACAGCATTCTAGGCAAAGACAATACCGTGTGTGAAAGCCCTTAGCTTAAGGAATATGTCTGGCATTCAGTCACGGAAAGAAGATAGTGGCTGATATATTACTTCACTTTTAGCATCCTTTGGTAGACAAACAAATGAAAGCATTAACATTTTCGAAGGTGTTTGACATGATGGCTCTTCCAATTCAAACACTGGCTTTAGTGTTATCTGAAATGTGAAGCTAATGAGAGCAGTTAGTATGGCCTGATTCTGTTTTTCTTTGGTAGGCTGTCCTGTGGCTCCATCAGCCTAGAAACAAGCCAGCTGATTATGAACAGACTTTAGCAGCTGTCCTTTATCGGTGTGGCAGTGATACGTTTCTGATACCACAGCAGTATCTGTTTTAAATATTTTGTCCTGTTATTTTTTTTATATAAATGCACCTCCAAATCAGCACCTAAAATTGGTCAGGCTGTGTTGATCCCACTCTATTCTTTTTACTCTTCCTCTTTTCCTTCTCCTCCTCTTCCTTCTGAAAGACAGTTAATTATATTTCTTTGGGTAAAAATTATGATAGGCAAAGAATATATTACATTATTGTATTGTACATTTATAGGAACTCATGATGAATAAAAAGCAGTTAATGATGAACCACAGAAGCCCTTATATCACCTCGTATCAAGAAGCCATGGTTAATTGTGTCCTAGAAATATTTATCATATCAAAAGTACTCCTTCTTGAGCTCTCCCCCTCTGCTCCTCCGGTCGTTGATTTCCTCAGGTCTAAGACAGGCATAGGACCCAAGAGGAAAGCAAATCAATTTGGCAAACATCTCTGCTGAATCATACTATAATTTTGTAAATCTATAAAGCACAAAGCAGCTGAAAGATTTGTCTCTCAAAAGAGAGTCAAGACGAGTTTTATTAGACTTGGATTAGGTTTAGTCGTTCGGGAGAAACCAATTGAGTACCTCTCAGCCTAAGAGAGTATTGCTCACCAGAGAGCTCTCCTCTATTTCCCTCCAGCCTTTTGCGTATAACAAAAACAACTGTTATAACAGCTATCAGCGATTACATCCTATTACGTTCCAGATCCTGGTCAATTTATTTTCTCCAACAAAGCAGGTTGTTTTGCCAGCCCTGTTTTAACTCAGCCCTGCTCAGGGGGAGGCTGAGGGTTAGTGACTAGATGAGATCTGTTGCTCTAATTACTACAGACAATCAGACAATGAGATTATTTTATGTTGGATGAACAATGACTTGTCTGGTTTTTATTATTTCCATTTTATGGAAGACACTAAGACTCACAAATGTTAAATGGCTTTCCCCAGAGTCACATGTCGAATGAGTGACAGAGCCCAGAAAGTTCCTAAGCCCTTACTCTTTCCTTCAGCAGTGCTGCTTCCTAAAGCTGCCGCTCATCAAGGGCCTCCCAAGTCCCTGTCCCTCTGTTATGTACTGTATACATCTGCCATCTGACTTAATTCCTCCTCATCTGGAACCACAATGTATGAACTGAGGCAGCTCGTCCCTTGCCGGCTGTGGACTTAACTCCCTCTCCATAGGGCCCCTTTGCTGTCCTCCATGGCTTTTTAATCAACCAACTTTTTTCAATTTGGCTGCTTCAGGTTTCTCTCGCTAGGATTTGGCAACTCAGCTTCCGCTTAAGCTTCTTTGCTCTTGAACCCATGGTGTGACTGATTTGATTTTGGTTTTGGATTCTCCACTGATGGGTTGGGCCACCTGGCCTCACCCCATAACTTGGAGACAAGACTCCTGGTTCTGACTTCCCAGCCCCAGGACACCGTCTGATCTGGCCTCCTGCTCACCAACCCCAACCCTGAAATCCACTCACTCCTGTCCCTGCACTAACCAGCAAGGGAGCAAGAGCAGGCTGATAAAACAAAGAGAGTGAGCTTGGAGTCAAGGTGCTTAATCTTTCCAGAATTCCACTTGTTACTTGTAAAAAGAGAATAATAATAGACACTCTACAAGATTATTTTGAGGATTAAAGAGGTAATAATTTTAAATGGACCCAGCACATAGCAGGCACTGGACAAATATCATTATTAGCATCACATTAAAGGAGTTTACCTTTTAAAGCGCTTAGAACTGTGCCTGGCACATGTTAAACTTTGCATGAAGGTGAGCTATCAAGTAAACTCTGAAGGCTAAAAGAGATCACCAAATTTGAGGTCACCAAATTCAACCCTGTTTTGTTATACTAAGAAATATTTTTTTTTGTTTAAATCTAACTATACCCTTTACTTCCCTGTTTTCATTTGATGATTACAGTAAGAAAATGTCTACATTGTTAAATAGTATATTTACCAACTTGTGGGACTTACATTGACTTTAAGTGTCATAGGACTCAGTCATCTCATTAGAAACTATTAACCACACCATTAACTGTTAAATTCATATGGAATTTCACACTGGCATATTATTTTCCTTTAGGCATAACGTGTCATGTTTACAGTAAGTCCTCTTTTGTTCAGACTAATGAGGTTGTGGGACTGATCAATATTAGTAAAAATTTTAATTAATGGCTTATTGGAAAAGCAGATTTTTTTGGCAGTAATGTCATCAAGATGGCAACATAGGTTCTTCCCACTTCAGTCTCTCTCAAAAGACCAACCAGCAACTATCCATAGACAAGACACCAATGTGAAAATCCTAGAACATCAGGGTGAGGCTGAAGCACACCCTTAAACCACAGAAACAGAGAAGAACAAAATTAGAAAGGTAAGAGAAACAGCTACGCTCTGACTTCATTGCCCCTACCCCAGGAGGGCATATCTCCACACTGACAGGGGCCTCCTGGAGGCTGTGATTTCTTCAGAGGGAAGAAGAGAGCCCAAGGTGGACATCCAGCTCCCTCAGCATTGTGGCTTGCTTCCCTGGAGGCCCACTCAGGTCTTGCTTCACAGGGATCATGGGGAATCAGTCTTGACCATTGGAAATCAGACTGGGATGGAGAAGGGGGGGCGGAGTTATACCAACAAAGTCCCTACATTACAAGCTCACAGCTAACATAATTCTCAACAGTGAAAGGTTGAAAGCTTTTCATCTAAGGTCAGGAACAAAACAATCGTGCCCACTCTCACCACATCCATTCATTATAGTACTGGAAGTGCTAATCAGAGCAATATGGTAAGAAAAAGAAATGGAAGCAGCAGAATTAAAAAGGAAGAAGTAAAATTGTTTCTATTTGCAAAGGATATGATTTCATATATAGAAAATCCTAAGGACTTCACCAAAAAACTGTTAGATCTAATCAACTAATTCAGCAGTTGCAGGATACAGAATCAACATACAAAAATCAGTAGCATTTCTATACACTAGCAACAAATTACCTGAAAAAATATAAAGAGAACAATCACATTTACAGTAGCATCATAAACAATAAACTATTTAGTCATAAATTTAACCAAGCAGATGAAAGATCTCTACACTTAAAACTATAAGACATTGATGAAAGAACTTGAAGAAGATACAAATAATTGGAACAATATCCTGTGTTCATGGATTGGAAGAATTAACATTGTTAAAATGTCCATACTACCCAAAGACATATACAGATTCAATGCAAACCTTGTCAAGATCCCAATGGTATTTTACAGAAATAGACAAAACTATCCTAAAATTTGTTTGGAACTAAAAAAGTCCCCGAAAGCCAAAGCAATCTTGAGAAAGAAAAAAGCTGGAGGGATCACACTTCCTGATTTCAAATTATATTATAAATCTATAGTCATCAAAACAGTATGGGATTGGCATAAAAACAGACATGTAGACCAATGGAACAAAATTGAGAGCCCCGAAATAAACTCAAACATATATGGTCAACTAAAGTTTGACAAGGAGCCAAGAATCCTCAAGGAGAAAGGACAATCTCTTCACTAAACAGTGCTGGGAAAATTGGATATTCACAAGCAAAAGAATGAAACTGTCCCCCTATCTTGCACCACTCACAGAAATTAACTCTAAATGGATTAAAGACTTAAAGGTAAGATGTGAAACCATATGACTCCTAGAAGAAAACTTGAGGAAAAAGCTCTTTGACATTGGTCTTGGCAACAGATTTTTGGATATGACACCTAAAGCACAAGTAACAAAAGCAAAAATAAACAAGTGGGACTACATCAAACTAAAAAGTTTCTGCACAGCAAAATAAACAATCAACAAAATGAAAAGGCAACTTATGGAATAGGAGAAAATGTTTGCAAACCACATCTCTGATAAGAGATTAGCACTAATTCAAAATATATAAAGAACTCATAAAACTCAAAGGCAAAACACCCAAATAATCCAAGTAACAATGGGCAAAGGACCCGAATAGACAATTTACCAAAGAAGATATTCAAATGGCCAACAGGTGCCTGAAAACATGCTCAACATCACTAATCATCAGGGAAATGCAAGTAAAAATCACAATGAATTATCATTTTACACCTGTTAGGATGGCTGTCATCAAAAAGATAGGAGATAAATGCTAGGGAGGATGTGGAGAAAATGGAACCCTTGTGCACTGTTGGTGGGAATGTAAATTGGTGCAGCCACCATGGAAAACAGTATGAAGTTTCCTCAAAAAATTGAAAATAGAACTATCATATGATCCACAATTCCACTTCTGGGTATATATCCAAAGACAACGAAAATTACTATATTGAAGAGATATCTGCACTGCCATATTTATTGCAGCATTATTTACAATAACCAAGATACAGAAACAACCTAAGTGTTCATCTACGGAGGAATCAATAAAGAAAATGTGGTATATATATATATATATACACAGAATGGATATATTGAATATTACTGGATATATTGAATGTATAAATGAATATTATTCAACTTTAAGAGAGAAGGAAATCCTGCCATTTGTGACAACATGGGTGGAACTTGAGGGCATTATGCTAGGTGAAATAAGTAAGACAGAGAAAGACTAATACTGTATGATCTCACTTATATGTGGTATCTAAAAAACTCAAACTCATAGAAATAGGGAACAGACTGGTGGTTACCAGAGGTGGGGGCAGGGATTGGGGTGAGGGCAAAGGTAGTCAAAAAGTATAAACTTGGGGCCAGCCTGGTGGCGCAGCGGTTAAGCACGCATGTTCCACTTCTCAGTGGCCTGGGATTCGCTGGTTGGGATCCCTGGTGCAGACATGGCACCGCTTGGCAAAAAGCCACGCTGTGGTAGGCATCCGACATATACAGTGGAGGAAGATGGGCACAGATGTTAGCTCAGGGCCAGGCTTCCTCAGCAAAAAGAGGAGGATTGGCAGTAGTTAGCTCAGGGCTAATCTTCCTCAAAAAAAAAAAAAAAAAGGTATAAACTTCCAGTTATAAGATAAATAAGTCCTGGAGATGTAATGTACAGCATGGTGACTAAAGTTAATAATATTGTACTGTATATTTGAAAGTTGCTAAGAGAGAGATCTTAAAGTTCTCATCATAAGAAAAAATATTGTAACTATCTGAGGTGATGGATGTTAACTAAACTTACTGTGGTAGTCATTTGGCAATATATACATATATCGAATTATTATGTTGTACACCTTTAACTTATACAATGTTATATGCCAATTATATTTCAATAAAACAGGAAAAAAACATAAAAAGACAAAAGAAAAGTAGATTATTTTGACTTTCAGGAGTACATAATAATTTACTTAGCAAAATACTTTGTGAGTAAATAACTTCAGTATTTCCTTATCTGAATTATCACATATTCTGAATTTAAGAAATCAGCTAATGAGATTTTGTTATATATTTTCAAAGTTCTTTTTGCTGTGGCTACCCCAAGTTTTGGCAAGCATAAGAAGAGCTTTAAAAATCAAGAGCTTGATTTATTGAATATCATATTAGATGAACATGATATTACTTGTAGTTGGCTTAAAGGCCAACCACCCTAGTTTTTACTGGAGTAACCAGAAAAGAGCATCTCAAAGTTAAAGATCTGTCTTTAAAAAATCCCATTTTATTCCCACTTTAACTTATCCTCTTAACAAAATGTCCTCTCTGCTTAAATGTTCTATCTGCGCGCCGTAGATTGAAAGTTTGTGAACAATGACCGAACCAGATATGACAATAGAATTCTGACCCACAAGTTCTGCAGCAACCAGTGCAGAATGGTCAAGACTTGGTCAATTACTGGCAACTTCCCTATTTTTTGCCCCTATTTCCAACTCAGGACCAACCAAGGAAAGCTAATGTGATCCTCAAACCGATCGCATAAGATGCCTTGCTTCTAGTTAGGCTCCCTCCAGTTTCCCCACCCAGATAATCTCCAAACATACCAAACTTAAAGCCATCCCTTTTTTTTCTACTATAAAACTTTCACATTCCCTTGCTTGTCTTTAAATCTTGCCCAAACACAGGTGATGGTGTTGACTCCTTTGCTATAGCAAGTTTTGAAAGAGTAGCCTATGTTTGTTCTCATTTAATGGGTCTTTGTGTGTGTTCCCTTTTTTTTGAGGTCCCACCAAGATACAGTGTGCGCTACTCAATACTGTGGATTCCAGCCTTTAACCTGGTGTGGTACCCACAGAGACCCCTTGTGCCTTGCTGCTCACGGCTTGTCAAGTCCACACCACTATCTAATAGTGTCATTTGTCATAAGAAGAAGAATCAAAAGGTAGAACACAGGCGTATGCCCTACAAGCTTGTTGTTCCAGCTGGCTGCATGGACAAATGAGTTTGAAGTTTGCCCGGGACTGGTGTCCATTTGGAGAAACTTTGCCGTGGGTCACCAGTAAAATTCAATAAGGTTCTCCTTTTGTCTTGAGTTTTGTCCAGAGAACTTGGCTTTTATCTAGAGAGAACACTGTATCTAGTTTTCCGCCTGCCAGTGGGAGGTGAGGGAAACACAGATTGTCAGGTCTGCATTCAGAGGTGGAAAACCAGCAGGTTGGAGACCCAAGACCCAAAGTATACAAGTATTACTTCTGGCCAACTGTTGCCAGCTCTCATTGAATTGTCCAAGTCTAGTCTCTCCTCATCCAGGAAAGACTCCTGCGTGTGATATGTTCTCTCATTATCATCATTATTCATGCTGCTGTATCTCTAAATGGCACAACTTCAGCAAGGATGCTTTGGGCCTTCAATGACCATTCTGGCGAACACTTGACTTGAACAAAATTGTTCACTTGAGAAGCCCCTTAGAAAAGAAAGGGAATGAGATTTCTCAGGCCCAATGGGCAAGGGTTTTTATTTTCATGCAGAGGTTTCCAAATCAAATTCTTTTTTTAAAACAAAATAAAATCTCTTTTTAATAAATTGTCCCTGAGGGTGATCATGGAAGAATAACCCTGAAATCCGCAAATTAGAGCACTGAATTCTCTGGTGACTCGGTTTACATTCCCTCTCACATGTTTGGTTACAGGCCGCAAAGGTCGTTATCTCTGGAATCCTTGCTGAAGACCCATCAGGCCTCCACATGCTCCATTCTCATGGTGAATGTTCTTCCTTCCCCTGAATGTAAACTTTATAGCAAAAAACAGATTCTGATGTTGCAGATAAAAACGTTTTAGTGACATAGAACAACGTTCTCAATCAAAACATGTTGAAAAGAAAAAGGCAAGTTATTGCAGTTCATATTTAGATAAAATAGATTACATTTACTACCATAAAGTAGTACTTGTTTGATGTTGAATGTTTCTTGAATAAATTCCAAATGCCATTATCACAAATGATGCTTGAGAAACAGACCTATTAGTGCTGAGAGTACATTTAAAATTAATTACAATTTTATTTTATTTTTTCGTGGTAAGAACACTTGAGATTTATCTTCTAAACAAAATTTTAAGTGCACAGTACAGTATTGTTAAGTATTCCAATCAAATCCTAATTCAAAAATTGCTTCACCAAAAGATTCTTTGACCAAAGCTAATGAACAATTTGACAAACTTAAGCAACAACAAATTAAACTCCTTTCCCTAATTAATCCTCCCCTCTTCTCCTCCAAGTGCCTCCCTGTATAGCGCAGGATCTATCTAAGGATTGAAAAACACTGTCTCTTCTGATAAAGACTATGCAAACTTATCCCAGATCCCTCACAAAATGACAGTTGAGAGGATTTCTAGGTTTAACTGGATATCGCAGTCAGTGGGTGCCATTTTTCCTGAATTATGACGTCTATTCATGACTTGACTAAGTTCTCAGTAAAAGACGTTCTCCTCTGGGAAGCCAAACATGAACAGGTCTTCTGGAACCTAAAGAAGGCTCTTCAACAACCTCCTTCCCTAAGGGTCTCTGTCAGTTTCGTATGGCAAAGTGCCGTAAACTGGGCAGCCTAAAAAAACAGAAATTTATTGTCTTACAGTTCTAAAGATTAGATGTCTGAAATCAAGGTGTTGGCAGGGTCCTGTTCCCTGTAAAATCTGTAGGGGAGAATCCTTCCTTGCCTCCTCCTAGCTTCTGCTGTTTGCCAGCAATCCTTGGCATTCCTTGGTGTCAACGCATCACTCCAGTCTCTGCTTCTGTGGTCAGATGGGCACCTTCTTATCAGTCACATTAGAGTAAGTGCCCACTCTACTCAGTATGTCCTCATCTTAACTAATGACATCTGCAATAATACTATTTCTAAATAAGGTCATATTCTGAGGTATGGGAGGTAAGATTTCAATATACCTTTTGGGGATGGAGGACACAATATAACCAAAAACAGCATTCCTAACCATAAACAGCCCTTTTGTCTATTTATAAAAGAACAATATGGACGAGCCCTTGTGCTTTTAACTCAGCTACATAGGAATCATCAAAATCATTACTTAAAGCCTTAGTCTTGACCTGGTTGCAAAGTCCCTCTTGTCGTAGGGTAATGGCCGCCACTGCAAAGTTTGTTGATGCTTCTGCTGAACCCGTCCTAGACTCCTTGCTTGGTTCCTCATACGGTGTAGGTTACTACTGACTGAGAATACACAATACTTTTCAGCCAGCTAATTAAGCTCTTATGAGATCTTGTTACTTTCACCCTCTCACATTACCATTCACTGTTGCAACACCCTGAATCCTGCCACTCTTCTGCCACTACCAGAAGGGGCATCTCACAATTGTTTTGACTCACTAGGGAACTTTCTATACCTCATTCAGATTTATTAGAGACTCACATTGAGAACCCTGACCTGATATTATTTGTTGATGGATCCTACCTCAAACCTGAAACTGGAGGTTATCAAGCAGGATACGCTATTATTAATTTAAGCTCTTCTTTGGAATATAGTCCTCTATCTGAGGTAAAATTAGATCAGATGGCAAAACTTACTTCACTTTCTGGAGCTTGTCAACTGCCCGAAAACTAGAGAGTAAACATATATACAAACAGTAAGTATGCTTTTGGAATAGTACGTGACTTTAGGATGCTTTGGAAGCAATGGGAATTTCTCACTTCTGTTGGAACCCTAATAAAAAATTAATAACAATTAAGGTACTTCACACTCCTTCTTCCTAGAGAGGTGGCTATTATAAAGGTTGAGGCCCATGTCAAAAGAGATAACAGATAAGCTGAAGGAAATGCTTTAGCAGTTTATTATGCCAAACAAGCAGTCTTAACCAAGGTTATGGTCTTAACTAAACCTCCAAAGAATAAATCTCTGGAAGAATTCAAACAGTCCATTATGAAATATCAACATTTAACTCCTGGATTTATCTTAAATCAGCATTGATGGGGAAACGTTAGAAAGACAGCTGCAGGTCATTTGTCACCTACCAATAACATAATCCCTGCCCAGAAACCAAGCCTTAAGGGCCCTTTGAACACTTTCAGATGTTCCTCTTAGGATGTGAACATGTTATAGCTTTTTGGGGCTTTTTTTTTTGATGAGAAAGACTCACCCTGAGCTAACATCTGTGCCAGTCTTCCTCCACTTTGCATGTGGATCACCACCACAGCCTGGCTGCCAACGAGCAGTGCAGGTCTGCTCCTGGGAACCGAATCCTGGCTGCTGAAGTGGAGTGTGCCGAACTTAATCACTAGGCCAGAGGGCCAGCCCCTGTTATAGTTTTTATATGTCTATTTTAAGGATGGGTTGAAACATTTTCTTGCCAAAAAGTTACAGCCCTTACAGTTGCTAAAAAGCTGCTAGATTTTGTGTTTTTAACCTGGGATATATCGACTTTTATATCAAGGGATCAATATACACACTTCATAGGAACTATTATAAAAGAACTCAGTGAGTCATTACCTGTTACTCAGAAACTGCATTGCCTTGACCATCCACAATTTTCTGGAAAGATCGAAAGAACAAAGGTCATTTGTAAATTGAAATGAACAAAGCTTTCAGAAGTCCTTGAGCTCCCATGGGCAAAGGTATTCCCTATAGCCCTTAGGGCCATCTGGTCTACTCCCCTGGGGACACATTGGTGATCTTTCTATGAACTGGTAACTGGAAGGCCCGTACATCTAGGAATTTCTCTTCTCATACTAGACTTCCTTCTCGCTGTGAACGAACATGGTAAAATATTGCAAGGGGCTTGTATACTATACTCAGTCCCATCAACAACAGGTTAAGGCCACCTTCCCACAACTTCTTCCCAAAGAGCCTCTTCATGATCTTCAACCAGGAGATTTTGTCTATGAGAAGAGATGTCAGACAAAAACTGGTCTTGAACCTCATTGGACAGAACTTTGTAAATAATAAATATAGCAGTGAAACTACAGTGAGTCAATCCTTGGGTTCACGTTTCACAACTGAAAAAGTAATCAGAATCGCTCACAATTAAAAGGCTACTCCAACAGGAAATCTGAGACTAAGGATTCTCAGAGATCCTCTAGAAGCCACTGATCTTCAGAAGTAGACCTCTGACCCAAGACCTTCACAATAAGCCAATGATCTCAGAGAGTGGACAGATTCACTGAAGGTGTCGGACCAGAACCCCTGAATAATTCCTGTTTTGCTCTCCATTGCTTCTTTATAATCATTTTCATTTTCTATAGATCTCTGGTTGTCATACACTCATAACAGCGCCTTTTCTCTTTTCTTTCCTCTTTAGGATAATTATTAGATCAGAACAGAATCATTGTAATGCTAATATTAAATTATTCCCAAAAATAGTCACTGCCCCAAATTTTGTTGACTGCTGGGCATTCCATCCATGCCTGGATCCTCATGGTAAAACCTCTGGTAAATTCTGGTTTCATTAAATGGAATCATAGGAATTATAACCAATAGCATTTCCACATGCACTTTAAACATGGACCAACTACCTTAAACAAATCAACTTGTGACTTTGCTGTGTCCTTCTCTTCTAGAAAGAGGACTAATTATTACAATTTACTGTAATATCTACTTACAGTACTTACAAATTGTAAGTAGATTGTAATCTGCTTACAATCTAAGGTAACCAAGGTTACTCTAAATTTGAACTCAACAACCTTCATAGGGTGGTGGACCAAATACTCGCTGTCTGTAAGAGATGAACAGAGATCCAAATATGAAATGCAACTAATGTAGGGCCTTGGTTCTGACCTTCTGCCGTGAACACTCCTTTTTTCCTGGCCCTCCAAGTGCCCCTACTGGATACGACTTCGTCTGTGTCCAGGATGCCTGGTCCTGTTTACCTCAGGCTAACACCTCATGTACTTTAGGAACAGTCCTCTGAGACTTGTCTGTACATAGAAACCCTAATTCTGTAAATCGTCAATCTGGAAATTCTGATTCAGACACAAACTCCAAAACAATGCCACCTTTGATTATTCAGGTATTCTACCTGGGGGAATTACTGACTCATTGTTTATGCAAACAATCAGAGCAGTGTTCTCACCTGTGGGAATCATACAAACGGAAAAGATTCTAAGAAATTTATCACTAGCTTTGGCAGAAGTTATTAATGATACCACCTCTGCTTTGGATGGAATACAGATCAGTCTCAATACATTGGCATGAGTGGTGATAGACAACCACATCACTCTAGATTTCTTGTTGGCTAGTCATGGCGGCATCTTTGCCGTTGCTAATTCTTGCTCTACTTGTATCAATGGTATAACATGGTAGAACAAGCTATATATCACCATAATAAAAAAGCTACTTGTATTTCTAAAGTTGATCCTCATGGTCTATGAAATTTGTTCTTGGCTTGGATTAGGTGATTGGAATTCTTGATTCTAAGTATTTTACAGGAACTATTAATTACTCTTGGTTTTCTCATAATGCTCCTTATGTTGGTCCATTGCATTCTGCCCAGAATCACCACCCTCTCATCAGATGATTACCATGATGGCCTAACAAAAAGTCAACACAATCTTGTCATGCAGTTGATTATGAAGGTGGTGGGATAGTCCCTGAGCAGTGAAGGTTGGATATCTAGCATTCCATGAGTTAGTTAACCTCTCACAGGTGAGATACTGACCAAAAAGGGAGATGAGAGACTGAATATACAAACAGTGGTCAGACCATATCATTCATGACCATGGAACTCTGACCCAGTATCTCTGCAGCAAACAGCCTGGGAAGGCAAACTACCACCTCTGCAGCAACTGGTCCAGGAAGTCAAAGTCCGACATCTCTAGCAACTGTCCCACAATGGGTAGGGCACGATCAATCGCTGCCAACTTCCCTACTTTTTGCCTCTGCTTCCAGCTTAGGAGCAACCAAACAAAGCCAAATATGCTCCCCAAACCAATTCATTTGATGCCCTGCTTTTCATTTGCCCTCCTCCAGCTTCCCAATGCCACAACCTTCAATCAGATCATATCTGAACCCTTCCCTTTTTTTCCACAATTGACCTTTCTCACTTCCCTGTCCGTCTTCTAATCTTTGCTAAATGCAAGTGATAGTGTCTAACTTTCTTGCTGTAGTGAACTGTGAATAAATAGCCTCACTTGTTCTGATTTCAGTAGTCTTTGTTTATTTCTACAGTTTCCAATCAATGACTTAGCTTTGTTTTAGGATATCTATAACAATGGGGATAAAGATAGTAAAATTGTAAAGTCAGCATCAGACATGAAAGGTAACTGTGAGGGATAGTGAGGGAAAATTCTTTTGTTAAAATGAAGGAAGAGCAGTTTCTGAAAAATTGCCTAGAAATCTTCCGGAAAGTATGAAGGGGAAGAAAATAAGTGATTTGTTTGGCTTTGTAAAACGACTTGATGGGCTGGATGGAGTCCTTATTTTTTTACGAGAAGAAAAGAAAGGGAAAAAATGTTCAGCACTTTGAATCTGAGAGCAATCTTCCCCAGGTTCTAAAAGCACTTTGCAAAAATTCTTTGGTGTCAAGTATTATAAATCTGGGTGCAAAAATGAGAAGTGGGAGCATCGTTGATTTTTCCAGGAGAGTAGAATAAAGATTTTGTACTTTCCCGTTAAACATTTGCATAATTATCCCAGTACCATATTATTCCATAAGCTAGTCTGTGCAACAAGCTTCTATATATTATGTATGTTATGTCAATTCCTAACAATAAAAAAACCAAACAGTTTTTGACTTCTAAATTTAGTCTGTTTCTCCCTACTATGTAAAGAAAGCTGGCACTGAAGTTACATATTTATACGGAGTGATTTTATGGCATGAAGTAATCCTTATACCTCTCCTCTACTCTGTTGACAACACTTCCTAGTATCTTGAATTTACTCTCTGTGCCTTGATTCTATAAATAAGGAAGGAAAAAACCCCTTGCTTTACTCTTCATTTTTCTGCTTTAGTCTGGAAGATCGCTTTAATATTATAAATGTGGCCTGTAAATCGAATTCTTTGAAGCAAGGTTCATTGCTTTAGACTCCATCAGAATGGTATGGAAAAAATGATTTAGGTATATGCAATGCAAGTTGCTATATATTATTTTTAAATTGCAATTTACTACTAATATAGTCAGTCTTATTTTTCTAGAATGCCTCCAGTGTTATCTGAAAATTTCCAAAAGGTTAATACTTAAAACGACAGCAAGTGTCTGCCAGGTGTGGTTCTTTTAGCAGAGAGATGGGTAGTGAAATAAAATACCAACAGGACTTTACAATTCCAGGGAGGTTGACAGAGAGTCTTCTGATTTTTCAAACTGGCCTTTCCTTTGTGGTCTGGGCTTCGTCCCTGTCAAGGTCAGAACAGGAAACTGGGCTTTGGACACTGCCACTGACTTGTGGAATCTTATAGCCCACTTCAATCTGACCTTCCTTTTTTTTTTTTTGCCTATGTTTCCTGTCGTATAGGTGTTGCTGCAGTCCACCCTGCACAGATGATACAAAAATTAATTACCTCAGTAACGCTGTACTGTTGAGGTTAAGCTTGTCAATTTGTCATTCTTTCTTTCTTATCATCTTTGCACACTCCTATACTCTTTCATAAGGATTTCATTTCCCCTTACGTTTTACCTTCTCTCATTAACTGTGTTGTCCTCCTAGTGTTACTGTTCATACTTTTCAAGAGTAGAATGTGATACGTAAATTTGTATTCCTTTCCTATTATAGGTCTTTGAACATGAAACTTAAGATTTACTTTCCTGGTTTTTGATACTTTTCTCACACCAACAAGAAACGGTTTGATCTTCTTGCCCTAATAAAATAGAACTGGCATTTTTATCCATGTACGTCTATCCATGTGTTTAACAAATACTTATTGACCACTTAATATATGTCATACATTGACGTATAGTATCACATGCACATCCCAGATGGCAGCTGGGATCCCCTTTTCTTGGACATTTAAGAAAAATTATTCACTTATTGCGCATCCCAGAGGAAGCCCATCACCCTTGGCAAGGTTTTATAGTTATTGTTGTTGTTTTAGATTCCGCAGGCTTACATTCTCCTGGTCACCTCACTCTAATTTCCTGATGACTCCAATGACTCGATTTTCCTTGTGTCTTGCCTTCCATGGCTATTCTATTTTCTATGCCCTGAACAGACCCTGGGGTGGAGTTCAGCCCCTTTCCTTGATTTCCTGCAGACCTAAGACATTCTTGCTTGTAGTACTTTATTAAAGATTTGGGGTGATGGAGTGACAAAGGACCATGTAGAAAATCATTAAATGTGAGTGCTTCCCTGCTCTCTTTTTAGAATCTGTTAGGCCGCCTTCACTACAAAGCTGGCCAGTTTCGCCCCCCGGCCCACTATATATGCAGGCTGCTTGTTCCTTTGCTCTCTCAGTAGTGTCCTTACATTTCCCCCTTACCTGCTTCCAATTCTCCCAAATTCCTGCTCATTGTAAACATAAAGCAATTTTCTTCTCTCTTGGTTTCACTGGACCATTTCAAATCATGCTCTGGAGGTCACAGCCATAGTGGACTGTGAATCTTTTTTGTTAAATAGAAGACTACTCGATAGAAAAATTTTGCCACTCCCTGCGGGGCAGAAGTGGTTGCAGTTGGCTTTGGTTTTAAAAAGCAATGGAGTTTTCCCCTCCCTGCCACGTGTAAACAGCGCACTGTGATGGGGATCACTACGGAGATCTAGACAGAATGTGGCACCATTGTTCAGAGGGGATACCTGGGGAAGGCAGGGAAGCCTCACAGAGCTGAGGCTTGAACTGGTTTTAAAGCATGAGAGTGAATTTGCCAGTAAGAAAATTAGGAAAAAAGACAAGAAAATAATTTATTCTAGGTTACTATACAAATACTGGTGTAATTAGAGGAACTTATTACTTATAATTAGTAAAAGTGTGATAAATCACTTTTTTATCCCTCATATTTAAAAATATATTGTTATTCTTTCTCAACTCAACCTCCTATCATTTCATGTTTTCAAATCCTTACTCTCAGTCAATCTACTCTTTATTTCACCCTCTGCTCCTTTCTGTCTTCTTCTTGTGTTTGGACCCTGTGCTGCCCTGACCTGCTTTCTTACCCTCTGCTTCACTCTATCAACTATGTTCTCTTTAGCAGGCTTGACTATGTCACCTCCTTTACCAGTATCTTAGACAACTAGTCAGTTCTTCAATCTGGATAACCCCACATTTTTCCTTTTACTCTTGCTCCTTTCTTGATAAGAATAAGAGATAAGTATGAACTGAAGGCAATATAATTTCCTGTCCCTATGCTAAACAATAATTGGGTATACTTTCTTGTCCCTTTGCTAAATAGTACTGAAAACAAACACAAAATAACCTAGCCTCTTGTTCCAGGAAATAGTTGCTCTTGAGAAATAAGACTGACAAGTCGATCACCAAGATTTTCTTCAAGACCCTTGCCTCACTGCGCATGTCATTCCAAAGCTATTACGTCACAACTCTGCATAATCTCAACCAGTTTCTTGCCCTTCAAGACCTGCCTAAAAATCACCCAGCTAGGTTCTAAATCCTATAAATATCTTCCTCTGACCTCCCTCTTCCAAGAAGCTACTAAGGCTCTATCAAGATGCTCTTCTGTCTTACTGAAGTCTAATACTTGGCTTTGCTTGGTAAAGACATTTTCCTGTGGCTTTTAGGGGAGTCAGTAAGAATTATTCCCACTTGATGTCCTATAGCTTCATGCTATAATTTTGGCTGCATCCTCTCCACTGTCCAGCAATCCTTTTGATGTGGATCAAGGCTGCCCCAGGTAGAGAAGCCCAAGGTGACCTGGCCTACATGCTGATCTATATGACCTGATGGATTTTATGGTGTGGATTAAGGCTTTCCCAGGGAGAGAAGCCCAGAGCATCCTCACCTACATGCCGATCTGTATGAACAGATTCATATCTAAAGTTATACGACCACACAATAACCAGACCCCATCTGCACTGAAACCATTTAATGACTTTTTACATCATCTTTTCTTTTTCCAGTAAAAATAAGTCACATACCCATGCCGTATAAATTTAGCCCTACTCTCAACCCATGTTTGCAGCAGCAGCTCTGACTGCCCATGGGTCCTGTCCCCAAGCTATTCCACACTATTCTCTAAATAAAAGAACACTACTGCCAGATTTTGAGAGTCCAAGAAATCTTTCTTTTGACTCTTCAGCTCGCCGACCCCGCATCATTTTCACTGATCTATTATTCTTTTTCAAACTTTTTTGTCCTAGATGTCAATAGCAACACTATAGCCCTCAGTTTCAGCAAATGACCTGACTTCATCTTCTCTGTGCCTAAGAAGACAGGAAATGAACTATAAGAACACTCTCCATGTGGTCTTCTTTCTTAGATCTATCTTCTCCATTGATTTCTATAGCTCCTGTGGTCTTCATCTCATCACTGCTCTTTTTTTCTCTTTCTTACTCATCTTTTGTCATTTGCTCCTTAAATATGTAAAAGTGTCCTCAAGGTTATCTTTTCTTTCTGTCCTCTCTTTGAGGCCAATCTCATTCAGTTTCATAGCTTCAACAGTGATCTTATGCAGACAGTTTTACTAATCTGCATTTCTAACTCTAACCTCTTATATGAACTTCAGACATGAAACTTTCAGAAGAACTAACCTCAGTTTCAACAAAAATCATGCTCTTTCCTTCTCCCACGTCTGCTCTTTATCCTGTATTTCCCATCTCAGTTAATGACCATCCTCATGACCTTTCTCTAACAAGGAAAATAAACAAATAAAAACAAATTAAAAAAAAAAGCAATATCTAGTTGTGGCAGGATTTCCGGTTCAGTGGAGCTCACTTTATTTTTCCTAGCAAACATAAAGCGAAGTCTCAAATTTTCTTACTCTATCATTCAGATGTGCAAAGGAAACAGAATTTCTTTGTATTATATTTTGGATTGGAAGGAGTGAGAGGTAACACTCAGATGTATGTGCCTAACCTCACCATGAGCCTTAAAGGCCAACTTGCTCCTTTCACAGAATCACAGATGTCTTCTTCCTACACACTCCCATCCTCTGTCCTCTCGCCGATGAGGCACAGAAAGACAGCCACAAGAGATCAACATGCTAGCCCTGCCCAGGAAGACTGACTGCCCTGCCTCCTGCTAGACGGAGGAAGAAAGGAATTAGTCTTGTGAGGCTTATTTATCTTCCAAGGCAATGGAAACTTTTCGAATGGCAACTTTAGCGGATGAATAAATTAGGCATGGAGGGGAGTCAGGGTAGAAAGCTATTGTGATGGGTTTCTTGGATGGGGAAGTTGGGAGTGGAGAGGAGCTGTACCTCAATTCAACAATGGCTCTGAGGCTGTATCCTGCAGCCCGGCAACTGAGTTTTATCTTAGTCCCCTCTGCAACATGAGAGGCTTTGGCTTAGAACCTCTCTGTATCTCTAAGAACTCCATCCTGTCATTTTTACTTCTCTCTGTTGGTATCATGCTACTGGTACCAGGGGGCCACACTACACTTTGGTTTCCTCCAGAATTCTAAACAGAACGTGGTACAAGAATCTTTTAACCCTCATTTTTCCTGTTAAACCTATTAAATTATATGTTTTAACTACCAGATTTTCTGCCCAGGATGTTGTGGGACCACCACAAGGCATGTAAGGCTGACTCCTGCTTACTCTTCTGAACATCCTCCTTCTCACACATCCCTGGATTGGGGCTGGATGGGCCTTCTCTTTACTTCCCTCCTCATCTCTATATCTATTTTTATTCATTTTCAAAGTGGAATGCACTCTCCTCTCCCTTCCCTAAGATATAATGTAGAATGGCTACTGGAAATCATACTTTATGGGGAAAATAAAATCCATATCAGTTTGATACATTCAGATTATTATCCCTGCTACCACAAAAGTTATTGATATTGTTAAAGAAAAAAAATTCACTGACATTTGTCAAAGATGGTAAGACAGACTTTATTCAAAAAGAGTTAGATGGGTATAGGGCCACTGCAATGGGCTTCTACAATATGGAGGGACAGGCTGGATTCAACTCTGTATATAACATGGGCAAGCGAGACTTCATAGCCAAGGAGTGGGATGTGGGGGTGAGTGGACTGAAAATTACTAAGAGGAAACATCAGGGGTAAGGGGGATTCTGGCTAAAATGACCTAACAGGCTTCTTGCTGAAGACAGGCCAGGGTGGTCAGACATCACCTGGGGAATGGTGGAGGATGAGGAAGCTGATCAGATATCGGGGGTGGGGTGGGGGGTGGGTTCTGGTTGAACTGATTTAGCAGGGTTCTTGCTAAAACTAGATGTCACAAGGAAGTGCACAGATGGGCCTAGAATAAGGTTCAGGAGTCTAATTAAAGTTCAGTCAAGCCAAGAATCTTTGTCATATATAGAAATTTTGGGGTCAGGGGATTGGCAAATTTGCAAAAAGATCCCTTTTCTGGCAGAAAAAGGACTGAAGCCCAATCCTTTCAGCTTGAATGTAAAGGCAGAGATATTTGAAAGGGTGGGAGGGATGTTTCTGACCAAGACCTAGTGGCAGAGGAAAGCAATCAGGCCAGAGTTGGGGTGAGTGGAGAGAAAGAAGCTAGTTCTTTACTGAGGTGTGTGACTGATGACAAATGTGATCTGGGACCGAGAGGCAAAAGACACTGGACATATCCCAACCCAGGCTTCCTGGGACATGCAGGTGCTCTGGGAGTTGATAATGCCTGGAGTCTGGGGCCCATTTTTCCACGGTGGGAGAAAGGCTGACGCCATCCGCCTGCCTCCTGGCAGCTTCCCTGTGGCCTGGGTCAGGCTGGCAAGGCTGAGACAGGAGGCAGAGCATTTCTTGAGTCCCTGCTCCAACACTGGTTCTCCAGTTTCAAGGCTCAGTAGTCTATTCCATGTCCACTATTGGAGATGTTTGTGACAGTTTCCAACTTTAGGGGGACATTTCTGATTTCTGGTTCTGGAAGCAACTTGGGAGCAAACAGGATCGGTCCCTTGGACATAAGTAATCCCCTGGAAATTTCTGAGGATCACCACAGAAGGGGCGATCCAAGGAAGAAAAGAAAGATGTGCTCCTAAAGGGTGAGATGGTGTTTGGGACATTTAATTGCAACATAAATGGTGTGACCATATTTTGTGTTCCAAGCTGGAAAACGGGTTTTATCAGTGGAGCTATCACTTGCCAAAGCCTCTTGTTTGCCCTATTTTAATTCCATTCAGATTTACCTCTTATTTTCTGTTCTTGCTGCCCAAGTTTAGGTCCTTCTTGTTCTCCACCTCTATCATTGCAGTAGCCACTGAACTGGTATTTGCCTCTGAAGTTTTGCTTGTGTGATCTGATATCCATAGTGTCAAAGGGGTTACCTTCCCGAGGCACAGGAAGGAGCTTGTATTCATCTTTACTTTCCATTATAATGTAATAAAGTCTAAATTTCTTAATGTTATTCAAGGCCTTCCGTGATCTTACTGCAGCTTCTTTCCCAGCCTCAGCACACATCACACTTCTGCTTGCATTGCATCTTCCCACGCACCCTTTCCTTCAAATACACTTGACCGCTCTCTGCCTCTCCCCAAATACGCCGCTGCGGGTAGACCTCTGTCTTTCTCACGCCTCATCAAATTCAATGTTTTTTCTAGTTTTCCCTTATACCAATAATACATGAGCTACGTGCTTCTATGGTCTTCTGCACCTCTCATATAACATTTCTTTAATTCTACTGTATGTTTATTTCTGTCAATGACTGTCTCCCCCAGGGGGGCTGCAAGTTCTTTCAGGGAAGGTTCTGTCTGAGTCATCTTCAGGTTTTCAGAGTGTTCTGCATCGTGTCTACTGCACAGTAAGTGCTCACAAACTTTAAAATGAACTGAATTGAGGGGCTGGCCCCGTGGCTGAGTGGTTAAGTTCGCGTGCTCCGCTGCAGGCAGCCCAGTGTTTCGTTGGTTCGAATCCTGGGCGTGGACATGGCACTGCTCATCAAACCACGCTGAGGCAGCGTCCCACATGCCACAACTAGAAGGACCCACAACGAAGAATATACAACTATGCACCGGGGGGCTTTGGGGAGAAAAAGGAAAAAATAAAATCTTTAAAAAAAAAAATGAACTGAATTGAATGGACAGACATCGTGCATGGCTGACACTGATGTAGACATTTGGAAGGGGCAGATAGGCGGGAACAAGTGAAGGTGTCAGGGTGCTTGGTGGCCTCTGGAGCAGCGTGAGCACATTTATGCGTTTCACCTGGTGGAACAGGGAAAGGCAGAGATTGTCAATGAGAAGCTTCCTTCATCCCAGCTACCCAGCTCTTCCTCCACTGACCTCTTTCTCCTGGTTTTCTGAGAACTAACCATACAACCTCGGCCTATAGCTTGTCAGTTTCTCACAGATGCTCAACACAGGAGGGATGAGATCTAGTGCTCAACTCGAGGGTGGGGATGGACCCAGATAAAAGGACATAAGACGGCTTGCTTTGCCATCACTGTTCACCTCACCCGGCAAGAGTTTCCTCAGGAGTCTAAATAGCTGTGAAATAAAATTTAATCATTTGTTGCTCTTAACAGCTATTAAAACTGATTTGCTCTGTTCAGGTAGCTTTCTGATCATCTGTCACTGTCACTTTATTCTCTGGCATGAAGAAATCTCCATGGCTGAGGCAATTTCTGCTGTCCTGCCCTGCCCTATTCCCTGAGACTGGGGACACCAGGCTGGCACTGACATTTGGGTTCCCTTAGAGCGATGCTGCCACAATCAGTGATGGAACTTGGGGAGTCTGCCAGGCCCTCGAACCCTTTCTGTTGGACAGCATGGACAATCACAAGTTTGTCACCTCATCTGATGATGGGGTATCTGCTAACGCAGTTGTTGGGATTTTGGAAATGTAACTGTCATCCAAATAGGAGTTGAAAGGCCGCTGCTCCTTGGTCAGGCTGTCAGATTTCATTATAAAAATATAACGCAGTTTCTGATGTGGTGGTGGGAATGGAGTACTAACGGACTGCAGTGTTTTTGCTGTGTTACTGTCTGTCTCTGAGTCTAAAGCTTACCATCAACCTAATAACATATTTGTAGATGGACAAAAAAGACTATACTGTTTCCATAACGTTAAACGTGCATCTTGATAGCAAGGTGTGTCCTGATCTCAGAAGCATTTAACTGACGGGGAAAGTCTTCATTTAATAATCGAGGCAATATAAAGACTTCACAGATATGCAACGGTTATGTTAGCCAAGCAGAACTCATGGAATGTGATGAGAAAACAATTTAATTTACCTTCTTCAAGCCTACTTTAAAGTTTTTAGGGATAGCTCTTTACCAACCACTTAAATAAAACTTAAACCAATGCCCATGCATTTTCTGGTTACTCTTTTTGTCTCCAAACGCAGTTTCAGTTCAGGACTTAATACGTCTAAACCGAGAGAGGAGACTGAGGAATTAAGTGGTCTCGTTAACCAGGATCTCCTGATGGAAGTCCATTTGGCACAAGGGAAGGTGACTTTTTCATTTGATTGCTGTGACTCCTTCCTTTATCCCTAAGGACCTAGTGGAACCCTTCTAGGTTCTTTCTGCTGAGGTCTACTTAGACCTTCAGATAGTCTTCTTAGACAAGAGCTAAGAAAACCTCACACTAGCTTTCTTGCGTAAGATCTGCATCTCATCTACAGAGAATATTCGGTTTTTTTTTCACCCTAAAAAACTCTGGGAACATAGGCTGATCTGAAAGCAGCTGCTATACCTTCACTTCTCTATCAGAGCAGTACCCAGCCGCTCTGATATTTCATGCTCGTTATATTTCTACAAGTAGGAGAAGCAGGATCTAGGCACTGAAATGAAGTACTCAGGACTTGTTCTCTGTTTCCCTTTTTTTTCCCCTTCATCTCTTATGTTAAAATGTAATTTTAAAAAAGTAAAATCCTGACTCTTAGGGCTATATAAAATGAACCAGTGTCAGCAATTTTATTTAACTTATTAATTAATGAGAGAACCATAAAGATATTAAAACTGGTCCAAAAATCATTTGAGGAGCTAGGCCTTTATAGGCAACTCAACAAAGGCATGGTAAAATAAGATTGCTGGATGGGTACATAAACTGTCTTATGTCTAACAGGGCAATAAACTCTAACCTTTAGGGTGATCTGTTCCATTGGGACATTTAGTCTCCATAGGGACATTATTTACATCTCCATCAGACAAATATCGACAAGGTAACATGGGACTTCACTACTTCTGGATCTTTAATCAATAGTGAAGACAGAATCAAGTTCATTTCCCTAGGTAACCCTTGGGAGGCGTTCATGCGTGAAAGAACATGTTATCTAACTTTTCACCTTATCTCTGAGTTTTGCATAGTTTTTCACAACACTTGGCTCTTCTTCCCTCTATATTTGTTTCTTTCTCAGGCAAGCTTTCCCTATGTATCAATCTCTGGCAGCTTCTTAGGCTTGCATTTTCCTTATTGTTTGCAACCCAAGTGGAAAAAGAATGTCACTTTTCAAAAAATTCCATAAAAATCCTGTACTTTCATTTCATGGCCTGACTTTTGTTTTGGGCCAATCCATGATACAATCAAAGTGGCCAAAAGGATGGAATATATCAATTACCCTTTCCTGGGACTCATGGTCCCTGGAGCTGGGAAATGTGTCAATTGCATTCAAACTAAAAAGACTGAGAGTGAGGTAGAGGTGGTTTCCTGAAGAAAAATAAGGATTCTGTTACTTGAAGAAGAGCAAATGCGTGTTGTGCTGTTAGTCAAAAGCAATATTTGTGCACTATGTTTGTGCTCACTCAGACCCTCCAGCCTCTGTCAAAGTCTTTCAGAGGTTTGTGGGGATCCTTGGAGATTTCTTAAAACAGTGCATGAACTACTGTGCTCATGCCAGGAACTGCCAAGTGCTGGGGGCCATTTACTGGGTATTGCCAGGATATCCTACCTGGTACGACTATTGCTCTGTAGGCGTTCCACCCTCTCTGTGTGCAGCTGGGCCTCCACCAAGCAATGTTGCAAGAACATTGGAGGCCTCTTGGTGCCAGCATTCTGCTTTGGCTGTGGCAAAGTGAAGAAATGCCCACTCTCTTTTTTGTGACAGAGTTTGCTAGAAGGGTTACAAAACACTGTGTTTTGACCCCATACTTTTAGAGATATTTTTAGTGAACCTAGTCTTTCAGTTTTTATTAATTTATTATTAATTAATTAGCTCCCTATTGAACTTAGACATGGAGTTAAGAGACAAAGAAGAATGAAAAACATTGTTAGGTCTTCAAAATAACCAGTTTCCCGTCAATGGAGGCTTTGTTTCTGTCCGGCTCCTGGAGCCTGGCTGCTTCTTCCTTAGGGATGAGTTCTCCCAAGAATCATCTGGGTCCTCCTGCAGTGACCCGCAGGCCAGTTGCCACAATATTCTGCCCAACATGCCCAGGCACAGCCACATATTCTTTGGCTTCAAGCTGGGAGCCCAGCTTCAGTAACAGAGTCATCAAATATCATAACAAAAAGAAGCTTACATATTCAGGTCTCTATCATTTGGCAGATGCAGTGACGAGGTTTGAAAGAGGTAAAATAATTTGGCCAAGATGATTCAGCCCATTAGTGACAGACCTAAGACAGATCCAGACCTTTTGACATCTTCACAAGTACTCTTTCCTCTTAGATTTCTGCCTGTCCTAAACAGACAGTGATATATGGAAATTATATAGAGAGAATATTATGTTCAGAAACTACCTCCTGGTATAGAACCAAGTAACATTCTATTGTCCACACATTAAAAAAAATGTCAGCAGAATTTAATTCAGAACTATCCTATATATGGGAAATGTCTGCCAGTCCTAGGTGGTAATGTTGCCAATTGAAAAAAATTCCATAAGAGAAGATTTGCTCTCTGTTTTCCCTTTTCTCTCCTCTCATTATTTGATTACATTATGAGCTTTCCCAGTAGTTCTCTGCAGATGGAAGGGAAAGCTTGGCAGATTTGGAATGATTATTTCCTTCATGATTAGTCCATATGAGTGGAAGCCCTTGGTAAATTATGGGGATTTTTTAATAAAAGGGACAACTTCTGGCTTTCCAAAATGTAGTGAAAGAGAACACTAGTCTTGAAGATAAGCCCCCAAACTTTCCCATGTTAGAGTAACAATAGCTATGGGAGATGTCTGGGTGGATGATATTGAAGGCATCCCCGCAGGGTCCTGAGCACCCCAATATGATGTGGGAATGCAGGTTAGAATTCCTGAGCCCCTGGGGAGGTGCAGAGGTGGCTGACCAGGAAAGACCTAATCAGTGGAATTAGCGAGACAGGGAAGGAGTGGATGGAGAAGTGGAGGACACAGTGGTAGACCTCAGCAGCATATGCTAAAAGGACAGTGATTGAGGACAATGACCAGCCAGGATGACCTAGGCCGTGGTGAAGGTTGACAAAGACTCTCCTTGACCAAACTTTAGTCAGGTTCCTCTGAGCCCTCCTTTTGACTTGCATTGACATTGGTCCTGACGTGTCTGTGGCCTGCCCAGCCCAGTTTTAGCAAAGAAATGTGATAAGCCACCCTCCCACCCATGATATTGTACTGCCCAAGGGGTGTAGTCTGCCCATCACAAGACATGCCAATAGTCAGGAGACAAGGTGGTAGGACAGAAAGGGTTTTTTATTACAGTTTGCTAGCAGGGGAGAGGATGGCAGACTAATGTCTGAAAGAAGCATCTTCTGGAAGAAAGACTACAGGCCAGTTACATAGTACTCTGGTCTCTGGTTGGGGACAGGCATCTGGTCTTAGTTCCTGATAGTCTTTTGTTTTACTGGATATGCATCAGAGACCGGAGCAATGCCCTATACCTTGATCTTTCAGTTGTCATTGATGATGGCTATCAGCATAGACTTTCTGCCCAAGGGTCATCACATTCCTAAGGAACTCAAAAGAACAAAGTTATCAACTCATAGCAACTGGGAGGGGCCGTAAAATCTACAGAGCATGTCTGGGTTAGTTAATCAGATGTCATTCAAAGTTACCGTATGGTTTCTTTTCTACAATATATTTTCCCATATGGTAACCTTGTGCTGAGACAGTGTCAACATCTGATCAAATTCCTCACCCCTTACCTTTGATGCATAAGAACTCGGCCTGCCTTCAGCAAGAATCCTTGGGTCAGTTTAGCAAGAATCCCCCACCCTTGATGTCTCCTCTTAGTGATTTTCCATCCACTGACCCTCTTACCCTGCTCCTTGGCTATAAATCTCCACTTCTCCTTGCTGTATTTAGAGTTGAGCCCAATCTCTATCCCCTGTTGAAAATCCTTACTGCTACAGTCTTGAATAAAGTCTTCCCTAACATTTTAACAAGTCCCGGAGTTAAGTTTTTCTTTAATGGGATAGAAGAGAGCACAGAGATCCAATGCACCCCACCTATCCACCACCTGGTGCCGAGATGCCACCAAGCTTCCCCCAAATCCAGATGCTATCTGGGAGTAAGGCAGTGAGTAAACTCTGAACTGAAGGGAAATGCACCAAGGAGCCTGAGTAGTGAACCACAAGAATTCAGTTATCTTGAAAAGGTACTGTTAAGTACTCCTGTTTGCAACAAACATTGGGGCTCGTAAGCCAAGTTCCGGTATGGAATAGTAAAGAAAGTTGTAGGATGTTGTATATCTCAGCCGCTTTACTTCACTCAAGAACCACATGTTTCTCAAAAATTTCACCTCTAGGATAATTTAATCTTTTGACCCCAGCAAAATAAAATGTACCTTTTGCAGAAACTGATTACTGTCTATGAACAGAGCAATTTCCCTATCACACTAACCCTGTGAACTTTAAGGGGAGTCCGGGGGCTGCTCAGACTTAATTCCTTCTTGGAGTCCTTCACCTGAACATTTCTTGTTTAATAAAAATGAGGCATCGATTGCCTCAGGTATGCTTCCCCACCACCTAATTTGCATGTCCTTAATCAGTACCTGATTTTTCATTCTTCAAAAAAATCCGGTTCACGTGTTTATGAGCTCTCCTACTAATAGCCAGAGAAGTCTGTCACACTCATTCTAGCTCTGCAAAACAGAGTGAGCTGGTGTTCATCGGGCGGTGAATGTCAGGGGGGAAAGAGGCTTCTCCTACCAGCTCGGAGCACTTTTCAAATCATTTTGCGTTTAAGTACTTTTCCCCCTTGTTTCTAAATAGAAGAGTCAGGGTGGGGGAGGAGATAGTAAGGTGCTTTGCTAGTCAGATTTGGTTGTAAGCCAATAGCTTTCCCCGGTGAAAAGAGAGTGTTAGTCCCTTTACAGCTCCGGGTCTGGTAGATTTCTGAAAGGCCAGGGAGCTCATCAAGGAATTACGCCTCACTTTGGGGGTATAACGTTTTTCTTTCCTTTGCTCCTGTAGGACGATGGTAGTATTTCAAAAAATTAAGGAGGGAAGTGATGTGTAGTAAACATATATTTATTGCTATCTTTTGCTAGCTCTCTGACATGCTGACCCATTTTCTGAGAATTCTGTACGTAATCTGTCAGTGTATATTTATAGTTAAAAGAGCTCTTTCTTTGGAAAAAAAGCCCCTTTGTACTGGAATCTTGAAGGAAAAATGAGAGTTTAAATTGGGTGTATTTAAAAATAATCCACTGAATCAACAGATTTGGAACAACGTGTCATCAGCCATTCTTTCTCTCACTCTAGCCTCTCTCAGTCACAGAACCAAGGGAAACTCTGAGGCCAGGAATATATCTTCCACTTGAAACAAAAATTCAAGGATGAGCACCCTTGCACTGGTGTGAGATTGAACTAAATATCTACAAAATCCCTTCCAAATTTGAGATTCACTTACTCAGATAATTTAAGCTCCTAAATTTTGTTTGACATTAATTATTTGAATAATTCAGGGAATAACATTTTGAGGTGTATGTATCATCCAAGTTCAAAGTCACTCCTTCAACTTGTAGTTTTCTTGAGATGTTGTTAGTGCCATGGAGTTGATTCTGACTCCTAGCCATCCTGTGTACAGCAGAGCGAAACCCTACCCGGTCTTTTTGCACCATCCTCTTGCTTTCTGGTGCTGTATCAAACATGCTCCCCTGCTATTCACAGGGTTTTCATGGCCGTTATTTGGAAATGGGTGGCCAGATCCTTCTTCCTAGTCTGTCTTAGTCTGGAAGCTCTAGTGAAGCCTGTCCACCATGGGTGACCCTGCTGGTATTTGAAATATGATTGGCATAGCTTTCAACATCACAGCAACATGCAGCCACCACTGTGGAAATGAACCCAGGCTGCCATGGTGAGAGGGTCAAATCTTAACCACTAGACCACCAGGGATTGCTTTTAACCACTACAGGAACTTCTAAACCATTAATTTTCACCCTTCAAGCAAAATCCTTCCCTCTTATGAGGCTCCTATCCTCAGATTTTATCACCTTCCTTGGCATCATTTAAGTCTGCTCAATCCTGGTCTTTCTTTGTGGTCTCAGCATTTTCATTTTCCTCAAATCATCATCACGGATGACTTCAGGGTCCATGGCTTTTAATAATCTACCAACCTGGCTCCGAAGTTTCCTGATATCCTTCACTTCAGCACCGTCATCCGGACTGCAGAAACCTACATCCATGGGCACACCTATGATCTTATTTCATACAACTGTCCCACTTCGGGAATTCTAAAGTCCATTTTACTCTAAACTCCAAACTTCCAAACTCAAACTGTGTCTGTCTTTGACCTCATTGAAATTCTTGACTCAACCATTTCATCCCAGTTTTCACCTCCCTTTATGACTTAATTTTCTTCCCTTTCAATATCTCTTAGTTAAGATTGCATTCCACTACAGAAAATAGAAGCTTCAATGAGGGGTTTAGTTTAAACAAGTAGGTGCTTATTTTTCCCATATAACAGAAAGCTCAGAGGCAGGAGGCTACTACAGGAATTTTAGATGCTCTGCATTTATTTCCTAGGGCTGCTGCAACAAGGTACCACAAACTAAGTGACTTACACAAGAGACTTTTATTGTCTCACAGTTCTGGAGGCAAAAGTCCAAGATCAAGCTGTCATCAGGATTCATTTACTCCCATGATTTCAACATGACTCAAATCTCTACCTACCCCTCCCCTAAGTTCTGATCATTGTGTCGAACTACCTACCAGACACTGATTCCCAGTATTCTACAGGCATCTTAAACTCAACTTATTCAAAACTGTATTTCTCATCTGCTTTTCCTCCTTTCTTTTCCACCTTGGTGGAAATGGGTCCTGCATCATCCCACCTACTGTTCTTTTCATTCCCACCACTGAATGATCACCACATTTTGAGGAGTTCCTATAACTAAATTGTCTTCATTTTATCTGCTGGTCCTTTTGTCCAGATCATTATCTTTTGCTGGGTCTAGAGAGATAGGCCTAACTGATGTCCGATTCCCCTGTCTTACACCCCTACAATTTATCCTGCAATCCTCACACCACTGTCACGGTACCTGTCAATTCAATTATACCCATGCTTGAAATAACTCCTGTCAGCATGACACAGTCCACATTTTTGGTTCACTGTGAAGGCCCTACATAGCCAAGCCTCTGCAGCCTTCTCAGGCCTTAATTCTTGCCCTCCCTCCTATCTCCACACACACTATGCTCCAGCTCTATCAAATTATTTGCAGTGTTTAGTGAAAAGAAAAGTCAATCTTCTTCACACACACACACCTTTGGAATATATCCGCCTTGACCAGAAACATCCTCTTGATGATGATCCACTCATCTGAAGCACTTCTTTATGAAGATGCTCCTCACCCCTTCACCATTCCTCCGGGAGAAATGTCGACTCTCTTTTGTCTCCCTCCCATATGCTTGTGTCAAAGATTCTTTATGATACTTTCTTATTTCTATGTCTGCCTTTCCCTTCTAGACTCTAATGAGATTGAGGGCAGGGACTGAATCTTGTGCATCTGTGTGTCCACAGTATCTCCAAAGCCTGGCATGCAGTTGTAGGAATGTATGAGCCAATTCCTGTTTAGCGCAGTGTAAAAACACACTGAATTTAAATTTAACAGATGAGGCTCAAGTGTTGGCTCCACCACTTATCATCCATGTGCCTTTGGGAAAGTCATTTAATCTTTCCGACTTCCAGTTTTTCAATGGTTTTTTTTGTAAGGAAGATTTGCCCTGAGCTAACACCCATTGCCAATCCTCTTTTTCACTTGCAGAAGATTAGCCCTGAGCTAACATCTGTGCCAGTCTTCCCCTACTTTGAATGTGGGATGCCTCCAGAGCATGGCTGATGAGCGGAGCAGTTCCATGCCTAGGATCCGAACCTGCGAACCCCAGGCTGCGGAAGAGGAGCGTGTGGAACTTTACCCACTCGGCCACGGGGCCAGTCCCCTTGACTTCCAGTTTTATATGAACATTTTCGAACTCTTTCTTTTGCTAACTGGTACATTTAAACCAGAGGGTTGACCTGTCCTCCCCACCCATTGGGAGCCTCCAGAGACATCAAGTATGTGAAAGCACTTTGTAACTGTGAAGATTTATTCTAGTGGCAGCTGGTGTTTTTGCTGTGATCAATGCTTAGATACTAGGAAACATTGATGAAAATAAGAGCGCTGATGAGTGGCTTTTGGACATAATGTGCATTTGATACTAGCGAGAGTAATGACATGCATTGATTTTCATTAGCTAAGTAGTGTTTGTAACTCAAGATTAATAAATAAAAGGACTCTTTTTTTAAAGCCTGAGCAGGAAGGCATATTTGATTAGTTTTCTTTCCAGAATACCAATAATTGGAAAGAGGTGAGAAATACGCCCAAAACACTAAATCACATGATTTATTTCTTCATTTATTTTAAATCTAGTTAACATCCAACTATATTTAGATTCTCTTATTGGAAGTGTGCAGAATTGTTTCTTCTATCTTGTTAACTCATTTAAGCAGACACACTTCATCAAAGCCAATTTCACTTTGATACTGGCCATCAGAGTATGTATTTTTATATTTTGTATGGTATTTTGCATTTTATTTCTCAAGCTTATGGCCAAATAGTTAACATTCTGACCTCTGTGCCATAGTCCTGTCTTGGTAGGAGAAGCTACTTCCTCGCATATTATATGTTCTAATGTTTCATTTGCCCATGAGATTACGATGCTCTTTCTTTAAACCCTTTTCTGAAATTGATGGCAGGAACTATCTATGCTTGAATAAATTCCTATTAGCAAACTTGTGAGGTAGCTGTTATTTACCTGAGGTCTATAAATTTCCATTTCTCCTCCTCTAGGTGTTTCTTCTTCTGTCTTGCCACATTCATTTTCTCCCCTCACCAAACACTCTGCATCCTAATTCTCAGCCCTCTATAGCAAGCCATTTTCAGAAAGGGAGACAGTAAGAGTGAAGGTTGTTATTATGGGCTGAATTGTGTCCCCCCTGCCAAATTCATATGTTGATGCCCTAACTGCCATTACCTCAGAATGGGACTGTATTTGGAGATACGATATTTAAAGAGATGGTTGAGTTAAAATCACCTAGAATCCTAATCCAATCTGCCTGGAGTCTTCACAAGAAGAGGAAAATGGACATCCAAAGAGACACCAGAGGTGCAAATGCACAGAGAAAAGAGCTTGTGAGGACACGGCAGGAAGACGCCCATCTGCAAGCCAAGGAGAGAGGCCTCAGAAGAAACCAACCCTGCTGATACCTTGATCTTGGACTTCTAGCCTGCAGAACTGTGAGATAACAAATTTCTGTTGTTTAAATCATCTTGTCTTGGTGTTTTGTTATAACAGCCCTAGCAAACCAATAGAGTGAAGTGGGAAGCATCTGGCATCTTGTATGGTTGGAGAGTGGTAGCTGAGGAGGCTGGAGAAGAAGGTAAGAACCAGGTCATATGGGCCCTTGTTTAACATTTCAAACTGTATATCGTGAGAAATGAGGAGCCACTTTCAGTATAAATAGTGAAATGGATTGGATCAAATTTAAGCTTTGATCACTCAGGCTGTAGTGTATTGAATGGAAGGGGTAAAAGGGAATACGGGAAACCAGCTGGGCGCTTGCTGCTAGCTTGGTTGTGATTGTGGTTTGACCAGGGTGTTGTCCGTGCAGATGGAGAAAAGTGGATGAATTTGAGATGTATTAAAGAGATAGATCAAGGGGCTGGCCCAGTGGCGCAGCAGTTAAGTGTGCATGTTCTGCTTTGGTGACCTGGGGTTCGCCAGTTCGGATCCCAGGTGTGGACATGGCACAGCTTGGCAAGCCATGCTGTGGTAGGTGTCCCACATATACAGTTGAAGAAGTTGGGCATGGATGTTAGCTCAGGGTCAGTCTTCCTCAGCAATAAGAGGAGGATTGGCGGCAGATATTAGCTCAGGGCTAATCTTCCTCAAAAAAAAAAAAAAAAGAGAGATCATGTGTTAGTTGTCTATTGCTTTGTACCAGATTGCCCCCAAAACTTAGTGATTTAAAACAACAAATATTTATTATTTCATAGTTTTTTTGAGTCAGAAATTTATGAGCAGATTGGTTGGGTGGGTCTAGCTCAGAGTCTCTTATGAGGTTACAGTCAAAGTGTGCCTGGGGCTGTGGTCACCTAAAACCTTGACTGGGGTTGGGGGGTTGCAGCTCCAGGACTTGTGTGGTCTTTGTCAGGAGGCCTCAGGTCTTTGCCAACCATTGGCTAGGGGCTTCAGTTCCATGCCTCTTGGACCAATCCATAGGATCAGCTTGAGACTTTCGTGGCATGGAGACTGACTTCCTCTAGAACAAAAGATCTAAGAAAGATTATTACTAAAGAGTAAAGATGCTTTAATGACCTCGTCATACACTGTTACCTCTACTGTTTTCTACTCATTAAAAATGAGTCCCTAAGTCCAGTCTACATTTGAAGGCAATGGAATGGCTTTTATCTTTTGGAGGGAGGAGTGTGAAGAATTTGTAGACGTTTTATAACCATCACAGACAAGATGTTGTTGCTAACGTCCAGGCTAGAAGCAATGAAGCTTGAGCTAGTGGCAGCTTGATATAGTGGCAGCAGGATAAAACTGAGGGAGGATAAGATAAGTTTAGGAACTAGAATTGCTGGAACTTGGTGATTATGAATATTGTAGGTGAAAAAGATGGAGGGAAATTAGGATTTCTGGCTTGAGTGGTTAGTTGGCCTTCACGGAAATGGTCACCACAGAAAGAAAAGCAGGTATGACAGTGGTGTGAGGAGGGACAACATGCCATCCTGATGGGACATGTTGAATTTTGCAGGGCCCGAGGGACATCATAGTGGAAGTGTCCAGCGGGCATTTGTTTATATCAGCCTGGTCTGGAGATTTACATCTGGGAAGTTAAGGCCATTCAGAGTGTCGTAACACCTGAGAGCAGTGTTTTTCACCCAGGGATTGCTTGGGGAGGATGAAGCGCCATGGGCAGAAGATGGAACCTGGTGGATTACCAGTGTTTAGGGAATGTCCAGCGACATAGGAACCTAGGAAAGAAATGGAGAATAGCTGTCAGAGAACCTGGAAAGTGCACAATCCTGAAAAGAAAGCAAAAAAAGAAAGTTGCAGGTTGGAGAGAGTAGTCCTGTTTTTAAAAACATCAATTATTGACATTCAGGCACCTGATAGCTGTTCAGAGGTGCTTTTCAAGCCTTGTAGGGGTTCCCAAAGTCATGTAGTAGCAGTAGCTTGGTGTCCTCTTTCATTCTTGGCTCTTAAAACCTGATTCTACTTGACTTCAATGTGGTCTTTTTTTCCCCTGAGAAAGTCAATCAGTGCTCTCTTCATCAAAGCCACATGAGTTCCCTATCCTTGTCCACACCCCTGAAACTCTACTGACTGAGGCTTTAGTCTTGCTTTAGGACCTTAAGGAGATAGTATCTTAACCTAAGCCAGTGTAATAATAGTACTCTTGTAAGAGTTGTTTCTTTAAAACTTCGTTTTCAAACTCTTTCCTTGGATGTGATACCTTGTATCTGTGATATTATATATACTTATATAATATATATATATATATATATATAAAATACATATTATATAAGTGATGTTTGCAATTCTTGGTTAGTTCAGTATTTTTTTTGCTTTTTATTGGTAAGGAATATTGGCCCTGAGCTAACATCTGCTGCCAATCTTCCTGTTTTTTACTTGAGGAAGACTGTCCCTGAGCTAACATCTGTGCCAATTCTCCTCTATTTTGTATGTGGGGTGCCGCCACAGTATGGCTTGATGAGCGGTGTATAGGTCCATGCCTGGTATCTGAACCCACTAACTCCAGGCTGTTGAAGTGGAGGGTACGAACTTAATCACCAAGCCACCAGGCTGGCCCAGGTTGGTTCTGTTTTTTAAGGAATTATAGAATCTTAGATTTGGAAGGATCTTCAGGGATCAAATCAGGTTTCTTACGGTTTAGGAATCCCTTTTGTAATACTCTTACCAAAATGATCATTCAAAGTGTTAAAAGACTTTCATGAGTTCATTGCATTTCAGGCAGCCCTTCCAATTTTGGTCGGATCTCATGGGAAGTTTTGAACATGACCTTGGCGAGCCCACAGTGTACCTTTGTGAGAATTAGAAACAGGTACTTCCTGCAGGAATGTGCAAGGCTTGGCAAGCTGGAGGCACCCATTTGAGGAACTGTTATTATGATGCCCCTTTTGGGCTGTTCATACTGTGGGTGCAGGGCTCGCTACACTGTTGGCATCTTTGTGCAAAGAAAAAGGTGAACTGAGTGAGACTATGTGGCCCCATCTCACCCTCTCAACCAACACCCATTTGTAGTGCACAGACTGCAGAGCTGTGGGCTCTAACTTTGTCTTCAAATCAATCTCCCTGTGACCTTCACTCATTGATTCTAGCTCTGTGAACTTGAGAGGATGGGATAAATTCCATTGCCTTTTTTATATCATTCAATATTTGAAGAGAGCTGTCACATGGTTACCTAAGTCTTCTCTTCAGGGAAACTTTCATTTTCTGCTGAAAAGACATGGTTTTGACACGCTACAATTCTGTTCTCTCCCCTGTAGATGGAATCCAGTTTGTCGTCTCCCGTTCGAACTGAGCAGCACACTCCACATGTGTTCTGGTTAGTGAGGTAGAAGTTTCCTTTAACAGGACACTCGCTGCTATTCTATGCACAGACTTCTATGCTTTCTAGGAATGTAGGCTAAAAGAAGATTCACTTATTTTTTTTCTGCCAGCTGCATTACTCAATTGTCATTTAAAATACTTCGGCCTAACGCACATCTCAACTTAATTACTAGAATCTAGATTCAGCACTTTTTTTTTTATCTCTGTTTGGTTAATACCTCTTTGCTTATATGAAGAGTTTATTACTCAACAGATGATAGTATCCTTATCCTCAAAGAGCGAGCCATTCATTCTTTGGGCACATTTTAGATTTTTTTTATGATAAAAGCACCAATACTGATAACAAATTCTTTTAATTTCCTTAGCATATTACAGACCAAAGCCTCAGTTCATCTTTATAATATTGGCACAGTGTAGGGCACCCTCATGTTTTTTCCTTTTTATGTTTCTTCTGCTCAGATGGTTGCACTAGTACCTTGACTAGAATCTCCTGCTGCATTTGGCTGTTGCCAGCTGTGGCATCACTGTGTTAGCCGTAGTGATGCTTTCTGCATGGACCGAGCATCTTGAGAACAGCTCTATGACATCTTTGGAAACTCCAAATGCATTAGAGTGCAGAGCATCCTTTCTTCAGAGACAGGAAAAGGAAGAAAGGAAGCATCCACTAAAGTCAGAAGAAATAATGAAGACTGTCCAAAGTCAATGTGGAGGGCTATCTCATAGTGGCCACTCTTCCTTGTGTGGTGACACTCCCTGTTTAGCTACTAGCTAGAAAAACTCAAAGACATCTAATTAAAGCGTTTAATTTTACCCCAGGAGACTTTGTTTCACTGTGAGCTAGTGAACAAGTACATGTGTTGGCATGAAATGTTTCACTACTTCCAAGGAAACCAATATCTACTTTTGAGAAGATTCAGCTGTGAGACCAGTGTGTGAAGAAGATTTTAGGGAAGTGTAAAGCAAAACAGATTAGCAGCCTTAAACTTCAGGTCCACTGAAAGACACCTGGTCCTCCAATGTCCTTGTGTTTGATCTAATGGATGATATTAATTTCTTTGGTTGTTTATTTAATAAGGCCTGCTCTCCATAGCAGCCTAAGGAAAACACAGGGTGGCCAAGTGTATAAGGATGAGTGTGGATTCCCCTTTCCCCGTGTGGGTCTAGCTCAGTTTGCTCTGTTTTAGACTGACATCTGCTGGTCACGAACGATCAACCAATTGCCCTCGCAGTGAAGAATTCTACCAAAGCAAATGCGTGGCCATTTTGTCTTCAGCTCTTGCCAGTAAATACTCTACAGGATCATTTATTTTCATTTTCTGCTGTACATAAATCAGAGTGGCTGTCTGAATTTGACCACACTTATTAAAGTCTTTAAAAATACTTAAAGTATTTTGACTTAGCCCTACTGTTTTAAAAAATGTATCTCAAAGAAATGCATGCAGATTTATGCATAAACATGTTCCTCAAAATGTAATTTATAATAGCAAATTTGGAACTAACCCAAATGTTCAAAAATAAGAATTGTTAAAATTAGAGTGCTCCATTACACTTTAGAGGAACATTTAATGACACAGGGAAATATTTATGATATATTATGAAGTAAACAAACCAATTAAAGAACACATAAAACTTCACAATCCTGGTTTTCTGTGTATTTCCTGCTTTCAAAGGCATGAACATGTAATATTTTTGGAAGCAGAAAGAAAAAAGATCATAAATATTTTATACATGTATGTGATTACCTGCATAGTAGAGTATCAGTACCAACCTTTTCCAAAGTAACAAGTCCTTTAAGATATCTCCCCTGGAAGTTTCTCAAGTAAACATGCTCCTATAGAATGTTGACGCAAAAGGTCGTGAACAATTGCTTCACTGTTCTTGGGATCAGGAATAATACAGAAAGCTCAAGCATGCAGCTGCCACTTAAGTTTGCTAACGAGTCTATGGCTGAGACAAAAAGCACGTTATTTCTTGCGTGACCCTAAAGACTCATTCATTTATTCTAGGGCTTATATTTTGCTTCCAAGAGTTGTTGGTGAGGATGTGGAAGACGATGCAGTTCAGATCACCATGCAGTACATGCAGTAACCAGAGCTCTATTTTATAATTGGACACAGTTCATTTCTTAAAGCATTTTTAAAACGTAGCTTTGAGATTTTTCTTTGAACACTGAAAGGCCCACATAGAATGCTTTGCTTGCTTCACTTGAAGCTCAGAAAGAGAAGCTTGAAGGATCTTATGGATTTTCTTAAAAGGAGCTAGGAGCAGCAGCCCGTGGGTCCTGGGACCAGCTGTGTGGCTAGCCAAATCCACTGGGTGTTCCTCTCACATGGCGTTACCCTTCACATTTGTTCCCTTAATAAATCTGGGCATGATTTCTACATACATGGTTAACATTTTGTCTACCCTAAGGGCACCAGGTGGCAGCTCCAAGAAGAGGAAAATCATTTTCAGAGCTCCCTGCTGGCTCAATCAACACTTTTCAGCTCTCCTAATGAGCTGGTTAACCTCTTTTTTCACTTAGCCATTTGGTCAACAAAACTTTGATGGCTGTTACAGGAGTAGTTTATGATTTTCACACTTACAGCTTATTAACACTATTGCTGTTAGATTCACAAACAGGAATTCCACTAATCCTCCAGCTTTAGTTGGAAATATATCTCCTTATGGATCTTTCACTACACTAATTCTGCTAAATTCCTGGCTGGGGCAATGCCAATGTTGCTACTTAGTCATTTTCAAAGAAATAGAAATAAAAGCTCATGGGTGTACATTAACCTGTGTCTGCTTCTTAAATAAATGTGCAATGATAAATAGACTTCATTATTCCTCTGACTATTATCTTACCACACTTTTAAAAGGAATGTGCACAGTAGATTATGGTTAAGTGAATATTAAACACTTAGTTATGGAGTAGCTCTTTTTGTGCTGGTCTTGTTTTAGGGATTCAAAAAATACTCATTGGCTGTTTTTATGTATTGGTGTTATTTTCTTTTATCTAAAACATTCTAAAATAACATTCACTGGGAGATATGAGTCAGTGCACAAATATTCAGTTTACACATAGCCTTTTGGGAGTATATCAAGGTTAAGTTCTGTTGTGATATAGATCTTTAAGACGTGGTGGATGGAGTATACCAGTGCCAAAGTTATAGAAAATCAATAACAGAAGAATTTGCTTTTCAGAGTTAAATCTTTCTTAAGTCTCATGTGTTCTGACTTCAAATAAAATTTTAACCTTTAAGAAATTGCTCCCACTATCCTTCTTGTTCATACATGTGGCTACTTTCTGAGGTTTATCATTCACCAAAATTTTAGGGAAAATTTTTCCTTCTTTTTTTTGATGAAGGAACTTAAGCATAAAAACATGATCTTTTGCCAAAGTGTGTTGGGCCTAAATCATTGGCTTAGAATTTCAGATATTAGAAATTCATGAACTGGAAATAGAAAGCAAACTACATTTAAGTGGGTCTCTTCCCAGGCTTTATAAATTAAGGAATAAAGTGGGGAAAAAAAAGAATATAGACTTATAAGATATGTTAATATAATAATATTCCCATTTACTGAGTCCCTACTGCAGTTTGTTTTTCTTATTGCAAGTTGTGTATGTACATTAATACCATCTAATTGCTCCCTGCCCCCACTTGTCCTTATCTCTCCAGTTAACAGTGCTATCCGATAGAACTTACCGCGTGGATGGAGAAGCTCTGTTTCGGGGCTGTCTGATATGGTAGCCATGAGCCGCATGTGGCTATGGAGGACTTGAAATGTGACTACTACAACTGAAGAACTGAAGTTTTAGTTTTACTAAATTTTAATCAATTTCACCTTAAGTAGCCACATGTTGCTATTAGTAACTATATCTGATAGCACAGTTCTAGTCCATTAACTGGTTTTATTATCCTCATAGTACTTAGGACAAACTGCAATTACTTTTTTCATTTATTTGTTTCCTTGTTAATTGTCCATCTTCTCTTCAGTAGGTTGTAAGATGCCCGAGAGACCTGGCTTATCTTTTTCTTAGCTATATATATATATATATATATATATATATATTTTTTTTTTTTTTTTGAGGAAGATTAGCCCTGAGCTAACATCTGCTGCCAATCCTCCTCTTTTTGCTGAGGAAGACTGGCCCTGAGCTCACATCCATGCCCATCTTCCTCTGCTTTTTATGTGGGACGCCTACCACAGCATGGCTTGCCAAGCTGCGCCCTGTCCGCACCCGGGATCCGAACCGGCGAGCCCCGGGCCACCAAAGCGGAACGTGAGCACTTAACCACTGCGCCACTGGGCCGGCCCTTCAGCTATATCTTTATTACCTAGAACAGAGCTTGGTGTGTAGTAGGTACTCAAATTATTTATTAAAAATACACAAGACTGTTATTATTATGCATGCTCAACAGATATCAGGAGCAAAGAGGGAATATATTTTGTGGAAGGTGGCAGGGATTTGAACCTCGGACTGTCTGATGCAAGCTTAGAATCCTTTCCCTCCTCCGATGGGCCATAACTGCGTTCATGGCTTCACTGCAGACCCCTGATAGCCAAGTCCCAAGGATGGAAACTGTTTTGGTTGTATTAACACCAAAAGCTGAGCAGTCCGTGACCTGTAGTCCGGGATACCAGGACTCTTTCAGGCCTTTGGGTTAAGGCCCTCTCTCAGACGTTTGAACGCACATATATTACTTTAAAGGATAATGTTTTAAACTAGAATTTCCCAGGCTGTTCAAATCACTTAAGAATTCTGATGCTCTTTGAGATGCTATGAATTACTCTCCTAGGGGAGAGGAAGTTTCTGGAAATGTGCTTTTCCTAAAATGTATTCACAATATATATGTAAGAAATAAAAAAAAAAATTCTCAGCTGTTCTTATCGTTTTGAGATAATCTGCTTAAGAAAAAAGTGAGTCAAAAGTCCTAAGAAGCTAACATGTAGGAACTCCTGAAGTTGGCCTGTGTGTTGATGCACACTAAGGACTTAGACACGAATCTTCAAGGTAATGTAGACCATCCGTTTATGATTGCTTGTCTGTGTTGTCTGATGTGGTAAACTTACAACAACACATTTGCAATATTATCTTGTTTTTTTTTTGTTAAACACTCATACTACACAAACGTATTTATTATTTATCTGTGCCTAAAAGAGACGATTTAAATAGAGCATGCAAACTGATTAAGATAAGTCAACTCTTTCAAAGAGAGAGTGAACAACTATAGTTTCTGCTTTCTTGAAAATTGAAAAGTATGCTTTAAAAGGTGAAGGAAAGACTTTTCAATGGCCAAATGTAAGACTACCTGAATGTCGGGAAACCTCAGTTTAATATTCTTATCTTTGCTGCAGTATACATGTGAGAAAACAAGATTTTCATAGAGTGTTGTATTGGAAACAAAATAGAGGAAAAGATTTAGGGCTGGGTCTGATCCAGGCTCCGACATGGCAATAGCATTCCTAATATTAAGTAGTTTGTAACTGACGCAAAATACTATTTTTGTTTTAATAGTGACAAAAATGTAAAATTAATGATGTTTTAACTTGACTTATATTGTCTTTATTGTTAAGAGAATCAGCATCACTTAATATATTAAATTGTTTTTTTGTTCTGTTATGAAGTATATAGAAATGCACATGAATTAATTTTACTCATTTCTTGAGGGAAATAATGAACATCTTTGACCGTTTTGCCATCATTTTTTAGTCTTAGTGTGCATTATGTCTTACAAACTCCTTTTGGGGTTTTGTCAATACATTAACAGTTTTAAAGTGTTTAATAGCTAAATGTGTTTAGGAAACTTTGCTTTAGCCCATTAATACTCAATAATTCGGCAACAGCCGGCTTTCTTTTATGGGGGAGTATGACTCTGCAAAGCAGGATGAGTCTGTTTGGACCAAGAGCCAGAGGAAATTGACTAACAAGTACAGAATAGAGAGGACGGGCCTTGGTGACATTTCCTAGTGGGGGCCTAGGATGCTAAGGGGGCAGCAAGTGGGCACCTGGGAGAGAGTTAGAGAGAAAGGGTTGGCCTGGCTTGTGTCCTAATTCCCCTTATGAGGCAGCAGCAGATCCAGGCTTGGGCTGGTTTAGATTTGATTTCTTCCCAAAATTAAAAACATCATTTTTAATAAAATACTTTCTCCTTCCCCTCATCCCAAATTTAAACAGTGTAAATTAAAGACCTTTTTGTGGCTTTGTAATGTGTCAACTTGACTGGGTTGTGCTATGGTTCCCAGAAATTGCTTTCCTTTATTCTTCTACTTAGGGTGGGCCACAAGAGATTCTCGTGTGAGGCGTCGAGGGCAGAAGGAAGCAGCAGCCACTTTGTAGCTCACACTCGATGCTGCTGGTCTCCTGAGTCACATCCTTGGTGGGCAGCAGCTGGGCCTGTAACTGCTCCACTCTCCTGCACGTCCACTGATGGCTTCTTGGACTCCTGGGCTAGGCATAGGTGTTTAAATTTGCGGCAAAGCACTCTGGTTTCTGTTGGACACTTTTACACAAAGGTCAGAGGCAAAAAGATTTCATGCTGTGCAGCCTGTGCTTGCTCTTCCTCACCTTACATCCATCTTCCATTCTGACTGCCAGGTTAAACTACTGTGACAAATCTGTGTGTCTGTGTGTGTCTGCATGGTATGTGTGCGTAATTAAATACATATGGGGAATATACATATATATTTTTTTTCTAGTGGTCTGCTTCTCTGACTGAACCCTAACCGATTTCTTGACCCATTCCAGGCCTTTCTCCAGAGATCCCCACTGTGCTAATGTTTTGCCACCATCTAGATTCTTTGCTGTGCATTTACCTGAACATCTCAGGGCACATTCAACATGCTTCCCACTGTGCCAGCTGCTTTCACGTGATTTAGAAACAAGAATGGAGGCTCTGGCTGTTTATGACATCTCCTTTGAAGGGTCATTTCATTGATATGAAGCTGTACTTACATTTCTCCATTTTATTTGTGGAGCTGACAGTGATTGTTCCTGTTTTGTTAGGAGTTGGTCTAATTAAGGTTTTCTGCTACTAACTGAAAGTTTCACCCCCATTGCTTGACTTCCGCAGCAACCATTGAATAACACAGGTCATCTGGATTCAGAACGAGCATTAAGAAACTCATCCCTCTGTGGGTCGGCCTTCTCTCTTTGCTTGGTGATTCCTACTTTCCTGTTCTCCTTCAGGTTTTACGTCTCCTATTCTACCTTTTAGGTCAAGGGCGAACATGCTTAATTTCAGACCAGGAAAAAATATTCATTCATATATTTCTTACTTTCTTTGATTATATTATTTCACTTTTGTTGGCCTCAGTGGAAGTCCACGGTTTGGGTGCAAAATCCAATCAAATTATTGAAAATCTAAATTATGTAAGTCATTGTAGTAGGTACGGTGGGAAACTCTATGGAATTATAAGGAATAATCTTTGTTTTCTAGTTTATAATCTAGGTAGGAAGATAGGCATAAATATGTAAAAACTTAATTCATAAGAAAAGACTTAAATTGCAACTCAAAAAATTGATGAGCTGTCACAAAATACTATATAATGGATTGCTGCGTTAGAGTGGAAGATTAGAGATGTTGTCTTCCACTGGTTTGGGGATGGACCTGGAGAGCGGGAGTGAGGGGAGAGTAAGCTGAGACGCTTCTTTCAAAGTCTTCAGCTGCCAATGCTCTTCCCCAACTGGAATGAGAAGCACTGGTTGAAAGAAAAACACTTCATGGGGCCGGCCTGGTTGCCTAGTGGTGAAGGTCACATGCCCCACCTTGGTGGCCCAGGGTCTGCTCACCTGGATCCCGGGCATGGACCTGGCGCCAGCATCCCACATAAAGTAGAGGAAGATGGGCATAGATGTTAGCTCAGCGATAATTTTCCTCACAAGAAAAAAAAAAAAAAGAAAGACACATCAAATATATATATTTAGCAAAACTAAATTTCTCCTTTTGAATTATGTCTCATCACTGCTCCGCACCTCTCTACAGCCTCCTCCTGTGTCCTAGGTCTTTGCCCAACTGTCCAAACCCCAAAGAGCACAGGTTTCAAAACCACTTTTACTTATATTCGGCTATAGAATATCAATCCACTTGCTTTCTTCTAACGGTACTTTTGTCTTCATGATTATTTTTAAGTTTACTGTTCGTGTTTAAAATATGCATATGCCCCCCATTTTGATTTACTTATCCCTGGAGTATGGCCATGACATTACTCTTTTATGAGTTCCTGAGTGATTTTTATGTGCAGCCAGGATTGAGAACCACTGCACTAAGCAAGCTTTGAGAAAAGTTGACCTGACTGCCACTTGTTCACACGCCTCTTATCTTATTCCTCCAATTAGGCTGTAAGCTTGTCAAGGGAGGGATCCAAGGCTTGTTCTTCTTTGGGGTTACTGTATGTGGTTCTGGAAAGGGAGCTACTTGATTAACCCAGGTCTACAATCTGTTACCCACGATGCCAAAATCTCAGAGCTCTGAAAATGGCAAAATGTTTCTTAACTCATTTTGGAACAAAATGTGACTTGAACTGAGATAAAGCTATTTATAGTCTATCTCACTTAGTATGGATGTTTGTTTGTTTCACTGCAGAATGTTAATGTGTTTGATTATGGGGTGCTGCCCTAGACTCTTCTGAGGGTGTCACTTATTTTAACACACACACACACACACACACACACACACTGGGTATCCACAAAAACTTCTGAATTCTGAAACACATCTGACCCTAGGGCTTCAGAGAAGATACTGTAGAGCAGTGTTTGATATTCTGCCTGGGGATGTGAGAAAGCTGAGGTCTTGCGGATTAGGGTAGAATTTAGCGTTTAGGCCACTGGTTCTCAAAACCGATAGAATCACCTGTGGAGCTTTTGAAACTTAGCAATGCCCTTGCCCTGTCTCCAGAAGTTCTGATTCAATCTGGGGTTGGGCCTGGGCATCTGATTTTTTTAAAACTTTCCAGGTTATACTCTTGTGCAGCTGTTGCCAAGAAGCAATGACATAGACTAATGATTCTCCATTGGGAGCTTGCACTCCCCTTGCCTTAATTGAAGGAACTTTTTCAAATGGCCTGCAGTTCTTTGGAGCTAGGCCTCCATTGCTTCACTCTGCTAACGGGAGCCCTTGTTCTCCACAAGGAGCGTGTGGAGGCCCCCAGTAGCATCTGTATGGAAAAACACTGAGAACCACTGATTGGGTATCAGGATAGCGGAAGGAAGTTCTAGGTACCGAGACTACCTTGAAGAAATGAACAAAGGCTGGAAATCAAAGGGGCATAAGGAGAAGAGAAAGTGGTTTGGATTGACTGAAGGGTAAGGCTGGAGAGGCATTTAGGCCTCTGACATTAGGACTAATGATATTTTATTTTATTTTATTAGGACTAATGCTATGCTTATTTTATTGCCATTAGAATACTTTTGTTTGTTTCTTTAGACATTTTAAAGTGACCTTTTATTTATTGTTTAAAATGGACTTTTCTTATTCCTCTGCTTTCTGGCAGTAAACAGAGTCCAATTTTCAAAATTCATTTAGCACCGCTTTCCATTTCCATGGTGGTCTCACTGTAAGTCTCTCTGGTGCCAGGTGTGGGATCCTCATGAAATGCTGTGAGAATTCACAGCAGATGAGAGTGCATTACCCACTGGAGAGGGAGGGGAGGTGTCTGTGTTGTGAAATAAATGTGCGGCATGCCAAGGAACACAAGAAGTTATCATACATAAGCTTTTACGTGTCCTGCTGGCTGCTTTCCACCTTTGAGAATTTGTGCTTCACGGGTGGAGCGTCATTCCTGTGAGCTATATTGGACACCCACCCTGTTTTAATTTATAGTGGCATGTCAGAGCAATAAATTATAACCTTTAAAAACCAGCCTCAATAATGACAAATGAATTGGGTGATGTAATGTGCATTATTAACATATTCAGGCTGTATATGTCTCCTGATGATGTGCAAAAAAGAAAAGCCCTACAAAGAAGATTTTATCTCTCTTTTTGGATCTTAAAATAATGGATGAATGCTTACAAAATCTAACAAAATTACTTGGCTCAGAGTAAATGTTTAAAAGAGTTCATTGTTGTCATGGTTCGTGGTATTGCTGATGCTGTTTATGGAGGTGTTGGGGAGTTTGGTGGCCTTGGCTGTAGCACTCAATGCCTTAGACACTTGACAAAGTGCGCTTCTCAGTTGGGACAGTCCCCCCCACAGTTGTCACATTTCTTTGCTCAAGTCTGCCATATCATCCTCACTGGTCTTTGAATTGGGACCAATTGCGTGATCAGGCCTAGCTTAGGCAGGGGTGCTTGAGTATTTAAACTTGCGTAGTTTGGTGTTGGTTATTTGAGAGGAATGAATCTAGAAGAGGCACCTTGGTATACAGGAAAAGATCTTGGATCATGAGTTTAAAGAACAAGGTTCTTGTTTGGGTTCTGCTAGAGACTAGAGCCGGAGGCTTGAGCAGGTGGCCTCACAGCCCTGGGCCGTTTCCTTATGGCTAAATGGAAAAATCAAACTAGTTGGCTGCTATCATGCTAATCATCTCTAAAGCTATTTGATTATGAGTTTAAAGAAAACTAAGATTTAACTTAAATGGTACACGTTGAAGGTTTGCTGCCTACAGGCCTACACCCAGGGTTGGCAAGCTGCAGCCTGAGAACAAATTTGGATTGCTATCTGTTTTTGTATGATCTGTGAGCTACAAAATTTATTTTTATGACTTTAAATGGTTGTATTTTAAATGGTTATATAAGTAATTATATAACATCCTCAATTTTGCCTCTTGGTCGCAAAGCCTAAAATATTTACTATCAGGCCCAGTACAGTAAAAGTTTGCCAACTTCTATATTATTTACATCCTACATAGGAAGCTAAAATAGAAATCCCTGTGATGGTCTTTAGTTACCAAAGAGAAGTTCTGCTTTACTCTTCTCTTCAAGATGAATGCCTCTCTTAGATTTACCCATGAGTTAAACTAATTGTTCCCTTTGCTTTTTTATTAGTGCTTCAGAAAGCATTAAATTGTTATTTTATCAGAAGAATGACAGTCATTTTTATGAATAGTTATCAAAAATTCTAAGTCTTAGAATTTCTTTTTGACTGTAGTTTGGTAATGGCCTCCGCCTTTCCTATTTCTGTTTGGCCATCTGAGGAGAACATATTTTTGCTTTTCTCATGATTTATACAACACAGCTCTCTTTTTCTTGGAAAAGCCAAGACAAGCAGTTCTTCTGTGGGATTTTCTGTTCTGGAGCTGGGCAACATGCCTCTTTCTTTTCTGACCATGAAGATATAAGGATCTGAGTGCTGGAGCTCTCAGGGGCCCTGTCTCCATCCTGGCGAAGAGGCCCTTCTCCAGGTGTAGAGAGTGAAGCTGATGTGGAGGTGGACCAGAATGAACGAGTAACGAAGAGGGAGAAATGAGCTGACAGGCCCCTGTTTCTTACTATTGTCCTTTCTGCTTATGTGAGCCCAAATTTTCCCCTTTTGTCCAGTTTAGCTCAGGTTGGGTTTCTGTCACTTGCAGACAGAGTGGTTCTTGACGAGGAAGACCATTCATTTTTCTCAGAATGCGAACCTTAAAAACTCAGGATGTGACTTTATTTGGAAAATAAAGCATCTTTGTAAATGTAATTAGTTAAGAATTTTGAGAAGAAATCATCTTGGATTTAGGGTGAGCCCTAAATCCAATGCCTGATGTCTCATTATAAGATGTCTTCTCCTTAGAGGACACAGAGAGACACATGTAGAGAAGAAGGCCATGTGAAGATGGAGGCAGAGATTGGAGGCAGAGCTGCCCCAAGCCAAGGAACTCCAGAAGCCACCAGACAATGGAAGAAGCAAGGAAGGGTGTGCCCTTAGAGCCTTTGGAGGCCCTGATGAGAGCCTGACTTCAAACTTCTGGCCTCCTGAACAGTGAGAGAATAATTTCTGTTGTTCTAAGCCACCCAATTTGCAGTCATTTTATGATGACAGTCCTCAGAAATTGATGCACTCTTCTAGTATCTGGTCAAAGAGAACAAAAGTGTCTCTCGCTTTTCTGAGTTCTTATGTAGATGATAGCACTTCTCCTGTGTCACAGCAGTCATCACACTGCACCATAAGGACAAGCTCACATCTCATTCCTTTCTACTAGAGAGTGTCCCCTCAGGGTGAAGAGTCTAGGTTGTCCTTTGGATCTGGCCCCTGTCCTAGCACAGCGCTGGGTCCATCACTGGTGCCTGATAAAAAGTTGTTAGATGAATGAATGAATGAAGGACAGAAGATGTCTGACGCTGTGCTAAGCATTGAGGGAGAGTAATAAGAATATGAAACTTCTTCAGGAGTTTCCAAGCCAGGATAGAGAAGAAAGACAAACCGGAAGTAGATATCTCACAGCAGCGCCAAGGAAAACCAGTCTAACGCTGACTAAAGGAGAGGCCGAGGACATAATTCACAAAGCTGTGTATACCTGCCCCTCTTTCTGGCCTCCATAGAACAGTATGTGCTCTGGAATCAGGTTGGCTGGCTCCATCAGCCTGGCTCTGCCACTTTCGAGGCTGTGTGACTCTCCCAGCCAGAGTTTCCCCATGGGGACCTGGTTTTGAGGAGTTTTATGTGGGTCAAATAAGATAACACATGTAAAGTGCTTAGATCATGCTAAGAAACTGGGAAGTGATCACAAACTCTTAGCTGGTAATTACTATTATTATTCCAGTCCTTTCTCTCCAGGCGCTGCTGCTCATGTCCACGGAATACTCTGCAGTCACCTTGAACAGGACACTTCTAAATCCCAACGTTACCTCCCTCCCCAGACTGGCCTCTCTCTCTCTTTTCCTTAGATGGCATTATTTCCCAGTCATCCTTACTTACAGCCTCAAAGCCTATTTAACTTCTCACTCAAATGAACACCTCAGCAAATGCTGTGGAAAGTCTTTCCCACTTGTCCCTTGCTTTTAGTGTCTGCTACTAACATCCTAATTCAAATTAGAGTCACCAGCAACTCACACAGGACTCAGACTGTCTGTACTTCTTAAGGCAGCTATAATTCATGGTTAAAGTGTGTGTGTGTGTGTGTGAATATAGCATACAAATCTGTGTGCGTACTGTATATACAAACAGCGCAATTTCTTATGTAAGATGTCCCTTGAAATCTTCAGTATTTACTACAAGATTTTCATTTTCTTTTGTCCTTAGGCAAAGACCATTTTAATTTAAAATTCAAGTGCTATTTTATAAGGTTACAGTATGTGGGAACCAGGTCATATGTTTCTCTTGTCTCTTATAGAGCAAGCAGCAGTGCTGGGAACATTCTAGAGAGTTATTCAGGCCCAGACTCTAGGGAATCACCCTCCATGTCTTTGGACCTGTGATCCCACCTCCAAAACATCGACAAGTCCTGCCAGTTCAACCTCCAAACAGGTGTGACCTGGAGTTACTTCTCACCCTCCCTCGCTACACTGGAGGTCAAATCACCATCATCTCTTGCCTAGATTACTCGAAACCTCACTTAATGGTAGCCCTCCCTATTCCTGTCTCCTTTCGTTCTGTTCTTCACACAGCGTCAGAAGGCTCTTTTAGAAACGTGAACCTTAAAATCCTCTCAAACACACTCAGCAGATGTTTTAAACTTGACCTCCCGGAGCAGCCCACGAGGCCCACGTCTCTCTCCTCTGACCTAGTGACTGATTATTCTCCCTGCCCTGCACCGGCTCTAGCCATTCTGGGCTTTTCTTCCATAAACATTCAAACTCGTTTCTGTTGCATCAGTCATGTTTCTGCTGCGATAATACTGTGGAATCCCCCCGCCTCCCCAAATCATAATCACTCAAAACAAAAAACAAAACTTTTTTCTTGCTTGTGGCTTTGTGGGTTGGTTGGGGCAGTTCTGTCCCAGGCTGTGGGACAGGTTGGGTGTGCTCCGTGGGTCTCTTTTTCTGGGAGTGGCGGCCACCCAGGGCATGTTCTTCTGGTGACAGTTAGCAGGAACATGAGAGACCAAGCCAAACCACACAAGAACATTCAAAACTTCTGGACAGATGTGATTTCATTACGTCCACTCCCATGCCAGTGGGTCCAAAGTGGAACGCACACCCAAGCCTGAAGTTGGCAAGGCGAGTAAACGTTGCCCAGAGTGAAGCCACGGCAATGGTGGGCAGGGAAGAAGAATGGTAACGAGTAACTGTCTCTACTCTGTGGTCTCAGGAACTTTGCTGCTACTATTTCTTTTGTCTGGGCTTCTTTTCCACGAGATTTCATTTCTTCACTTTATCCAGGTCCTTGTTCAAAAGTTATTTCATCAGGGACCTTCCTTGACCTCCCCTGAGATGGAATCCCAGAAAATTACCCTGCTTTATTTTTCTTCTTAGCATCCGTCTCCCCGTGAAATGAGGCCCTATACTTATGCATTTCCTCTTGTCTTTGGTGTGCCTGCCATTCTGCGTAAGCACAAGGGTCTTGTCGATCTCCATCTCTGTCTCCCCAGCATGGGCAACAGTGCAGAACCAGAGTCAGTGCTTAATAAATATTGGTTAAATTAAGCAAATTAAACAATACTCGTGACTGCTTTTCTTTTCTTGGAAGGAAGATTAATTGAATAGGTAAATTTACCATCAGAACTTGTCATGCCAGGAAGATTATGTAATTGTGTTCTTTATGTTTAAAGCTGTGGGTGTGCACATATGCATTTGTTTTCTACTTTTATTGAAAGGTTACTTTAATGCATTTTAAATTTCCATACAGACTTAGATGTCTTAGCTTTAGATATGCCTAATTAATAGAACATTTATGATTCTGTAAGCCCTAAAGGTATTTTATAATCTTTGTCCTCAAAATGAGCCTTTTTTCCTGATTTCCCGATTTTCCTTGGGTGAAACTTATATTCTTCTAGACTTAGAACTCTAGAATTACGTTCGACATTTAATTTTCTCTTTTTCTCCTCAGTTAATTAATGCCTGGCCATGTACTCACTGGCCCAGCGTCTCTCACACACTGTTTCCTTCTTTTCTATTTGTATTTCCGTCTCTGAGTTACAGAGCTCTCTCCTTCGCTGAACGACAAGATCCTAACTGGTTTTGCTGATCCTATCTGTTGTGTACATTATGTGCCAAAACTCTCTCCTAAAGGGAAGTTCTGATTATATGATTCCCATATTTAAAAACATTCAGTTCCTTCGAGTCGCAGGCTATATTAAGAAAAAAAAATCTATGTAGAAAATATAGGTTTGCTGCTGTCTTAAAATATGTCACTCCTCTTTCCCCAAAACCACCATAGAGAATTATTTGCTTTGGATTAAAATAAAAATCAGTGATCAACTCTTCAAAAAAGCTAAAAAAATATTTGCTGTTTATCTGAAATTCAAATTTAACTGTGTGGCCTGTATTTTTATTTGTCAAATCGGGCAACTCTACCTTAAAGGAAAGAGCAGGAAACCCTTCAAGAATTCTTAAAAAACAAAATAAAAAAAAAACAGACAAAAACCCCATATAAATCTATCATAAAATCACAACCTCAAAGGACCCGTGATTGTTTGATTTCTAAATTATCCCTAATAGCCTTAATATTCATCCCATTGAATCATACATAAAGCAAATTTTTGTTAATATACATCTGAGTAACATACTGTGGAAATGATGGTTGCAATGTCAGCCTGGACATTTGCATTGCACAATCAATTCAGTTTAGTAATGCCTTCCAGGAAATCCAAAATAAAGTAAAATAAGTAAAAATGTCTTTCTGCCATCACACAGTATCTTTCATATCAAATCTTTCCAGAACCTTATGAAAGGAACATTAGCATAAATCATTCCCATTTTGCACATGGCAGAAGTCCATGGAGTCAGAAGGGGAGCAATGATGTCTGGCTTAATCTATCCGCTCAGAGGTTTCCAAGCACATTGCTTCATGGACCACGCAAACAGTACCTTTTCAAAGAATAAAGTGAGTGTGTGCTCTGAAGGGAATGGGTGACAATGACAAGGATAGTAGCAAAGCCTGACATTCATATATTGCTGACAAGCATGATCTCATTTGGTCCTCATAAAACACTCGTGAGGTAGGTACTACTTCTCTTTTACAGAAGAGGGAATTGAATTCAAAATGGAAGAAATATAGTTTATAAGTCACTGGAATCAAAACCTATATTATTTAGTAAAGTGAAGCAATTAAGTGACGAACACTAATTTCCTTGAAGCTGATGTAACATTTCCCCCTATATAACGCCAGTGACGCAGCTTCAGGGCCTGGATGGAAGATGTCCAACTTTTTAATTTGCCAATAAGGACTAACTGAGAAAATTATCCTGAGCTAATTTTTAGCAGTATGAACATTCAAATACAGCTAATATATTTTTGGGTGCTCTACTACTTGAATAATGGAACTAGTACCCATTTTTTGAGCACTTCCATGTGGTGACGCTGCCAGGTACTTATAACAAATTATCAGAGTAAGTCTAAAAGGTAGGCGATACTCATCACTCTTACATTCAATACTCACCACTTTAGCCAATATGGTCTGTTTCACCAGCTTCATAGAAATAATGAACCAAATTGCTTTTATTTTCCAAATTAATCACTGTAGCACCCAGGTATCAGGAAGCTCACTTTTGATCCTTTGACGTTCCACCCCCAGGGCCCTATTCTCCATTCCCGCCATCCCTTACGATTGTCCCAGAATCCTGAGGACTTAATTTGGTTTAAAGAAGGCCAGTCCAATTCTCACAGGCCAAGCCTTGTCAGTCCACAAGCACCAGTGTTTTGCTTCCCACCCTGTGGTGCCTATGTTGTTCAACACTGGCCCTGAATGGTCCCAAGTGCAGACATCCATTCTGTGGCCAGGCTCTTGCTGACCCAGGTGTATGTTCAGCCTGTGCTCTTGCCCATGCTTGGTTTACAGTGCCGTCCACACTCACATAGTTGACCAATGCTCCTCTTGTTACAGTACCATGTCAGGAAGGCTGGATAGCTGATTAGGAGAGGTTTCCAGACCCAGCCATGTAGGGAATCAGCCTCTCCCATATGGCCTTAGGGTCTTGTGTTGATCCTGCATCATCAGCCTTGACTTAACCCCTCCCTCCTGGTGAGTTCTCACCTCTCCTTGGGGTCTCCATCTGCCAGTAGACTTTGGTCAGGGGTTCCATGTGCTAACTGAAGATTTAACTAACTCAAATTCTTGGGGAGAGGGGTTGTTCATTCATTCATGTATTCATTCCCCCAGGCAACAAACATTCATTGTCTCTTACTGTGTACCAGGCACTGTTCTTATCAGTGAACAAATTAGAGTTTCGGTCTTCACCAACTTACATTTTGAGAAAAAGTGGAAAATAAATTAAGCAAAAAATTGCATAGTGCTCACTTCAGTAGCACATATACTAAAACTAGAACGATACAGAGAAGATTAGCATGGTTTCTGTGCAAGGATGACACGCAAATTGGTGAAGCATTCCATATTAAAAAAAAATTGAATATACAGAGTGTGAGATTGTCATAAATGCTATGGAAAATAATAAAGCAGGCTTTGGAGGAAGAGATGGGGGCTCTTGGGAGCTGCTGTCTTAAATAGGGTGGCCAATGCAGGACTCGTTGAGAAGGAGATATTTTACAAAACTCTTGAAGGGGTGGAGGGAGTTAGCAATGCAGCTAGTGGGGGGAAGGGCATTCCAGGCAGCTGGAACAGAGAGAACAAAACCCTGTGGTATGGACATGCTTTGTGTGTTCTGGGAAGAGGGAGGAGGCCAGGTGGCTGGAGCAGAGCGAGGGTGGGTGAGAAGGAGGGTGAGATGAAAGAAGTCATGCGGGGGGAGTAGAGAGCCAGATCATGGGACCACGTAAGAGTTATAGGGATTTGGGGTGTTACTCAGAATGATTGGGAAAGCACTGGAGGGAGCACGTAGAGGACATAATCTAACTGAAGTTTCAATGGGGTCACATTGGATTCTGGTGGAAAATAAACTGCGAGACTATGTATATAAAAGCAAGAGTAGGCTTCTTGTTAGACCCACTGGGTTGAATATGTGCATTTATCTCAGATTTCCCCTAAATTCCACTAAAACATAGCATATAAACAAAACAATTATAAACTCATAAAAGAGACTATTTCAGCAGTCGAGATAGATGGACAGATGTAAACAAAGCAGACGGAGCTGTTCTTTCAGGCACTCTTCTTTGCAGGGAACAAAACAGCGTTTCTGCCTAAATCAACTTATATTTTGAGGGAAGGTGGAAAATCAATTTTAAAAAAAGTAAGTACGGATCAGGTCTTGCAACATAATTCAGATCCTGCAACTTAGCATCTTGCTGAGGAAGATAAAGACCTGGAAGTCTGTTCACTCCAGAGAACCCCAGAGGGGCTCACAAGTGAGAGGTGCCAGTGACTCCAGAAGGTGATGGTGAGGGAGCAGGTTGAAAAGAGGGGACGTTGACTCTATATGGAGCAGACAGATGTCTGCACTCCTTTCTTCACCCCCAAAAGAAAGCATGGGTTTACTCTTTAGAGAAATGAGAGCAGAGAGAGACCTGGGACAGCGGGCACATGAAAAAGCAGGAGAGAAAACTGGAAATTAAATGAATGTCTACACACTGCATGGTGAGTCCACAACCCTCTTTCTCCTTTTCCCCGAAACTGCAGCTGGAGGTAAGCCTCCTGCCAGAAGTGTGAAGGATGAGTGTCTGGAAGAAACTTCACTGTCTGAGAAAAACACCTAAAGGCACTGACATTCGGGGACCCCTGGCAAACAAGCTGGTCCACTGTCTGATTGACCTAGAGTAAAGTTGAGCAGCCGTGAAAGCCCTGTCTGTGCACAGTGAGCTTCCACGGGGTGTGTATTCAGTGGCTTTTCTGGACAGGAAGGAACAGAGAGGACCAGTGCCTCATGCAATGGTTATCCTTGAACTGAATGGAGGAGCATCTCCATAGCCAATAATAGGGAGTGTTTCAGGGAGAAGGAACCATAGAAGTGAAAAGGTGTGCATTTGGGACAGTAAGGAGACTAGCTGGCCAGTGGTGAAGAGTGAATCCCATCGGACAGGCAGACAGGGTGGGACAAAGATAACTCTGGGTGGACATGGATGGCCAAATAGTAGAACGCCCTATGGGCCATCTGAGGAATTTATACTTGATGTAATTTAGAGTTCAATAAACATTTTTGAGCAGCCAGTGTTCTTGTATAGATGTTGGGGAGAAAAAAATGAGTCAGGAATGTTCCCTGCCCTAAGAAGCTCAAAATCTAGTGAGAGAGAAAGGCCCATAAAAGCTGAAGAATGTCCTATACAGTGTAAACACGGTGAGTGGTACAACACAACATGGGGGCTCAGAACAGGGCCATGCCGAGGCTTGGAGGTCAGAGAAGGCATCCTGGGGATGGGAGGTAGGGTTTGTGCGCAGTTCTGAAGGACGTTGCCGTGGGAGGTGGAGACAGAGTACTCCTGGCAGGTGGGAACGTGAACAAAAGCCAGGAAGTGTGATGGAGTTGGAAGAGCCTTTACATGTTCAGTATTCGTGTCCTGCCTACTGTGGAGGAGAGCGGGGCGTGAGATGAGGCTCAGAGGCTCTAGGGAGTCAAGTCAAGGAGAACCAGGCATGCCATTTCAGGAGTGAGTGGAAAGCCCTGGGAGGATTTTCGCAAGAATGACGCAGTCAGAGTTTAGGAACATGGCGCTGGTCTAGGCGAATCCTGGGGAGTGGATTCCAACAGGGCAAAATGGAGAGCAGAGATGGACTGGGGAAACTTGCAGTTATGTAGATGAGAGCCCGAACGAGAGCAGAGGTCACACCACCAGGAGAACCTGCTGATTGAATGGACATATGGAGCAGTATTGCGGCAGGGTAGTGTGGACCTGGGTTCAAATCCTGGCTCTGCCACTTCATACCCGTGTCTATGTGACCTCAGGCAAGTAACTGAACCTTTGCAGCCCTCAGTGAATCATGCCTTCCTTCTTTACTTTCTTGATCTTACCAGCCTCAGCCTGTCTTCCTGACTCCATTGGTGCAAGTTCTTGCTGTGGTTCCACATTTACCCGAGATCCTGAGCACCCCTCACACCTCTCCTCCCTTGAAATCCAAGCTCATTGACAAGCTGTCAGAGCCACAGGGGTCTCTTATCAAGACTTCCCTTTCTTCATCAGGATCCTTTGGAATTAAATCCCTAAAAAGCTAAATAAAGAACTGCATTTGTTTAGTTTCCTTTTTGATGCTACACTGTAGAATATCTGGTCTCTGTTCTTTTTTTTAAGTTTCTTTGACCTCGTTGACGTGTACTTTCTAGAGCCCCAGCGGGCTGCAGTCCCGGCTGCACGCACATGTACCCACTCTCTGAATGACTCACAGATGGCTGGATACGGGGTGACACACACTGGACGCCAGCAGCTTGTGCACTTCCTCTTCACCACAGATGAAATGACTGGACCAGGTTGGGATGAAGTTGGGTAGGGAATGAGGACTCTAAGAGTAGTGGGCAAGAAGGGAAAGAGATGGGACTTCAGGGGCACAGCTGTGCAGATACGTGTGTACGAATGAGTGCATACATGCATGTTCTCCCAAGTGTGTGCGTGACTGTATGTGCCAGTGTGGGTTTATGTAAAGGGGTCTTGCCTGCTGATCCAGGACTTGGCTGTTAGGCTGAATCACCACATTGGCCCATGTGATCTCACGTGTACATGATGTAATGGTGCCCCCTTAGATGTGGCATACTTGTGCAGTGTACAAGCTGAACATGTGTATTAGAAGAGGTGACTGGTTTTTCAGCATATCCAAGAAAAGGTCTTAACAAGTAAGCTTTTGGGTATACGAGGTTTGATATTTAGAAGATCGTACTTCAGAAATGAAAACGTACGTAATACCTATCTCTTCAGTGATGGCAGATCATTTGGTAGATTAGATCTGGCTGCCTATAAAAAGCATATGTGGGGTTCTTTTTCTCTACTTGGATATCTTTGTGGTGTATATTTTCCCAATTGTGTTTACCACGTTTTCAGAACTGGACAATCCCAGAGCCGTTTACCTAGGTACCTGAGGGATAGCCTGCGTTTCTTAATTTAAGTCACAGCAATCAGAAAGGGCTTATCACCCCTAACAAAAAGGCTGGAGCTTTGCCCAGCCTCCTTGGTTGAAATAAGTCAGTCTGAGTGCATTTTCCTCTAGGCCACTCGGAGGGGCCACACCTCTCAGGTGCAGTTGGCTGCCTTCTGAAATGACTGTCACCCTAGAACCATAAAACAGTTAATGACTTACTGCTATCCCATATGCTACTCAAGTCAGTGTGACCTTAATTATTTCTCCTGGGATGAGCTCAAGGGTTCAGAGAGTCTCAGAAATCTTGGAATAAGACTGTGACTTAATATGCAGCCAGACAGGGCGTGCTGGATCCCCAGTAGGGCTTAGCAGCTGTGGCCCATCCACATGGAAGCAGTGATGTACACAGATGTTGCTATGGTGACCTCCATAACTCAGAGGGTGTGGGAATTAGGGATTCTCAGGGGAACACTGCAGTTCCTCTCCCCAGGCCCCTGTAACCTGGCATTCACAGGCTTTCAGATATAAGTTGTACCAATTAAGATCCCTAAAAATCTGGCCCCCCAGTATCCACATGCAACAGCTATGTGAATTTTAACGGACGAGCTTCTGCGCATGAGCACACATATGTGTATGTGTGCGTTATGGAAATGTGATGGGAGTTTTATAATATTTGTGTTAATGTCTCACAAGGCATAAGACGACCCATGCATCTTATCTCATCAACATTTCCTAGAATCATAACGGTTTCCTTGGTATCCAGTTAATTACCAGAACTCCAAAGATTTTTTTCTCTTTACACTCTGCTGTTACTTCTTTGCAATAATCTCAACTTTAGTGTCTAAATTTTAATAATAATTTAATTGGCTCATTTAACAAGAATTATCAAACATCCACTCTGTGTATAGAATATTGCTTTATGGTTATGTTTCATTTATGAAAAAATGGTGTGGAAGGAGAAGAATTAATTTCAATTGAAGCTATGATACCCAGTGTTTCCTTGTGTAGTTTCATCATTTAAAATCTCTACCTTGAAAAATCAAAGAGTCTGATTTGGTAATGTAGATATGCAGAAACAATGTAAGGCAATTTATAAAGTCTGTAAATGAAGAAAATTCTTTATCTGGTTTACCATAAATTGGCCTTCAGACCTAGATAATAAATTAATCAAAAACTCATTCATGCATTCAACACATATGAATACATGGTCTCGGCAGGATGCAGGTCCTGTCACAATGGTGACTGAGACAATGAGAGTCCTTGTTTTCCTAAGCTTACAGTCTAGTGGAGGAGGGAGAAAACAAATGCATAAACTAACAAGAATATATAATTGCAACTTGAAAAATACATGCAAGAATTAAACAGGTCAGTGAGATAAAGACAGCTGGAAGTCTACTTCAATGTACATGAACTATTGAATTCAATTGCATGTATGATCAAGAATACAGAATACACAGAGACTTCTCTCTGGGGTGGAGAAGAATGAGAATTTTGTACTTGTGTATTAATGACACATGCCTGGCTAAGATCATGGTCACCTGTATTCAGGGGCTGAGGATTTAGTAGTTGAATGAGATAGGAAGATAAGGAAGGAGAGGCATCGATATGTGGCTTTTTCTAAGACCAAAACGAATTTTATTTTCTCACCCCAGGAGTGAGAGAAGACTGTAGGAATGATGGTGGTGGTGCTGAAGATGAGTCTACCTTTATCAAAGAGAGGTATGAGAATGACAGAGAATGCTAGAAAATGACAGAGTTAGTATTCTTAGGACTGATTCCTAGGAGAAAACTCAAGAATAGAGAAGGGAAGCTGACGTTTCTCAATTTCCTACCATGTGCCAGGCATTTTTCACGTTATCTCATTTATGCATGGGTATTGTTTCTACTCAAAAAATTAGGAAATCGAGGCACAAGAGAATAAGTAATTTGTTCAAATTCCTTCAGCCAGTGGGTAAAGAATCTGGAATTGGACTCCTGGTCTGCCTGACTCCATAACTTTCTAGTCTACATTGTTTTTCACCACCTCTCTGCTCTCAAAGCCACAAACAGGCGCAGACTCATTTATAATTTATAAAGATCAATTTATGTTTGTATCTTTCCCATAAAACATTTCATTTACACTTGTATATTTATCTGTAGCATAACAGTAGGTACTATAACAGTTTAATGTACAATTTTAAGATGTCCTTAGAAAACTTAGGAAATAAAATCTAGAGAAGGACCATGTTCATGGATTAGACAATCTATATTGTAAATAAATCAATTTGCCAAAAATTAATCTATAAAGTTGATGTAATTCCAATCATAATACTAGTAGGATATGTTTTGGAGAAAGTTGACTAATTCTAAAATTTATATGGGTGAATAAAGGTCTACAAGTAACTGAGAAAAATTAAAGAGCAGAGCTTCACCTTCTGGTCGTGTTTTGCAACTAGTGTGGTGCTAGCGCAGGACTAGAGTCCAGAAGCAGATCCACAGTTGTATGGATATTTATTATGTATCAGGGATGGTATTGGCTAACTGTATGGAGAGAAAAAGTGAGAGTCCTCAGGCAGCATGAAAGAAAATAGATCCAAGATATAATTATGAAAGATAAAGCAACAACACTCTTGTTGAAGTCATGGTAGGTTGAGGGTTCTTAAATAAGACCTCAGAAGTTCAAACACTAAAGGCAAAAAACCCCAAAAACAAAACCAACCAAAAAAGCCAGTGAGTTTGACTAAATAAAGCAAAATTAAATATTTTTGTACAGTGAGGGATCTCCTAGATAATTAACCTCTGGGTAACAGATTGGAAGTGAATATTTCCAACACTGACGAGATTAATATATAGCATATGTAAGAAACTTATGGAAATCAACAAAAAGAAAGAAAGTTTAAAAGAAAAATGGCAGAGGATATGGAGAGGCAATTCTTAAAGTAGGAAACTGAATGGCTGATACACACATAAAGAAGTGCTCCACCTCATTAGTAATCAAGAAAATGCTAAGTAAATAACAAAGAAATAGCACTTTTCACCATAACCTTGTCAAGAATGAGAAAGTTAGATAATATTAGGTGCTGACAAAGATGTGGAGAAAATACAGCCCTCATGCACTGAGATGGGAGTGACAGCTTGTGCAGGCACTGTGGAGAGCAATCTAGAAGTATTTGGTAAACCTATTTGAGAAAATGCCCTCTGATCCAGCAGTCTCACAGCTGGGTATGCACCCCCAAGAAATCCCCCACACAGATCTACATTCCACTCTTAGCTATGCAGAAAACATGTATATATATGTTCACCAAAAGATTTGCACAAGAATGTTCATATAAACCCTACACATAATAACCAAAACAATGTATATGTCTGGTTACAGTATAGATAGATAAAGAAATACAGCAAGATAAAATAAATTATAATATATACATGTAATAGAATATTGTGCAGTAATAAGAATAAATAAACTACAACTACAGACAATAGAAAGAATGAATCTCACAAACATCGTGTTGAGGGAAAGAAGCAAGAATCATAAGAGTATGTATGATATGATTTGATTTAAAAAGATCCCAAAACAGGCAAAATTAATCTGTGGTGTTAAAAATCAGGATAGTGGTTAGTCTTGCTTGAGGAGAGGACTGTCTGCAGGGAGGCATGGGTGGGGCTTCAGGGGAGTATTGGAAATGTCCCGTTTCTTGATTTGGATGCCGGATGTGGGCGTGCTCATTTTGGAGAATTCATTGAGCTGTACACCTACAATTTGCATATTTTTCAGAATGCATGTTGCACTTGAATAAAATTTATATTAAAAAAAATCAATACATGCACAAAACAACGTTATATAATTTTCAAGTATACATATCAGTCTAGGTGACCATTGCATACTTCGAGAATTAGTTAGAAAATACTGATAATTTCCAACGACGTCAAGTGGCAGGTCATACACAAAATATACTAATGTCAATGTCTTGTAGCTAGTCAGAGAGACTTAAGCGAGGATAGGGAAAATGTGAGTGAGAGGGAAACCTGAGTGGGATAAACTAAAGGAAGGCCTGGCATGGACCAGTACTGATGCTGTACCACCAACTGAGGAAAAAGATGGGCCAGTTTTGTGCACCTGAGTCTGGAGAAAGAAAACCGTATTTACCAAAATCCCACTAGTGCCAGGCCCTGGAATACAACAGAAAACAAGGAAAATAGCCTCTGCCTTCAAAGATCCAATAATCTAGCAGGGAGACATTTAGCAAATAAGTGACCAATTAATAATGAATTAAAATTCTGGTAAGTGCTACAGCAAAAAGAAAGAGGATGCAAAGGAATAATTGGGGAGGACCGAAAGTGTAAAATGGGGTCCCTTCTACAGCAAACCCAAAGGGGATGGGTCTACAGAATGGAAGAGTAAGGTAGGTGACCAGGAACTGGGCCCAGGGTGTGGGGATGAGCCCAGGAGTATTATAGACACAGCAGAGGAAGTGAAATGATTACAGGATGTCAAAACTTGAGACATCCTTGGCCAAATGGGATTTCCTTGTTTCCTTGTTTCCTACACCTTGTTTCCTACAACATTTAGATGTCTGCCTATTGGTTTTGCCAATATGTCAAAATTCCCTGATTTTTATCTGAGGTTGGGAGGAGTTAGGAGTGAGTGAGAGTAGAAATACCACCTCATTTAAATGGAGATCATCTCTCTCTTGTTTGACTGCTGAGTCTCATCAACATCGTGAACTGTTTAAAAATTAAGAGGACAATCATTGAAAATTATCAGTATTTTCTAATAAATTTTTAACTATGTAATATGATAAATATAGATTACTATTCACCTAAAAGTGACTGTGAGACTTAGAAGTTTCTAGGAAATATGAGACGCAGGGACTAATTTAAAACAGATATTTTTCTGAGCAGCCTTGTGGCATAGTGGTTAAGTTTGCTCACTCTGCTTTGGCGGTCTGGGCTTCACAGTTTTGGACCCCGGGTGTGGACCTAGGACAGCTTGTCAAGACACACTGTAGCGGCATCCCACATAAAATAGAGGAAGATGGGCACTGATGTTCGCTCAGCGACAATCTTCCTCACACACACACAAAGTTAAATATTTTTCTATTTCCTCTGTGTATGCGCTATGGACTTTTGGTGTAAAATATACACAACCCATGGTAGAGTCAGACGCTAAGACATACAAGACACCAAGACTTCACCTGGGAGGACAGAATTTTCTACTAAGTTTTAAAAAATATGAAGACTGAAAGCTAGAAAACTCCATCAAAAGATGACCCTTGAAAGAATTTTATCTTGGTGTCTATGGATCTGTTTCCGCTGCAATGATATTAATGGACTGAAAATCCAAAGCCATTAAAGACACCTGGTGTAATACAAAGTGTGATACATGGGTAATACTTCACAGACTGCTTCTGGAGAGATCTCCTGGGTTGTTAAGCATTGATATGATTGACAGCACTCAAAACAGGTCCTTAGCTTTTCATGTTTAGAAACAGAATTTCCATCTGGTTATGCAGGAGTGATTGGTCTAATGTGTCCTGATGCTTCTTAATGAGAGTGAGCGGATGGAATGGACCAGGGTTCTGCTTCGTTCCATCATTCAGTGATTGTTGGCGAGTGAGTTAACCATGCTGAGGACTGGTTTGCTCACCTGTAAAGTCGGGAAGTGGGCCGGCAGCAATGCTGCTCTGCTGCTCTCCTTGTAACCTCGTTCCCTAGTGGCTCTTATACTTGGAGCTGGCTTCCTCGATTACTTCTTTTCCATTATTGGGGTACGTACTGAACCAAATGAGCCATCTGAATGCTGCCTGCTGAACAGGAACCCAGGACTAAAGAAGGGAATGTCCTTGGAGATATTTCACCTTGGCTGCAGCAGATCTCGAGGAAGATCCCCTAATCCTTGATAGAAGGCACCTTCTGAGAAAGCCCTGGAGATAGACCGCCAGGATCTCTCTTCAGGAAAGACTTCGCCTTCCAGCTGCAGGCAGGGCAGTCAGCTGACAGCCTCCAGCTGCAGCCCCCTCAGGGTCTACCAAGGCCTTGGAGCTGAGGCCAAGCTCTTTCTGGGCAACCTCCAGTCAATGAGTGGGAAGAGTGCGGTTCCTAGGGCCTGACCATTTCTGCTGAATGCTTCGGAAGGACCCACTGTGTTGGCAGAGACCTGTCAGAGCTGCATCGCAGTCTGAGGCACTCCCTGTCCAATCCTGCTTTCTCCTCCCTTTCCTTTTATAGGTGACAGGTCAACCTCGTGGCTGAAAGGCTTTCCTGCCCAACTCTACTTTTTCTTCCCTCTTTGTCTTTTGTGATGGTTAATTAAAAAGGTGGGGGAGGGGGACAATGCCCTTGCTTTTGCCAGAGGCTCCATAACTGTGAGAAATAAATTTCTGTTGTTTCCAAGCCAACCAGTTTATGGTATTTTTGTTATTGCAGCCCAAACAGACTAAGACATCTTTCAAGGACATTCTCCTCCTCCCCCACCTTTCCAAGAAACCTCTTGCATTTCTAAATTGGTCTCAGTGCCTGCTGCCTGGGAAACCTAAACTGGCATTCCTTTCCACTGACTAAATGGTATGTCAACTGGACTTCACGTCTTCCTCCACCGGACAGTGCTGGATCAGCGCCATCACCAAACACAAAAAAACAAACAAAAACCAAACTCCGATGTTTTTCCCATTAGGTTCCATCTTGTTCATTACCTAATTTTTGCAATTGTCTTGCCAACATTATCTATCTTCGTTTTAATATATCCTTATAACAAGTAACAATTTTCAAAATTGTAAGTTTTTTACTTGTAATTTTAGGTTGATTGCTTCCGGTTGGTCTCACTCTCATGTTAACATCATCAATGCCTTGCTGGCAGTCCCTCTGGGAAGAAGTAGAGTGAAGTGGTGTTGTGCATGGGATGGTTGTACAATCTGGAGTTCTGATCCCAGCTTTATCACCTACTGTTGGTGAGGCCTTGAAAGAATTGCTTTATACCTTTGAGCCTCAGTTTCCATCTTCTATAAAAAGAGAGCAATATAGTTTATAATGTTGTTGGGAGGGTTAACATACACTATATATGTGTTTATATATATATATGTAAAGCAGTGATTGGCATACTATTACTTTGGGAAAGTTTCAGTATGATGCTGACGTCACCTAGGATGAGCTGCTTTTGGTGGCATTCAATTAAGACCTATGTTATAGTCTAACTTGTACTGGAAGTTTTTGGAACATTATCTGTCTTCTTGCTCTAAATCTTGGGGTCTGTCTTATTTTGGACATATAACCAAATAACTTCATGCAACAGAAGAAAATGAAAAAGCTTTGATTTGTTTCTTTGTGCTCTATTTTCACTCTCATTTATTTTCTCCAAACTTAACCTGAAAAAGTAGAGATCTCTTGGTAGAGTGATTTCTTGGTAAAAATTAAACCCTTACCTACCTAAATATAGGATATAGGGATTTTGTTAATGGTCAATGAAAAATAGATCAATGTCCCATAGAGGGACAGATCCCAGCCCTTAGAGACATATTTTCAAGAATTAAATCCTGTTAACTAGCATGCTGTTCCAACGAGAGAAAAGGAAACACTGCCCTCACACTAGGAGCAGGCTTGGGGCTCACGGCTAGGTTTGGGTGTTCTTCTCTACGAATAATTTCACAGAATATCAGCATCAGATAAGGCCACTTAGTGACTGTGATGGATCAAGACAACAAGCCACTCCATAATCGTGTCTGACCACTGACAAAATCAGGAGCATGGTCCAGACCACAGAAACGGGCCAACATCCCCCTGCCCTGCCCCGAATGGGTAGCTGCTGGTTCCTTACCAAGTATAGCATTAGCCTCGTTCTAGTCTTCCCTCTCTCTAGTTGAGATTCGTTAGGAAACCCAATCATAGGTTTATACCCACTTCCCAACAGCACCCAATCTAGAGCAAAGCCCCATTTCCTTGAGCCCTCCCCAAAAGTCTCTTAACGTAAAGCCTGAATCCTATAATAAGTCCTTTCTAACACTCTTACTGAGATGTCTCTTGGTTCCCCACGCTGCACATTCTTCCTGGCTGTGGAGATAATAAACCTAACTTGTTTAACTACAGTTGTGTTCTTAGTGATCTTTAGCTGGAGCTCATTGACAATAGTATTCCAGCAGATAACTTACTAATGAGATTACTGTGTCCTCAGTATCCATTCATTTGTTTATTCACTCATTCATTCATTCTAAAAACATTCTTTGAGTACCTACTTTGTGCTGGGGCCTCTGCTGGACCCTGGGGTACTTCAGATGGACTATATACTGCTCGCCACGTAAGGGTTTTCAGTGAGATGAGACCTACCATGAATTACGCACTGGCTGTATGTCAGGCACTGTACTCGCTGATTTACATAGATTATCTCTGGTCTCACCACTGCCCGCCAAGGTAAGAATTATTATTTTAGTCCCACAGATGAGGTAACTCTGGCTCAGAGAGGTTAACTAAACACTACTCAAAAGTGATGGAAGCAGGGTTTGCACAGCTCCCCAGCACACGCGCTCTTTCTTTTTGGTGGGCCACAGAAACAGGGAGTATGGCTGGTACAACATGAATAAAGTGACCAGTTGTGTCTGCTAGTTGAGAGAGGAATTCCCAGAGGAAAATATTTTGAACACTATTTTATTGTATTTTAAGATGACAAAATCACTGTGATGATCTTATAGAAAGCTCACTTATGTATCCTAACATAAAACCTGTATTACCTTTGTAAATTAACTTCTGGTCTTTTTTTACATGCATAATTATTATGTACAGCTGGATCATATGTATGAGCTTGTGTCTTATCAGCCAGGCTTCGAAGAAAGAACAGTTGCCAGGCCAGCTCTGGTGGTGGCTGTGATCATGGTGGAGGGGCAGAGAGGAAGAGCATTCCAGAGGGAACGACATGTGCAAAGACATACAAGTAAGCTAAAAGTTAGAAAATAATCTCTTTGAGCCTAATCGATGACAGTGTATATTCCTAAAGCACAGCTCGTTATAAAAATCTGTTCAATACACAAACAGCAATCAGAACAAAGAGAAGGGGCGTGGCCAGCCTGGGGATCAAACCAGAAACAAACATGTTGGTGTTAATTCTGTGTCACTCAGGTAGAGAGACACTTTCCGTGGATCATCTGCATCCCACGATGAAAGAGGAGGTAGCTCTCATATCGTACTTCTCTCCGTTTGGATCAGAGCTCCCTCAGGATTTTCCCACGCCCCTGCACTGACCAGCTCAGGAAGTAACTTCCCAATTTTTTCCCCTGATTCCAAGGAAGCCCAGGGATGGTTATGCATTTCTGCTATTTTGGATCTGCCGCCCTGTGTAGATTAAGGGAAGCCACGCATTCGTTCTCTGTGCTACTCATTTCTACAAAAGGATAATAGCATTTGCCTTGCCCACCTCACGGGGCTGCTGTGAAAATCAGACACAAAAACCTGAAACAGCTTCGTTGAAGTCCAGGTCAACCCTGTGAACACGTTACAAGTTTTTGTTATTCCTTTAGAATGACCTAGTTAAAAAGGTCTACTTTCCAGAAGTCCTTTAGAGAGTGACCCGAAGGAGGGGATTTCAGGCATGGTGGCAGAGCTGAAGGAGAGGCGGAGCTTCCAGAAATCATGCTGTGCTCATAACTGCCTCATTTCGCTCCAAATAAGGCGGCCACTTGTGGAATGTAACAAAAATGATATGCTAACTTTATCGTTAAAAACTCTTTTTGTATTGAGAGAGGATTTACGTCTGTTCAGGACTATGAAATCTTATGATATAACCAACCTGCTACACATCCCCTTTCTGTTTAGTTAATGATGACGATTTCACAAAGTCTTAGTCAGCTAGGGCTGTCCTAACAAGATACCACGGACTGCGTGGCTGAAACAACAGAAATTTATTTTCTCGCAGTTCTAGAGGCTGGAAGGTCCAAGATCCAGGTCCGGCTGATTTGATTCCTGGTGAGTGTCCTCTTCCTAGTGATGTCCTCAGGAGAGAGAGAGAGAGAGACAGAGACAGAGAGCTCGAGGCCTCTTTTTTATTTAATTTAATTTAATTTTTTTTATTGCAGTAACATTGGTTCATAACGTTATATAAATTTTGGGTGTACATTGTAATATATTTTGAATTCTGTATAGACTACATCATGTTCATCTCCCAAAGACTAATTACAATCCATCACCACCCACATGTGCCTAATCAGCCTTTTAGTTTTCCTGCCTCCCCCCTTCCCCTCTGGTAAGCACTAATCCAATCTCTGTTGCTATCTGTTTGTTTGTTGTTGGTTTTATCTTCTACTTATGAGTGAGATCGTACGGTATTTGACTTTTCCCCTCTGACTTATTTCACTTAGCATCATACCCTGAAGCTCCATCCATGTTGTCACAAAAGACCGAATTTCATCATTTCTTATGGCAGAGTAGTATTCCATTGTGTATAGATACCACATCTTCTTTATCCATTCATCCCTTGATAGGCACCTAGGTTGCTTCCAAATCTTGGCTATTGTCAATAATGTTGCAATGAACATAGGGTGCAACTCAAAATGGATTAAAGACTTGAATGTAAGATCTGACCATGAAACTTCTAGAAGAAAACAGAGGTAGTATGCTCCTTGACATCCGTTTTAGCAGCATCTTTTCAAGTACCATGTCTGACCAGGCAAGAGAAACAATAGAAAAAATAAACAAATGGAACTACATCCAACTAAAAAGTTTCTGCACAACAGGGGAAACTAGCAACAAAATGAAAAGACAGCCTAACAATTGGGAGAGGATATTTGCAAATGATATATCAGATAAGAGCTTAATATCCAAAATATACAAAGAACTCATACATCTCAACAACAAAAAAACCCAACAACCCAATTAAAAAATGGGCAACAGATCTGAACAGAGATTTCTCCAAAGAGGATATATTGTTGGCCAGCAGGCACATGAAAAGATATTCAACATCACTATCAGGGAAATACAAATCAATGGGATATCAATGAGATATCACCTCAGTCCCATCAGAATGGCTATAATTAGGGTCTCTTCTTAAAAGGGCAAAAATCCCATCATGAGGGTCCACCTGTATGACCCCATCTAACACTAATGATCTTCCAAAGGCCCCATCTCCAAATAACATCACATTGGGGGTTAGGGCTTCAACAAATAAATTTTGGGGGCACACAAACATTCAGTCCATCACACACAGTCTCATCTCTGATGAAGCATCTGAGATTGGAGACTGTCTGTTTTACACATAGCATGCAGAGTTCACAGGGGCATTAAGAAAAAGCTGGCACAAGAGAATGCACACTGGAGCTGTGCCTGGGTTAGTGTGGGCCTTTCATGAATATTTCATAAGCAGTCAAACTGCCATGGTCGGTGATAAGACTGCTGGGCTGGAGGTGATGGCATCACTGTCTACCTCAACTCCAGCTTTCTTCATGGAGTCAGGAAACAGTCCAGCAGCTAAAGAGAAGGCAAAAAAGGAGAAAAAGGCAGAGAAATGGGCCTCTTAAATACCTCCTGTAAATAATATGATTACTGTGGCCAAACCACATTCTCTTTAAACTCTGTAACTGCTAGTTACAAAAGTCTCAAATTAAGCTTAGATTAGATTTTCTTAAAAAATATTTAAAAATAAATGCTTGATATCTATAAGGTGATATTTATAACATGTCATGAGAAGTAAAGAATAATAAGAAAAGGAACACCCGTGTACTTGGCCCCAGCTTGAGAAATCAAATATTAATAGCATTTTTGACACCTCCTCTGCCTTTCCTCATCCCCTCCCTCCCTATTCTCTCCCTAAAGGTAACACCTGGCTGGAATTTTTTGTCCCCTTGTTTTCTTTATTGATTTTACACATATGTATGTGTCCTAAAATCATGTATTATTAGTTTTGCACTTTTGTTTTTTCATTGAGGAAGATTCACCCTGAGCTAATATCCGTGCCAATCTTCCTCTATTTTGTATATGGGTCGCCACCACAGCATGGCCGCCAACAAGTGGTGTAGGTCTGCACCCAGGGACTGAACATGGGCCACTGAAGAGCATGCTGAACTTAACCACTAGGCCATGGGGCCAGTCCCTGCACATTTTTGAACTATATATAAATAGAAAGCAAGATTTTCTTTAGATATTTACTATGAGTATGTCCCATTTCAAAATGTTGCCACAAATATAATTTAAAAAAATACTTCAAAGACGTCTCATTTTAAAAAATGTCCCCTTTCTCTGCTTCCATTAAGTGTAAATTAAAAGAAAAAAGAGCAACAGCAATGCTGCATGTTTTTAACTGTGGTTATCTTTTACCATGTCTTCCTTGAGTCTATGTGGTGTGTGTGTGGGAGGGAGATGGAAGGAGGGGCAGAGAGTAAAGGGGGGACAGACCTTCTAGTTGGCTCTATGATTGTCAAGATGATGAAACAGAACCGACCAATCAGAGCATTCCATCCCTCCCCCCTTACCATCCCACTCCCAGTGATAGGTTCAGAGTAAACATGTGACCCAAATCAAGTCTGTAAGAGTCAAACCCTGGCCTTTTCACAATTATGCTTTACTTTTTAAGTCTTTAGATCATCACTGTAAATAAAATCCAAATTATGTGGGTAATCTTTTTTTTATTGAAATATATTTGACAAATAACATTGTGTAAATTTAAAGTGTACAATATGTTAATTTGGTGCATTTATGTATTGTATAATTGACATTGTCGTTATAATTAGCATCTCTATCACGTATCATAATTATCCTTTCCTTTTAGTGGTTGGAATAATTAAGTTCTAGTTTCTTAGGAAGTCTGATGATTATAATACAATATTGTTGTCTATATTTACTGTACTGCGGATTGGATCTCTCGGGTTTATTTATTACTTGTTGTAAGTTTGTATGCTTAAACATCTACCCTATGCCCCCGCCCTCATCACCTAGTAACCACCGTTTTACTCTCTGTTTTTACAAGTTTGGCTTTTTTAGATTCCACATATAAGTGATATCATACAGTACTTGTCTTTCTCTGTTTGACTTACCTCACTTAGCATAATGTTTTCAAGGTCCATCCACGTTGTTGCAAATGGAAAGATGTCCTCTTTTCTCACGGCTGAATAGTATCCCATTGTGTGTGTGTGTGTGTATATATATATATATATGTATGTGTATATTTATGTACCACATCTTCTTTATCCATTCATCTATTGGTTGGCACTTAGGTTGTTTCTGTATTTTGGCTATTGTAAATAATGCTGCAATAAACATGGGAATGCATTTATCTCTTCAAAATCCTGTTTTCATTTCCTTTAGGTATATACTCAGAACTGGAATTGCTGGATCATATGGTAGATCTATTTTTAATTTTTTGAGGAACCTCCGTATTGTTTTCCACTAAATTATGTGGCTGATTTTGATTATAGCAACACAATTATTGATTTTGCTGGAATGGAGGAAAACAAGGAAAAGTAATCTTAAAGAATAAATATTAATCCTGTGTAAATTATGTATGTGTTTATTGTATTACTCAACCACGCATCACTAGGCCCCCTAGACTGGGCTGCTATCAACAGAACACCCAGACTAGTGCAATAACAATTAAGTTCAGGCATCCCCAGGTAGATACAAAGCACAGCTTCACACAAATTTTTATTTTGTTGTTATGAATGCATATTTGTTAAGATGGGAGGATAGGACATATTTTATTGAACAGTTTTTTAGCTTGAGTTATATTTTTACAATATTTAGCCGTATGATGTATGGGTCTTCATTTTTACTCTTGCACAGGGTCTAGCAACTGTTTGGGGCAGACTAGAGGGACCCTGTTCCCATCTCTAGAGCACCCCTAGCTCCAATCCTCAATTTTTGTCCAAACATGTATCAGTTCTCCCCTTTCTATGTCCTTCTGTTCCTGTTAGCACCTTCTTGTCCACCAGCCGGAAGCCATTCTAACAAGCCAAGCCCTGGGTCTACCCCCTGCTTTCTCCGGCAGTTTGCCATGGTCCCCTGTCAGGTGATGCTGGTCCTCTGACCACCGCTGCCTGCTGTGGAGTTGTGAGGCTTCATCCCAGAGGGCCAAGGTCGAAGAGGATTGTGTTGGGGCCACCTTGTGTGTGTGTGAGTGTGTGAGAGTGTGAGTGTATGTGTAAGAGTGTGTTTGTGTTGGGATGGGGATGGGCATGGGAAAAAGGTAGGAATAAAGAAAAGAAAATGAAAAGGGGTAGATACCTTGAAGGAAAGTGCAAATAAGATGTACAAGTGTACAAAATGATAATTGACGGGTATTTGTCTTAAAATTTTGAAAAAAAAAAAAGAACATTGGTGAGCACAGGGTTCTGAGGGCAATGACAAAGACGGCAGTGGAAACCGTGCCTCCATCAGCAGTCGCGGGAAGCTCACTTTGAGCACCGCCGATATTCAGAGTCAGGATTTCTTTAACTTATGTGAACCAGTTGACTTTAGTGAACAAATCACAATTTTACTTATTTTTTAGCCAAAGTCTAGACAGATTCGGTAAGAGGGCATAACACTGCTTTATGAAACTTTGGCCCCATTTGGCTCTCTCTTTGCTACTTCTAACTGAGCTTCCCAATGAATGAAACCCTCTCAATCAATTGGCCAAGCTAACTAAGGCCTCATGAGCCCAAATGTCGTTTGATAATAAAAAGGTAATGGGGAGTCCTGGGCAAGGGCTCAGGTCTTCAGAAATGTATCAATAGGAATTAAAGGCGGCTAAAGATGAGAGGAAATTCCTGTGCCCTCTCCTTCACGGCTATAGTTCCAGAATCAAAGTCTGCTTTATAAGCAGAAATAGGGAGAAATGAGATAAAATAAAGTGGGAAAAAGAGTTCAGGGGAACAACAGAATCGAGAGACAAGATCGAAAGCAGGGGGCTGGGGAAGCTTCATTACACTGTCACCATAGTGGCTGTGACTCCAGTGAGGGGCCAATTAGAATATCAGGGGACACCATCCCTGGATCTGGAGACAATTAATAGGATGATTATGCTGCAAACCGTGATCAAATCATAATTTGCAATTCCTGCCTAGGAAAGGAGACGATGTGAGAGAGAATTGAGATCTTCTCTCCTAGTGTGATCCGAGTCAGAATGAAACCCCCACAGCAGAATCACCTGGGCACGTGCCATATGGCGGATTCCCAGGCCTCACCTGAGAGCTACTGAAGCAGAAGCTCGGAGAGGGCCCAGGGGGATGCACTTTCAACAAACTCCACAGGAGGTTCATATGCACAACCAAGTTTGAGAATTACTGGCTTAGGAGATCACTAATAACATAAATTTTCTTTTATCCATTGTCTTAACTTGTGTTCTGACTGGTGAGAAATGAAGTCACACTGAAGAATTCCAGGGAACTCAGAAAATCTCTGAAAAATGGAAGCTTGCTTAGTGTGTTGCTGATTGAGCCTACTGCCAGGGTGGAGGGCTGAGTGAACATTCTCACTGACATGACCTTACCTAGTTTGGAATTTGAAGAATTATGTATTACAGAAATTTATTAAGCTCATGAGTATAGAAGAGAATGAGTATAAATAAGATGTGATGAAGTATTTAGTTAAAATGACAATATAAGCTCTGAATCGGTAATGTTCGGATAAGAGGACTACAGCCATTCCTATCATTCGTTGAAGCTGGACTGGGCTGAGCCATGGTTACATAACAGGATATTAAAACAGAAGCATCAGATAACTGAGTTATGAGACAGAACACTGACTTGAATCTGAAAAACATAGGTGGCCAAGAATTAGTCGACTTATAACAAGAGAAAAGAGGATTTGGGGAAGAAGAATACTTTTTAGAGAGGACTGTTTGTGTGCTGTGAGTTCCACTTTCCTCTACAGGAGAAGGATGGGTGAGGATTCGCCCCTCACCCCCCCATCTCAACTCAAAAGGGAGGTGCTTTAAGGAAATCACTGAGAGTTCCCTGAGGTCATTGTGAGCTGCCCGCAGTTTGAGAGGTTTACAGCGAAGGTGAGGGAATCCTGCCTGAAGACATGAAGTGCGAAAGTCCAGCTGCTGATGAGTGAGCTGGTGAATCAATGTGCCGGGATTGGCCTGCACTCTCAGGGTTTCTGTGAAAGGATGTCTGTGTGTTTCCCTTTTGCTGGTTATGGACCGCACACAGTGGGAATGATGAACTAGAGTTGTCTTTGTTTCAGATGAGCCCCTGGATGGCCAAACAGGCCTCAACAGATAGAAGCTTACGACACAGTCAAATTCCTAGGATCTAGGCAACAGGGTGGAATAGAGATGTATCCAAAAGAATCGAGGGAACTTCAGGGAGAACATCCCAGGACGGAAGGTTCCTGAAAAATCAGTGAATCGACCCACTAAAGGAAAAGCCAGCTCTAGTCATCTGCTAGGCTTTGAAAGCTCTAGGCCAGCTTATGACAGTACCAGTTAAAGGAGAACTTGCCTGCTTCCCTTTCCTTTCCTCTCACTCACTTTCCCATACCACCATCTCCAACCTCCAAGGCTTCAGAGACAGCAGCTGGCTGATGAGGGGGAATGTGAGAGATAGAAAGAGAAGAAGCCAACCATACTCCCCTTCTCAGCTTCAACCTTGCTACTGGCAACAAGACCTGGCTAGACAGGAAGAGAGAAGACTCACTTTTGAATGAGAATCAGACATCCTAATTTTGAATTGAGACTTCACAACTTAGAGTAATCGGATTTCAACATATTTAAAGGTATAAAAGAAGAATTTTCTGAGTTTTCATCAAGGCACAAAGGAAAAACAACAATAATAACAAAATAAGGACCATAGAAGACAAAAAATAAAGTTGCTATGTAATCACATCCCATGAGATGTTCTTTTTTTTTCCTTTTTGAGGAAGATTAGCCCTGAGCTAACTACTGCCAGTCCTCCTCTTTTTGCTGAGGAAGCCTGGCCCTGAGCTAACATCATGCCCATCTTCCTCTGTGTTATATGTGGGATGCCTACCACAGCATGGTATGCCAAGCGGTGCCATGTCTGCACCTGGGATCCGGGCCGGCGAACCCCGGGCCGCTGAGAAGCGGAACATGCGCACTTAACCGCTGCACCACCGAGCCGGCCCCCTCCATGAGATGTTCTTGATGCTTGTATCGGTTATATTTGGTTAGTGTAGCTCTAGAAGTTGTGTGTCTGCAGTATAAATTGAGCAACTTTTTCATTTTGTTAATGTTATCCTTTTTGCTTGGTTACTAAGGCTAAAAAACTCAAACTAAAGGGGATTCAGGCTTTATGTTGCCTGAAGTCTTAGAGGCCCTCTTTAACAAAAGGATTATAAAATTATAAGTATGAAATTTCTAGGGCCCCTCCCAAAAGCTTGGAAAGGGTCCATTCAGGTGAGTGGGCTTGAAGTTTGAGCATCTTTATCTTCATGTCTCTAGAAGTCAGCTTTTTTTTCTCCCATCCCATCATCTAAACCATTAGCAAGTCCCACCAGCTCTACTTTCAAAATATATCCCAAATTCTGTTACATCACGATGTCTCACTAACCCTAGGACAACCTACCTTTGTTTCTCACCTGGATTATGTGGTTACCTATAACTTGTCTCTGGGAACCCACCCCTGACACCCGGCAACATACTCAGCAGTCAAAACGACCCTGTAAAAACATAAATTAGATTCTTATATCACTTCCCTTCCCCAGTGGATTCCTGTCAGACTTTGAAGGAAACCTAAAGACTTTTCCGTGCCCAATGAGACCCTGTGAGATCTGGTTCCTGACTATTTGCTGACTTCATCTCCTGTCATTCTCTGGGTTACTCACTATGCTCCCGCCGTGTTAGAATCCTTGTTTCTCGAAGCATTCCCGCTCCAGGGCCTTTGCATTTGCTATTTCCTCTGCCTGAAATACCCTTCTCTTAGACTGTCTCGTAGTTTGCATTCCAGATTTCACCTCTTCAGAGAGGCCTCCCTGCAGCACCCTACTTAAAATAACACATACACACACGCATGCACACATATGCACACACACACATATACAAACTACAACTTGATTTCAGCCTCTCCTCGCTAATGCTGCTTCAATTCTTTCATAGCACTTAACATGGTCCAAGATTGTATTAATATCTTCAAGTTCATAGCATATCTCCCTCGCTCCTCGGTGAGGCAAGGACTTTGTCTCATGTAATGCTCTATCCCCACTTGACTAGAATTATGCTTAGCACACAGAGAATGCTCAAACATATATGGGAAATGAATGGATACAAGGCTCATAGATACTCTAAGATGGACACTTTCCACTAACGCAGAAGATCGCCTTTCTACCAATCTGTGCTAGGCAGATTTCACTGTAATGAAAGCCACTTCTACTTCTTCCGTCTTAAACTAGATGACTAGAGTCATCCAGAAGCTAGTGAGGAGAAAGCATGGAAGTTGGGGATTTCATCAACAAGGATTCACAAATGAGTGAGCCTCAGCCTCTTTCCTTACAGAGTTTAAATTCTATATGAGCATAGATGCTCCCTGCCAGAGTCCAAGATCTCTGGGGCCATCTCAGGCCTGTGATGGAGACCAGACCCTTCTAGTGGGCTCAGAATTTGTCTGATGCCTCTCGCTAGAGTATGACTCAGTGCCATCCTACCTGGAGAGGCTGTCCTAGATAGAAGATTCCTCTTCCTACATCTTCCTGACCCTGAGTCTGTAGAGTCTGGCCATCCTCTAGTCTTCTGGCAGAAAGCAAGTTTGACAGCAGTTTGCCTTACAAGACCTGGCAATCAGGATGCTGCCAGAGAGAGCACACAACCAGAGAAGCATCAGCCTCTCTCCCGCTGCTGCCAGGTGCTGAGAAATGCTAGTCCAGCCTCCAGCGTAGCCACATCTATTAAGTGGCTACTGAGTGCAGCAAAGGGGAAGAATACTGCATGATGGGATTTCTCCCAGTGAGGACTCACCATGTTTCTGTGGAGGCATTCCCACATCTTAGCATCCGCATTCTTGGTGTGCTACCCAAGGACATACACATACCAAGGAAATACAGGAAAAAGGTGATCAGAATAAGATTGTACTAGTCTGGTCTCCAGAGAAACAGAACCAACGGTATTTAATACAAGGCAGTGGCTCCCACGATTGCAGAGGCTGAGGAGTCCCACCATCGGGTGTCTGCAAGCTGGAGACCAACGAGAGCCAGGGGTGTAGCTCCAACCTGAGGGCAGGAGGAGATTGATGTTCTAGCTCAAAAGCAGTTGGGCAGAGAGAGCAAAGTCTCCCTTCGCTCACCTTTTGTTCTGTTCAGGTCTCCAGAGGGCGGGATGGGGAGGGCAGTCTGCTCCACTCAGTCTACGAGTCAAACGTTAATCGCATCCAGAAACGCCCTCACGGGCATACCCAGAGAAAGATTTAACCAATTGTCTGGGCCCCTTGGAGCCCAGTCAAGCTGACACATGAAATTAACCATCCCCAATTAAGGGGAAATTTATTGAAGAAAATGTTGAGGATGGTTTTGAAAGAAGAGAGACTCACTTAAAGAAAACTGATGGGGCATCACTTCTGCCCAGAATGTCTTTCCAGAGGTCTTTCCTGCTTCTCGTTGTGCAGATGCCTCCCATATGAGGTCTTCCCTAGTCCTTACCCACTCCTGCCTTCTGCCTCTTCTGTACCTAGCCTAGACCTTTTCTTTATAGTGCCAAGTGCACCATTGTACTGTTCCATCTCTCTGTGGCTCTCTACTCCGCTGAAACTGTGAAGTTTTTTACAGCCTGTTTGTGTTTCCAACACCACGTCTGGCACTTAGCGCGTACTCAGTGTATGCTGCAGAAGCGACTGCCAGCAAGTCGGGAGCAGGGATTCCAGGTATGTATGTGCTTCCAGGTAGAGTTCAGGAAGGGAGTCTTGGGTCCCTCAGTCTGTTTTAAGCACCTTGGGTATGTGTCCAGGTTCCAATCAGGGCCCTGCCCTTGGTTACCTAGTTGGACAAATTACTTAATCTCTGTGTGCTTCACTGTTCTCACTGGCACAATAGAGAAGAAAATAGCATCTGCCTTTATAGGATTGTTGGATTTAATACATGAATGAGGTAATACATGAAAAGCAATGTGTGGCTGGCACGTAGTACACATTTAATAAATTTCAGCAACTATTATTATTCTTGTTACTGTTACTATGATTGTTTGTCATACTTTACAAAAACCCTTGCTTTAGTTTTCTGTTCTTTAATTACACTGTACATTCTGAGAACAGAGGCTAGTCTTATTTAACTGATACGCCAGAATCTTGCAGGGTACTTGACACATAGTGGGTGCTTTCCCCCTGATTGTTGAATGGATTAACTGGATGGATGTGAGTGTGAAGGAGGTACCCTGGGACGAGAGAGCAGAGAACTCTGGTCTCCTTATGCTGCAGATGTGTATTTTACTGGAAAGGTCGGGATGGAGGAAACAGCTGAGCCCAGGGTGTGTTATAACACGCCCAGCAAGATAAATCGAGGGTACAACTGGTTCATTTTGGAGAGAATTTCAGCAGTGGCATGGCAGACTTCTCTTATTCCTTGTCTCTCAGCCTACACTTTGAAGTTCAACTGACCTTCATGCACAAAATCCTAGTAATGAATTCAACTCATCTTTGAACAGAAGGTGATAAAAGTAATGCTGTGCATCGGGCAAGAAGGAAAATTAATGAAGTAATTAACCTTAGTCAGCATGTTATGTGACCCTGGCCCGAGGAACAGATAAGAAAACAAGGAAAAATGCCTGGATCCAGAGGAGGGTTTATGATCAGTGGGAGGGTACTTGAATGCTGTGCTAAAAGGGCAAGGACAGAAAAAAGTTAAGGGGACTAGTGCTCAGGGACTGTCCCCACAGAAAGGATGTGGGTTGAAATTTGGGCTGATGACAACTAGGTCATTGCAAGGGCAATTTGGGTGGAGGAAAAAAAGCAGCAGTTCTTTTTTCCTTTTCTTCTTTCTCTTTCCTTTTCTCTCTCTCTGGTTTCTCTATTTGTTCCTGCCTCAACGTTTTATTTAGCTTCCGTTATTGGAAGCTCCTTGGAATAATCCTGTCACATGTGGTTGCCCTTCCCCTGAGCCCTGCACCTCAAGAGAGCCTCCCTGGAGTTAACGTAATTCAGGAAAGACCCAGAGATCCAGGTATGACCTCCCTTAACTGCCACGCCATCATCAACAGGGATGAAGACTGCACCTGAGCTCTCTGTGTGCTCCTGGTCAGATCTTGCCCTTTCTCCGCGGTCAGTACACTCTGCCTCACCTCTGTTACCTTCCTTCAAAGCATCGGCACTAATCTTGAGTCTGTTTGAACCACATAAGCAGACTCTTGACCTGGAGGAGCTTTACTTTCTAATCTGCTCTCCATTCTTGGACCATACTGGAATTAGCAGAACCTAATGGACATCTTTCACTTATTTCTATGACTATACAACAATATGTATTGCGCATCTGTGACCCGTATGACCTGGTTGGCACTGTGCAAAATGCTGGGTATGTGAATAGGTTCTCTGCCCTCTTGTCACCTATAATGTGGTCAAGGAGGATAGTCACGGAAACAAATGAAACCAATACAGTGCCTCTCCTGCTGAGCTAGAACTCTCGGCAGGACACGTGAGGGGCAGAAAAGAGAGAGGAATACATTCACTAGGAATTGGAAAGTCAAGAAAAGTTTCACCGTTGAAGTGAAACCCTGAAATGTGGGAGATATAGGCGAGGCAGACAAGAGAACATGTGCATTCGGGTCAGTAGGAGATGTTCAGCTGTATGGCCAGGACACTGCAAACAGTTCACATAGTTCAGTGTGGCTGTGGTGTGGAGAGTGTGAGGCAGCGCTGTCCGAGGTGAGCGCTGAAGCAATAGGAAGCGGCCTGATCATCAGAGCCTTCATCTGCTGGCTGAGGAGTCTGGACTGACCTCCGGCAGTGGGGGAATATCCAAGGGTATTCAGTAGGATGGCAATATGTTCATTTATTGATTTATTCACCGTTTTACAGGATAACGTGTTTGGAATATATTACACTTCAGGCACCCTTCCAGGCATTGGGACACACCTATAAACTAACAGGTCCAGATCTCTGCCCCTGTGGGGTTGACTTTATACTGGTGAGAAACAATATCTATGATCAATAAGTTAATCATATGGTGTGTGAAAAGGCTGTGTGCGTTATGGAAAAATATAGCTCAGGCTAAGGGGATCAGTAGTACTGGGGTGGAGGAGGAGCTGTAGTTCAAAGTAGGGTGGTCAAAGATTTGAACTGAAAGGGTAAATAAAGCAGACAATAGGGAAGAAGGCAGAAGATGTCAGAGGCAGAAGGAACCATTCAAAGGCCCTAAGGTGGGAGCAGGCCTGGCGTGAGTGTGTGAAGAGTCTTGAAGAGGCCTGAGGGGCTGGAGTTAAGTAAACTAGGAGGAGTGCAGGTGGAGATGGGGTCAGGGAAGTCATGCAAAGGGGGTTATGGACTCTGCAGGGACTTAGAGACCATTGTAAGGACCTTGGTTGATGTTTGTAGTGAGATGAACAGCCATTAGGGAGAGAGAGAGGGCGCGCCAGTGAGCAGAGGAGTAGCATGATCCAACTTAAAATTCAAACGGATCATGCAGCTACTGAGCTGAGCACAGACTGTAGAGTCAAGAGCAGAAGCAGAAAGACCAATAAGGAAGCTGCTGTAATAACCCAGGCAAGCGATGATGGGGACTCAGACCAGAATGGCAGCAACGGAAGAGACAGGGTGTAGTGGATTCTGGGTCTATCCAGATTTTCATTGTAGAATGATCCATTTTGCAGTGAAGAGGATAAAATTTTACATGGGGTTAACATTTATTGAGTACTCACTGTGTGCCAGATACTAATCTAAACACTTTCTATGTATTCACTCATTTATTTCCCACAACAATCCAGCAGACGAGGAATCATTATTATTCTCCACTTTACACATGAGGGAACTGAAGCAGAGAAATAATATTGGAGCCAGGAAAATCAGAGAGAAGACTATTCCAGGCACGGGATGATAACGGTCCGAGTTAATGTAATAGCATTGGAAATGAAGCGAGAAATCAAGCTGCAAAGTGGTGGGGGAGAGAAGCTAATATTTTCCATCTTGATTTTATTTCCTTCTTTCGGAGCAGGGCATTGCATAAGTGGCCATTAATATGGTGCAGACGGCTTGAATCTCTTCTCTGGATAGCAGTGCTTTTGGAAACATTTTCCCACTAAAGCCACAGAGACGGTTATTGTTTGCAGAGCTCTGATTTTGATTCATGGGGAAAAGTATCTTCGATGATATTAAAGGAGATAGTGGAACATAACTGCAGTGTAAATATATCCCTAAACTGAGAGGGATGATGGAAATGTAAAAATTGAGCGGGTTGAAGTAGGTTTTTATAATAAATGTTTTAATTTCTTCACCGTACTACCTTCTGCTAAGTAAGTTTCTAAATAAGGGACACAATTTCCTTCTGACCCCTAGGATGACAGGCAACGACAATTTGCAAGTCTGGATTGACTTGCAATGGATTTTATTAATGAAGTTGTCAGCACTATGGTGGCAGAAGGACGTAGCGTGCTGGATTATGTATTGGATTCAGTGGGAAAAGACCTTGATTCTCGTTCTAATGCCCAGACTTGAGTTATAAAACTTCTTTATGCCTTATTTATAAAACAAAGACACTAAGACAGCACGAGGAATGGATGCTTTCAGGGCTTTTTGAGGATGAAGAAGATGCTAAATAAATGAGAGATACATAATGAGAAACTAAAATCTCAAATTATGAACATTTGAAGGCAGAGAGTTATTTACTCAAGTTGGGGATTTTTCTGTTGAATTTACCATTTTGACAGTTTGCCCGAAGAAAGGGATACAGCAGTTAGAAGTTATTAAGATTTGCAAACGTCATTTGTCATCACAGCTGGAAGTCTCCAGAACAGCTTTTGAGTCTAGACTGCATTTCAAGCCTCACCCTTCATCTTCTTAGGGCATTGACTGTAGTGAAAAAGACGCCTTCCTTTAGACTAATTGTTCACGGGAATATTTACCCTGCTTAAATGCAATCTTATGTTCATACCACTGTGTTAAAACTCCATTTTGTGCCCTCAATATGTTTAAAAATATATTCCAGACAACTTAAACATGGGGATTTGGGCTGTGTCAAAATTTAGCCTCAGGCAGCTCACATTAAAATGATTCGATAGTTGACATTAGCCTGTACTTGTTAGTAGGCTAAGAATGCAGAAATTGTTAAATTGCACAACTTCTGAGTCCAATAGCCCATGATTTGTAATGAATACATTTTAGTATTTATTTTTTATTTCTATGGGAGCATATAAATATTATTGACCAGAACCAAAAGCACTGGTTTTAAATTAAATTTAAATTAAGTTGCAATGTGAAGATAGCTTAGAATATGGGAAATTCTTGGCTATTTGTATGTTAATTGTTTTTTAAATTTTTTTTGACTGTCTAGCTCATGGCAGATTTAAGCAGAAACGGTTTCTTAGTGACCATTTGGTCACTTTAAAACCAAGTTGAAGGAAGAAATCTTGATATGCTGTATTAGCATTTTATGGCTGAAAAAGGCTGTTTAAAGTCATCTAGTCTTGGAATCTCAGAATCTCTAGGTTAGGAGTGAGACAAAATTACTAGAATTTCCTCTAAAAAACACAGCTTATGTATTTCCAGTTTCGAGGAGCTCATTATTTCCCAAAGGAATCTATTCTCTCATTAGAATTTTAGATAGATCTTCTTTATATTGAATCCAATTTCATCTGCTCCTAACCCTTAGGTCCTTGTTGTAACCTCTGGGACTGAGCAGTATGAATATAATTCATTTTGCATGTGACGACTCTTCAAATATTTGAGGAAATCTATCATGCAAGCCACTTTCCCTACTTCCCTTCTTTATCTTCTCTGCTTAAGGCTAAACAACCCAGAAAGAATTGTTGTTTGTGAAACAGAGGCAAGAACCCTCACCAGTCTGGTTAAGTTTAGCAAGCTGTCATTTATGAGATACACATTCTTCCCTATCGGGTTCACTAAAAATATATTTCCTTATCTTCAGTCTTTTGGAACTGATTTCACGGAGATTGCTAGTACTCTGTGTGACATGGATTACTACTGGCTCTTCTCCCCCACACCCAATGTCTTGGAATATAATTCATATGAATCAAAACACTCAGATTCATCAAAGGATTTGGGAACTCTTAAAATCTCTACACTTATCTTGGGTTTTCTCTCTTTAAATTTTATTTTATTGTTCTAAGAACACAACATGAGATCTACCCTCTTAACAAAACTTCAAGTGTACAATATACTATTGCTGACAGGATGCACAATGTTGTAGAGGAGATCTCTAGAGCTCATTCATCTTGCTTCATTGATTCCTGCCGGTTCATTGTTAACTCCTCATTTTCCCTCCATCCAGCCCCACGGCAATCAATGCTCCTCTCTGATTCTATGAATTTGCGTATTTTAGATATGTCATATAAATGGAATCATGCAGTATTTGTCTTTCTGAGACTGGCTTATTTCACTTAGCCTAATGACTTCAGGTTCATCCATGTTGTTGCATAGCACAGAAACTGACATCAGTCAAGAAGACTATTATCAAAAAAAGAAGCTGGGAGGTATAATAAACATTCTAGATATTCCTTACAGGTTTTTCAGAAATTTTGATTTTTAGTGGAGGAAGAATGAGTTATTGTGATTATTCTTGAAAAGTCCTCTAGATTTTAGTTACCTGGATTTAGAACATCTCAAATCCAGATTCATCCAGCTTTGCAGAGCCCTCGCCTGTTTGCTACAGCCTGTAAAGTTGGGCTAAGATTTCTAAGGAGGTTAAATACTTTTCCATCGTAGTTGCAGTGCTAGATGTCATGCCACCGATGTGGATCCCCCACATTCAAGCTCAGGTGAGGAAGGAAAGTGTATCAAGGGCCCGGAAGATTCCATTGTCAGGCTATATGGCACCACCCCCCAGAATGTAAGTATGTAGTTACCTGTATCACATCCCTTACAATTTTGTTTTATCTCAAGAGCTTGACAACCCAAAAGAGAAGCCCGATCTTATGTTAGAAAAGTCTAGAGTTCTAAATCATAGGCTCTGATCATGAGACCTAGTTATACCACATACTATCTATGTGTCTTAAGCAAATGATTTGGCTTACGTTAACCTTAGTTTTTTTCATCTTTAAGATGGGGAGGAAATAACACTTCATGGGGTTATGATGAAAATTAAGTGAGAAAATATAGAAATATGTTCTTGTATATTATTTCCGTAGAAGGGGCTTTATAAAATTAGAAGCAGACACTATTACAATGCTCATTTTAATCAGATTTTACCTGTGTGACTGTGAGGCAGAGGAGAAACGCTTATTCTGCTCAGCTTCAACTCTACCCCAGACCCTTAGTCCAGTGTTGAGTCACCTAAGATTGCATTTCCAGTGAAATTCTACAGATCTTTCTGCTAGAGTGGGGGACCGGAAGAAAGCTCATCCTGCAGGCCAAAGTGAACCGTGAACAAAATGGAGGGTAAAAAAGATTGGCTCTCCCTCCCTTGCCCTTTTGTCAAGATCCTTCTCCCTTCTCTTATTCTTTTGCGATAGGAAGCTGACCTAGCTTTGAGCCTAACATCTCAGCCAGCAGTCTTTAAAGGTGCTTTATGCAGCAATCAGAGATTACTTGTCACATCTTGCCAAGTGACTGCCTACCTTTTATACTAAATTAGTTAATCTACACTAAGATATTAAAGGTATTAATGTCTTAATGTGTTAGCTCTCCCAGATAACAAGTTTGAATTTTTTATAAGCATCTCTAGGAGCTTTATTCAAGGGAGAAAAGAATTTTAGTCAATGAGAATTTTAGCAAATCATAGAAGGGCATTAGAGTGTAAATGTTGGGGCCCTGAAATCACACAGCTGGGTTACTAGCCAGCTCTGTTGAAGCACTGCTGACCCCAGGGTAGAGGCTATTGAGGAGTTTATAATTTTGAGTCCAAAATGCCATATTTTATGTCATATAAAATGGCATTGATAAGATGCACTAATATTTTATGACAAGGAAGAATTTTTTTTAATTAAAAAAAGTTAAACTATGACCAATGCTTTCTTATCATTGAGAAATTTAATTTTACTATAGTTGAAAGAAATATTTCAGACGTATTTAAACATAAGATTCTTATTGTATGTATATGCCACTATTATATACGCAAAAAAGGGAACAAATAATAAGCAAAATAATTCAGTTAACATATTTCTAAAACTTTTTCAATTCCAAGTCCTACTTTTCCCAACCACTTTTCACTTTGAATCATTGATATTTTTGTTTTTCCATACAATATTTTCCTTTATGCCTTTAAAAGTGTTGGTGACATAGCCTTGCTTAAAAGGGTGTTCCACTTTGGTCTACAGGATTTTCTTCCAAGCCTTTGAGACTATGCACAAGCAACGACAGCTCCAGGATAACTGGCACCTGACAGCATGGAGAGGTACATCCTGGTGTCAAAGATGTTGAAGGATCAACAAAGCATACACCTTGGAATAGATACATTCTAAATTTGTTATGATTGTTAACGGTAAATAGTCACATTCACAAAATATATATTATTTCAATGTATGAAGCTAAAATGAGAAATAATCATAATACTTCATACTGTGTATAATTTTATAGTTGTCAGTGCATTTTCATACACGTTATCTGATTAACATATCAGCATAGAACCAAGATTAGCAAGAGTATCATTTTCTTTGGTAGTAGATGATATTTTAAAACACAATAAACCAGGGGCCAGCCCAGTGGCACAGCAGTTAAGTGCGCATGTTCTGCTTTGGCTGCCCGGGGTTCATGGGTTTGGATCCTGGGTGCAGACATGACACCACTTGGCAAGCCATGCTGTGGTAGGCATCCCACATATACAGTAGAGGAAGATGGGCACGGATGCTACCTCAGGGCCAGTCTTCTGCAGCGAAAAAAAAAAAAAGAGGAGGATTGGCAGTAGTTAGCTCAGGGCTACTCTTCCTCAAAAAAAAAAAAAATACAATAAATCAACATTACTATCCTGCAAATACGTATTCACAGGTGTATTCTTTTTCATTTCATTTGCTAGGTGTGGCAGACTATCTGTCCACCAAAATCCATTCTGCCATTTTCTCTGCACACAAAGTCTAAAGCATAACAAATTTAAAGAGAGATATTGGTTTCATTTTTTTATGATTTGGAGTTCTTTGCATTTGTAGGTTACAATTCTTTGAATCTCAAAAATATTTATGTGGATTATTATTAGATGCTAATGCTGAAGACAAAGTTATTAAAGACATTGTCATTAACAGGGACAATAAAAACTTTCAATATACTGGGAAGACAGAAGACAATAATAGCAGAATATTCTGCAGGCATTTCATATTTTCTGCTAAGTCATCTTCGAATATTTTACATTGGTTTTAACACTTTTAACGTACTATATCTAGAGACAGATGGCAGGTATATGTTACAGGGTTAAAGAAACCTTTCAGAAAAAATTATGCCATGAGAAATACAAAGGCAATTGAAAGGTATCGTTAAAAGAACACGCATGGTTATCTCTGAAAAAACCTTAAATTCCAAGGATTGTTAGGTTGGGACATAACAATGTTTTGGGGGAATCATGAGAGCTGCTAAATTATGTTAAGATTAATAACAAATGTACTGATATTTTCACCTTAAAATGAAGGGTGAGAAATGATCATGGTACAAAGATAGATAGCCTCTTCCTTACACTCCAGTCCTTTGAAATACCATTCTGCTTCTGTGAAAGAGCTTTTGAACAAAGTATTTCAAGCTCAAGCCCCCTCTCCTCCACTACTTTGCTGCTTCCTACTTCTCACTCTCTCCGTTCACCATTTTCCTTTCCCAAGAAGCTGGAGAAAAGAGTGAGGATGACCATGTAAAGCCTCGGGGATCCAAATTCTGCTTCATTTATTGCAAGCCCATTGAACATTAATTTCTTTGACTTAAAAGATTAATTCATTTCTTTGGACTTTGGGAAACTAGATAGCTTTTATTTAGGCCTTCAAAACTTAGTACTTTCTGTTTACTGTTTAATAAACGATTGTATCCTGGGTTATGCTGTCTTGGTCTGCAAAGAGAGTTGAAGGACGGAGAGGAATGAGAGGAGGGAGAAGAAAATCAGAAGGATCTAGAGGAGTAGGAAGAGGCACAAATAGTGCCCAGATGCACAGACTTTTAGGCTCAGTGTTACTTGCCCATCAGACCTTTGCTCTGTGCTGTTTCCTTCCCTTCAGCACAACTATTAGTAACAGAGGGTCCGTGAAGGAAGCCAGCTACCACTGGTTCTCTCTATGTACCCTGTAAATAGATTTTAACACTAATACAGCAACTGTAGTTTCCTGAATATGGCAGATTTTTGCCTAGAGATATATATCATTGTGAATTATAAAAACTGTGCAAATTATTGCCATCACATTTTATAGATGAGGAAACTAAGGCTCAGAAAGACGAGTAATTTGTGATCCAGCCATTCGGTGACACAGCTCCAATTTGAACAGATTGTGCCTAATACTCCACCTTTGTCGTCCCACCCAGAGGAGGGTCTACACTGATGGGAGTCTGGGACCATGTAGGAGGGCAAGAAGCTGCAGTTGCAGGTGTATTGGGAGGGATGTCTAGGGCCTTGCCACACGACAGCATTAAAATCATGTCACTTAGGTGCCTGCCTACTTAGTCTACAACTAGGGCCAGCACAAAAGCCCAGATTTTTTTTTTAACCAGAAGTATATTTCGGAGTATTTATGAATATGGTCAAAGGAAAAGATCATAATGGTGAGCTGAAACCAGTAGCCATAATATCACAGAGAGGATTCTATCTGAGATTTATTAAACTTCTATTAAGCTGCCATTTTAAAAAGACAGGAAGTTAAACAGATTGAGGCTAACATATAAAAGAATGCATCCCTGAGAGACCGAAAGGAAGGTACAATAAAAGGTAAGAAAAAAAGCGATCATAATCTCCTCCCTTTAGAAAAACTAGATTGTAAAACAAAATCACCTGACTGCAGCTGTTGAGCAGTAATGTCTCACCGGTTTCCTTAAACACTAAATCAATAGTTTCAACAGAATATTTGAAAGCTTTCTACACATATTGAACTAATAATTTTTAATAATCTACCATGCATAAAGTTTATCATTACTACAAAAACATTGTGTTTTCAAAAAGCCTTTCACATTCAAATTTCTTTACATTCATCCACTCTTATTGAATTAAATAATGTTAATGACTATTGGGAAATCTTCCTATGCTACTCAGTGCCTTAAAGTGATCATGTGGAGAATTGCATGCTGACCTAGAATGACTACATTCCCAAATTTTCCTTTCTACCGCCACATGCGTGTCTGTTTATGTGTTGTGCCCCACAAATAACCACAAGCTTATTTTGTCCTGTCCAGAGGAGCGGGAGGAATGTTCCTGCTAGAGGCTGCTCTGTGTGGGAAGAGAAAAGATTGATGCTTAAAGGCCCTCCGAAGGAATCCACTTAAGCCTCATGCCAGATTTGGGAGGGCTCGTTAGACCAGCCCAAAGCTGGCACAGGAAAGACACCATTCGAGCAATCCCTAGCTTGAGGATAGTGGGGACACAAGTTCCCCCTTGTGACTCTGGTGTAGCTTTAACTTATTCTTGTCTTAGTAACAGCTCAGCTTGCAATCTAAAGCATTGAGACACACCCCAGTTACATGAATGAGGCCCCAGGAAGGTCAGTTCTTACATTCTACTCTTCCAAAGTCAGTGGTTGGATCCCAGCTGTACCTTCCCGCATGAGTGAATGAATTGAGAGAGAGGAAGAGGGAAAGAGAAAGAAGAAGGAGGAGGAAGAGGGGGATGGGAAGGAGGAAAAAAGGAGAAAGAAGAGGTGAAGGAAAAAGGAAGGAGAGAAAGAGAGAGAGGAAGAAAGAAGGAAAAGAGGAAAGGGAAACTCTCTTGACTTTAAAGAGATGAGACCTCTGGTGCCACGAAATTTGGAAGGCATATTATCTGGAGAACTTATTTTATTTCTGGCAGTAAGTAGAGCCCTTAGGGAAGGTTATTAACTTATCTGGCCTCTTTAGTGTATTAAATTACACTATTTCATACTCTATTGGCCTGAAAATTTAATTTACCATTTGAACGACATGAATGATGAACTCTTACACCACGTCCTGGCACTTTCCAATGCTTGACAAACATTTGGTATTTTTTGCTTAGGTGTGCTTTATTTTTTATTAGCATCTATGGGAAAGGAAAATAAAATAGTAACATTCTGTTGGGCATAGCAGGGCAGCGGCCGGCTAGGGTGCCATCTCAGAGTGAAAGATGCCTTAACATAGATCCCTGAGGGAGGGAATATCAGAAAGGGAAATGAAGGGAGGGAGATGATGCCAAATCCCTTGGCATCCTGTGCCCCCACCCTTTTCATCTGGGGGCAGGAACCTTCTAGCCCACAGTCTTGGGTTTCTCTAACCCCATGCCTGCCCCTCCACCAATGCTTTATGAGATGTCATGTGGAGGCTGGAATGGGATTCTGAAAATTAACAGCTGATTTTTATCCCTCTGGATATATTGGTTGCCTGGGGCACTAAAATAATATGAATTGGTTTTGAAAGGAAATATCACTAGTAGAAGAAAAGTGCACACTATTTTAATTTAAACAATGAGGAGGAAGGGGCAGACCTCTGAACTGCATTTCCTATGTAAATGAATGTTTATTGGACTTATGGCTGCAATGGAAATACACTGCTGTACTGAGGGGGCATGATGACACATATTGATCTCGCAAGAGGAATACAGATCAGCATGAAAACAGGTGAACCCTTTAGCTATTTTGGAGGCAAATATATTGATCACATAAGGTAACATGGGAGGCTGCTTTCCGTCTTTGACAGCTGTGAGGATGTCTTTGTGTTCCAGAAAATGCTGGATGCAGATCGTCAGATGCCACCTCTCCATAAAGTGGAGGTGTGTTGGCGGAGAGATAGCGCTTGGCAAGCCACAGGCAACAAGCATTCCCATTTTTATAGATCCAACGGAGTAAATGAATTAGATAAATGAAAATACAGTAAAATATAAACGAAATTTCTCAAGTAGCTCTTAGTGAGCCAAAACTCCCAGATATTCAACAAATTATATGTGTAGAAGAAAGGCTTGTGAATCTTCAAATGCCTGAGGTGAACCACAGTGAATGCTGGCTCTGGTCCCTCCAAGAAACCAACAATTGGCTGAAATAAGGGGAGCTGGAATTCCAGAGCACGTTTGGTCTCTGATTCTCTCTCAGTGGGTTCCAGGAGTTCAGAGCAGGCTTCTCTGTCCCGCCCCCAGGCACACCTGACACCCCTCCACGTGCACGCTGTCAGCTCCTACCTGCCTTGCTTACTCCCAAAGGGGGAGGGAAAGGAACAGTCAGGTGCAACCCAGCAGGGGGAGCGGGTGAGCTGGCCCGAGGGCAGCCCGAATTGGTCCCAGAGTGTGGGTGTGGGTGTGGGGTAATTTGGGTGGGAACATCGTGGAGGCTCCCACGACGAAGTCCCGCGCCTCGTTGGTGGGGTGTGTGCAGAAAGAGCAGGGATAAATAGGAGGCTCCCTCCGCCCAGCGACACTCTCGGACCAGCCGCCCGCTGGCCCTGGGTGTTTGGCTGCCCTGGAGCCAGGGTGCCAGCCTGAGTAGTTTCGTTTCCTGCTGGCTCCGGGATTAGTTTCCAGGCACCCCCTCGGGCGCCCGTGGCCGGGGAAGGGGGCGCAGGAGGAGGTGGGAGACTCGTCGAGGGGCTTCCCGGCCCCGCAGCGCGGGGTTGATGGACCGGGCCGCCCCGGGCAGCAGCGCCAGCTCCCTGCCGCTGCTCCTGGCCCTCGCCCTGGGTAAGTGGCCGCTCCGGGCACGGGAGCCCCAGGAGGAAAGTCTGGGGTGGAGTCGCAGGGAGGGCGAACCTTGATCCGCGCTGGCAGTTGGACCCGAGGGCGCACGGGGGCTGGCAAGGGCGGGTCGGAGAACTTGGACGACGGGGAGAGCACCAGGTTAAGGATCCGGCAATTGGGCACCTGGGGCTGCACCTGTCGGGGCTGCACCTGACTGTCCCCGGGCGCGTGGGACGGCTGGAGGGCGGAAGGGCCCCGTGGGCCCCGCTGCTGGGGCTGCAGACGCGGGAGCAGAGCCGGCGGGTGAGGAGCGGTGGGAGGGAAACCCACCAGAGGAAGAGCCTGGGAGGCTGGACGGGAAGGCTGTCCCGGGGGAGGAGGAGGAACGGCAGCTCCCCGGCGTAAGACGCAGGCCGCGAGCGCCCAGAGAGGTGGAGTGCCGGGAGTGCGTGCCCCGCGTCTCAGCCAGAGCCAGGAGGGGGCAGACCCCCGGAGAGATGGGAGGGGACTGTGGCCTGGGAGTGCATTATTACACCGATTTCTTGCTGAGGCAGGTGGGAGGAGCTGGAGGAGAAAAAAAGACAACTTCTGAGACCTGAATCTCCTGTGGCTGATAGGAAAGGAAAACGACGTATTTTACTTAGGGCACTATGGATGAAATACATAGATGCTTTACTTGGAATATATCATTTCCTGGTTTAAGGAGAAATTGCAGGGCAGTGGGAACTTTTCTTCTTTTCGAAGGTAAAATCTGGGTTGTTAGGTTAGGGACCACTGGGCGGAGTCACCTGGTGTGAGGGAAAGTGGCCAGAGGGAGGAACGCAGGATGCCTGGAATCCGTTAGAGGCTGTCCTCACCACCTGGGGGGTCAGTTCGGTCGGAGAGAGTGCTGGAACTTCAGGTGCTGGGGACAGTTAATGCAGCTGGAAGCAAGGCTGCCCCTGCCCTCCAGGGCAGGAAGGGAGCAGGAAGACAGCTAGGTGGGAAAATCCGTCTACTTCAAGGCGTTCCGTCTGCATCATGGTCATTGTGAAGGGGTGAAGGGAAGTGAGACCAACAAGATTTTGTCGTCTCAGCTGGGGTGGTGGGTGGGCACACCGGGGCTTGGGACATTAATGTGGGAGGAGGAGAGTCTCCACAACTGAAGTGTCTACAGCTTCAAGTCTGGGAAGGGCTAGGATTTCTCTTACGGAGCAGAAAAGAGCTGGAATCTAAATGGAAACTCTCATTTGGCTGTGCTCTTGGAGTAAGACAGGTGGCTAAAAAGGTGTTGTGACCTTGGTTGGCGGTGGATTAGACTGAAGAGCATGGGTAGAAAGAAGGGACTGACTTAACCAATCATGCAGAAGGAGAAGTCAGGGACAGTTTAGTGGTGGAGTGATGTGGAGCCTAGCGAAGAGCAATGGGTCTGAGAGTTAGGCCCCCAAACAGAACTGATGCTTTTGCCAGTAGTCCCCCCTTATCTGCAAGTTCACTTTCTACAGTCAACTGCCATTTTAACTGGGAAATTCCAGAAATAAACAATTCATAAGTTTTAAATTGCACCGTGTTCTGAGTAGCATAATGACATCTTGTGCTGTCTCGCTCTGTCCCACTGGGGACATGAATCATCCCTTTGTCCATCATATCCACTGTACATGCTACCCCCCGGTTAGTCACTTAGTAGCCATCTTGGTTATCAGATCCACCATCCTGGTATGGCAGCACTTGTGTTCAAGTAACCCTTGTTTTACTTAGTAACGGCTCCAAAGCCCAAGAGTAGTGATGCTGGCAATTCAGATATGCCAAAGACAAGCCATAAAGTGCTTCCTTTAACTGAAAAGGTGAAAGTTCTCAACATAATAAATAAAATCGTATAGTGAGGTTGCTAAGATCTACAGTAACTTTACTACAATATATTGTGACAATTCTAGTTTATTTTATTATTGTTAATCTCTTAGTGTGCCTAATTTATAAATTAAACTTTATCATAGGTATGTATAAATAGGAAAAAGCTTAGTATATGTAGGGTTCAGTACTAGGGTTCAGTACTATCTGAGGTTTCAGGCATCCACTGGGGGTTTTGGAGCACCCTGCAGATAAGGGGGGGCTACTGTAGTGGATGATGGTGGTATTCTTTTCCTCCACATTCTCTGGATGGTCCAAGCATCACAGTATTTACTGAAATTCTACTACAGGCCACAGGATGGTGGAGTATATGGGAAAGGGGGTGGGAAGAAGGCTCAAGAAATGCCTGAGATGTGATTCCTGCCCTTAAAAGATGTTATGTTGAATTTGGGAATGCAAGACATAAAACAATAAAAGAAAAATTCATGAAACCAGACAAGGGAGAGCTCCACAGTGAGGGAGGGAGTAGTGGACAAAGCCGCCTGAGGGCATGAGTGGGTGCCTTGAAGCTGGGGGAGGATTGGAAATAGTAGGGAAGAGAAGCTGATGATAGACAAGAGAAAAAACATTTAGTAAAGGGTTGGTGATGGGAATAAGATTGCTTTACTAGAGAGACAAGCAGTCAGCCTGCCCAAAAGTAGAATCTATGACATGCAGATACATTATGAAGAGCCAAAAACGCCAGATTAAAATATTTGGACGTGAATCAATGAACAGTTACAGCCCATCATAAGTCTTGAATGTGGAGATGGATATAATGCAAATGATGATTTAAGGAGGTAAATCTGGCAGTGGGGTGCTATTTGGGAGGAGGTGAGGGGGGCTGTGGGCCAGAGGACCTGACTATCTCTTAGGTGTGATCCAGGCAGAGCTAATTCCGGCCTAGATGAGGGTGAAGTGCCAGCAGAGATGTAATGGTGGAAATGATTATTCCAGGTCAATGGACAGTCTTCCCTCTTTACTATCACACAGTGCTTTATTTTTTTTCTCAAAACTTGTCAAAAGGCAGAAATGAAAAAAACAAAACTCTAATCCAAGGCTATTGTACACCCAGGGTAACTGAAATGTACAACTGCCCTGCGGGATGTTTGGCCTGGGGAATTGAACTCAGTCTCTAGATGCCCTTAAAGCTCCACTCCTTGCAAAATGCCAAAGGATGTAATTTGTTGGCATCAGTGTTTTCATAAAGTCGTCCTGTTTTTCTCATACGCACTTTACTTTTAAGTCACATTCCTAATTTATCATGTTATTTTATTTACTTTTTGAAAAGAATGTGTTGCAATGAGCTGTGATGCACTAGCATGTGTGTGTGTGTGTGTGTGTCACAGAGGAAAGTGCCTTGAGAACTGGCACTGAGCAGCCACGAGACTGGTTCCAGCTCTGCTATTCTGTGACTCCATGTCTGTAAGTTACAACTTTCTGGGCATTGTTTTTCTCATTTGTAAAATGAAGGGGTTGCTTTAGATGAAACTAAGGTGCTTACCAACCTGACATTCTACTGATCTTTAACCAAGATTTCTACTGGGAGATTTAAGAGAAAATCTCTTTACATTAGTATTTGACTTCCAATTACTTTGTAATGGGATCTTTGTTCATGCAAACTTTATCATAACAGAGAGAATCGTGGATGCTTGTTTCTTTGATAAATATGATAAAGGGACAATAACTTTGTTGAAAGTGTCTTTTTTTTATCTAAAAGAAATTGGATTGTTCCCTTTAATTTTGTTTTTTAATTTCTCTCTCTCATTGAGTTGCTATATAAAACTAAAGCTAAAATCATAACTGGTTGAAAAAGGAAAAAACATTTCTTTTTTAAAAAACGAGTGAGTTTTAAGGTAAAAAAATGTGTTCCCCTCCTTCTTATAATCTAAAACATTAACACTGGTAAACTGATTTTAAGTCCTGCTTGAGAATGTGAATGTATTCATGATGTCATATCTAGCTTTCAAGTTACGAAGCAGGTAGGTGGCAGTAAGTAAAATTCCCATTGTACATAGGAAGTAACTGAAGCCCCAAATGTGGAAAGATTTGAGGATTTGCCTCTTGAGTTGTACTTTTGGCTTAGAAGAGCATTTGGAGGTTTTTTTTTTCCCCTCTTCAAAAATTCCACGTTTTGCAGGCAGCGCTTGCCCATTAACAACTGTTACAAATCAGTTTTTGCTATTGTTCCATTCTCAGTTGTTGTGTGGAAATTCCCAAATCATTCTGGAAGCCCCTAGTAGTGCAGGCATACCTTGCTGTGCCTGTGAAGGTGCCCCTGCTGCAGCTTGGCCTGTCAAGGTCTGTGCTAAAGATGGAGGTGCAGAGGCTCAGAGTACTTAAGTCTGTTCCGGGGACCCAAGCTTCCGGCAGTGGCCCGTCCCTGCTGAGACTGCTCACCCCAGTACGCCTGTGCTCCTAAAGTCTACAGAGAGCCCAAGGGGAAAACCTCATCTTGTTCTTTCTCACCCTTTTATGTGATGTGAATGTCACTAGGAGGCTGGGTCAGGGCACAGTCAGAGGGACAGGCACCAAGCTGGACCCTGAGTCACCCCTCTGATCCATGAACCATGCTCGTCAGCTTCTCCATTGGGATTAGTTCTTCCTAGGAGTTTCCAGACAAGCCAGAATCCAGGCTGCATGCCGTTCAGGCTTAAGCCGTGATCCTGATACACTTCCCAAACTGCTACGACAAACCCCTGGATCCACAAAGAATCCGTGGATAAGCTGGTCAGGACTGCTCCAAAGTAAAATTAAAGAGGAAAGTAATTTGATTAAAAGGGATATGCTTTGTACTGCTAATGACTGCTGGCTTTCCCAGGCATATCTGTATCTTAACAAAGGAATCTTGGTAGCTCAGAAGAATTTCTAATTGCTGGAATTTAGAGAAATTTCTTTAGATGATTGGAGAGAGATGGGGGAGTCAATCTCAATTCACATTGATTAGGCAATAACCTCCTTTGATCATCAGCAAGGCCAAGTCAAATGGCCGTGAAGTACTTTTATTCATTCCTTACATTTTTGGGAGGATATGTAGTATGTTATTTACTTCACCTGTAGACCTGAGGCATTGATTCCAAAACAGTGACAAAAAGTCTAACAATGTTTATGTGCAGCCTTCTTTCAAAGTACCCTAGCTAGTTGTGTAACAGGATGAGTTACTCATGTAACATTTTCCTCTTTGCAAAATCATGGAAGTATTCGTTCATTTAGTCTCCCTGACTTTTGAGGGGACGCATAAAGAGTGCCTAGCACATAGTGGGAGCTCAAACATATTAGTTAATTGAATGAATGAATGCAAGTGGCTGTTGGTGACAATGCCCAGTCATTAAAAAGACAGCAGATTCAGTAAAGAAAACAGTTCTATTTTTTGTTGGCAAAACACAGTCACAATTCGGAGAAGTTGCAGCAGGACATATCTTTTCATCTTTTTTAACATGGGACTTGCTGTCAGCAGTGCTAGAGGGTCACAAAAGGACCTTTGTTTTGCAAGTAGCAAGTCTTCTTCTGTTTCTGTGTCCTGCTTTGGGGATTCAGAACTGCTGCATGTCTCTCACATACTTTGTTCAAGGGCAGACCTAATTAGTCAAAATATAGCCTTTAAACAGTTAAAATGAGTGTGTAAACAGGGGAGGGAAGGGCATTGGACTCAGGACATGCTCCAATGGTTCATGAAAGGATGCCCTTTGAAGTCTGTGAGGTGTGAGTTGATTTGCTTTCTTGTTTGATAGAACTTTTTCTAACATACATGTGTTTCATTAGCTGGAAGTAACAAAGTTGTTATATTTATGGGTTTCTGTTTAGTATTAAATAGAATAAAAACCTTTGGTGGACCCTCACACGGTGAGATAGATTTGCTGTGGAGGCTGACTGTAGTCTGGCTCGTTAGCTTGGCTGGTTAACTTGAGGAATTCCTAACTAATCTAACATTGTATATAAATACGTCATAGCCGTGCATTGTGTGGATTTCTTGATGGTGAGATTTAAGCACATGATACACAGACCTCTGTCCTTCATGCTTTGGGATAAGCCATGTGGTCCAGGCCTTTCCAACATGGGAGAGGTCAGCTTCCCCTGCCTCCTGGTGCAGAAAGCCCAGTAGCAAGGCTGGAAAACAGTCATCCGAGCTGAAGGAGGCACTTTTATGAGATCCACACTTGTCTTATTCATGACCACCTTCCCATTGAAATGACATTCTAAGTTTCTGATTCTCAACCGGTCCAACCTCCTAGGTTACTGTGTACTCAGATGTCTGCTTGACCTTAGGTATGGAATTCTAGAGTAATAATTCTTTACATTTTGGGGAACTTTACAATTGAAAAAGCATTTTCATACCATTATCTCATTAAATTTTCACACCAAAAATAATAGCAGGGTGCTTATGTAGCATGCATGCCAGGCACTGTGCTAAGAGCATAATAACTCACTTCATCCACATAACACTATCTACTTAACACATAAGCTAGACATCATTATTATTGTCATTTATGGAGGACAAGATGGAACACAAAGGCGTTAAGTCACTCGTCTGAGGTTCTGGCTTTATGAGCATGAACTATGAGGGTGAGGTGACAGTGTCTGGATCATAGCAGGTAAATATTTGTTGTTCAATGAGTTATATGGGGGAGACAGGACACTAAGGTGCAGTGCAATGACACTTCATTGCATTTAAGAGGAAAAATCAGCACTGGGACCTAGTTCTTACAACTTATTTAAGAAGCATTTAAGTTCATTCTAGCTTTCTCCTAACCTCTTTGCTTTCTCTGCTGCCTACTCATATATCATGCTCTGGCTACACCTCAGATTCTTGGACTCCTGGCTCTTTCTCCTAGCCAGGAAACCCTGCTTGCTCACATCCCAGGCCCATGCAGTTCCAGCTGATAGTGGACAGTTGGTGTTGGTCAACCAATTGTTGTACTTTGGTCTATGCCCAGCGTCACTTTGGCCATCCTTCTCTGACTGTGTCCTTAAACCTGAACCTGTGGGGTGACTCCTGTACTTCCCTGGACTGCTTGCAGCACTATGACACTTAGGGGACACTCAGGGCAGTGGAGGGGGCTGACCTTGCTTTATATTCCCCTTGATTGGGCCTACAAGCCTATTACTGAGAACAGGTAAAAAGAGCATATCCCAAGGAAGTGTGAGTTGTGGTCAAGAGTGTAGACCTTAAGCCAGACCCTCTAGGCATGACCTTCCTGGTACTGTGATCACCAACTCCTTAATCTTGGGCAAGTCTCTTAGACCCTGTTGGCCTCAGTTTCCTCATCTATAAAATCCACTAGTAATAGAACCAAGGCTATTATCTGGATTAAATGAGTTACTGCATAAAGCACATAAAATGTGCCTGAAACATAGTGAGTTCTGGATAAACATGAGCTATTATAATAGATAACATGAAAGTACAGAAAAATCACTAATTGTGATCAGTATCTTTTAAAAATCATGGATATTTTGATTCTGGGTACTTCCTGACTATAATCAGGGTCTACCAATCAATGGAAAAACTTTCTCTTGCTTTTATTTCTCAAATTCCTGCTCCCACTGGTTATGAAATAGGCAATAGATAAAAATTCCCAAAACAATTCTATTTTGATTGGCTTTGTTAGAAAGGGACAAATGTTAAAAATAATCCTGCAAAAGCAAAATGCATATCTACTTTCTAAAAATGTCTCTGTGTATTCTTCTTCATCTGCTAATTCTGATCTTAGTTTTATGCGATGAAAAGCTTTGCAGCACATGCCTGGCATTGATACCAAAACCCAGCATCTTAAGGTGAATCAGACTCAAAAGTCAGCCTGCACTAGCAGATAAAACATGAAATATTAAAAGATAATTTTAATATTTTAGGTGATGTCATCAAATTGGGGTTATCTCGTTTATTTGAATTATACAAATAATTACCTTAATTAACAAGAAATAAAACTGTCATTTTGGAAGAATGAATGTTGACACAGTGTCAAAATTTGTTTCTAAATATTCAAAAAAAATGGAAAGATAAACAGAAATTATTTCAGAAAAGTTTTCTTTTGACAAAATAATCTTTTACGAGTTTTAATAGCAGACGGCCACACATAAATATTAAGCTGTTCCATAATAGTTGCATTATAACATTGAAAAAGTTACTTAACCTCTCTGTACCTCATTCTCTCTTCTACAGAATGATAGTCATAGTAGTAGTACCTATCATCTAGGGACACAGGATCATTTTGAGGATAAAATGAGATAAAATAAAGAGGAAAAGATTTTGCAGAATAATTGGCAAATAAATGTCCAATATATTATTAAAATTCTCAACTTTGTAGATGTGAAGGTAACTTTTAAATTATTTCATAAGTATTACCTAAAAAGGAGAAATAGAATCATTGTGTTCATTAAGCCAATTAGACTGTAAGTGTTTGTACTTTGATCAAAGGAAATTGCTGTAATATTCACCACTAGGAGCAGGTGAAGGAAAAAAAGCAGGAATCTGCCCCAACACAGCTATGCTTTCAACAGTGCTCTGCACACTAGAACCTTAAAGTGTGAGTTCCACAGTAGCAGAGATTTTTGTCTGTTTTATTCACAGCTATGTTCTCAATGCCCAAAACAGTACCTGTGCATGGTAGGTGCTGAATAAATATTTGTTAAATGAATGAATCAGAGTGCAGATAGCCCAGGAAGTCTCGCTAGACCAAGAGCTTCTCATTGTGCATCACAAAGATCTTGATGTAAACTTTACAGTTTCGGCACAAGTACGCACATGTATACACTCACACACACACGTGTGCGGGCGTGCGTGCACTTTCTTAGCTTCTATAATAAAAAACCAACAATGCTTCATGTTTTCTAATAACTCTTCATATTCCATCTTTAATGTCTTGGATTTTCTAACAATGACTTGTTTCAGACAGTGTCTCACTGAGATGGCAGCTGTGCCTGGTTTTGCTGAGTAGGCTGACCTGATAGAATGAGATTTGTTCATGAAATTTAGGTATTGACTACCACTATCGGCAAAACATGAACTTATCCAAAAGCACAACTCTCTTGCCCATGGCGTGGTGTTGGGTGTGTTGTTGGAAAGCACTGTCTTTATTTCTAGAACCCTTAGTGAGGAAGACATATCTCAAAATTTCTAATAGTATTGCGAAGTGTATCTAACATTAAGGAGAATTGTCTAAGTATAAGTCATTGTCTTTCCAAAAAGAGTTTGTACTATATTGGGTAAAAATGTTCATCACAAATGAACATTGTATAATAGTTCAATATTTAACAAAGTTTGCATTACATAGTACAGACTAAATATGAGAGCAGAGAAGGAGAATTTATTATGAGTTGGAGTGACTAGGGAAAATTCACCAAGGAAATAGGAACTTGAGTTAGTTTTGCTATGACGGTGGTGGAGGAAAATGTGGGAGAAAAATTAGAAGGTGAACGAATTAATGATTACAATTTTTTGTGCAGCAGAGAGTGAGGATACCCAAATGCCTTGAAGAAAGAATTAATTTTATGTAGTATGAGGAAAATATTGGCTGAATAAGGACCTGGTTTCCAGAATGAGGACATTAGTCAGGATCCTGAATTCTTGACACAGTGCCATCTTTGCAGGATTTTGTAGGAATTGGAGCCAGGAGATTTTGTAATTAATATAAATTCATGCTTTTAATTACATGTTAAGACTTTACTTTAAAATATTAGGTGGTCTCCTACCTGAGGAACTTGTTTGAATACTTGGAGGTATCCAGACTCCATTTTACCATACGCCCTATAGCTGGGTGAAGAGTTGGCCTCACCCTTGCTTAATTCCAGATTAGAGGCTGAACGGAGTTGTTTACTTCATGGTTCTATCTTCCTGGTCCCTAACCATGTGCTGCTAGGCTAGGGGGTGGCTCAGAATCCAGAGGTAGCCCCTGGCCCATCTTGAGTAGCAATAGCACCTGGAGAAAGAGACTAATCCAAGAGGACCAACTGAAGAGAATTGACTCACGACCACACAACACTTTGAGAGAGAAAACCAAAAAGGAATGAACTTTATTCTTCTCCCTGAAAACTCCACCTTTTTCTATTGCAGCTTTATTCTCTAACGTTAAGAACGTCATTTTGTCCCTGACTCATGTCAAAGGGCTTCTTTCTTAGGAGTGTAGTAATAATGGATACAGGTAGCTATTGTGGTATTTTTCAGTAGGGGAGTAATACAGGAATGCAGTAGCTTAAATATTGGTTTTAGTGTGCAGAATGGATCAGAAGAAGAGAGACTAATGTAATAAGGTGAAAGTAGAGGAAGTTGTTAACTAGCCCAGAAAGTCTGGACCAAGCAATGGAGAGAAAGGAATAAATTCAATAAATGTTTCTAAGCAATAATTTATAGGCTATAATGACGTCATGTGAGGGTCAGGAAGGGGAGAGAAGAATGAAAGCCATCTCCAAGACTGCTAACCTGAGAGAGAAAGAGTTTATGGTACCAAACGTGAATGAAAACTGCTTTTTTGGGGGGGATGTGAACTGTTTTGGAGATATTCAAATGTCCCATGAGCACCTGAATATGAAGCATTTGAAATATGGAAGTTGACTTCGAATTAGAGCTGTGGAACCCAAATCTGATTGTTCTCCCAAGGAATGCAAAAAGAACAGGTCATCAGACCTCTTCCCAGACCCACTAAAGTCTGGTTGCTATGTCCCCAGGAAGCTAAATTTTTAAAGATTTTCCAGGAGAAGAGACAAATTTTTCTTACAGCATAATTGCAAATAATGTATTTAGATACTCTCCCCCTGCTAAAGGTGGAGCTTAATTCCTTGCTCCCTTTGAATATAAGCTGGACTTGGTGACTTGCTTCCAAAGAATAGAGTATGAAAAGGAAAAAAATAGTAACTTTACAGAGCAAAAACCTGGCAAACACTACCTTAACCAAGTGGCTAGCGTTAATATCACCCATGATATCATGTACCCCTCATATGATGTGATAGAGGAACTCTTCTCCTCCAGGGAGTTCATTAACCCATAATGTTATAATACAGTGTTATATTATAATATAATGTTATAATATAGTATGTATAATATAGTACATAATATAGTGTTCAAAACCTGTAACCCTGGTCCAATCATTATAAAAACATAAGGCAAATCCCAAATTGAAGGACATTCTATAAAATGCCTACCAGTACTCTTTAAATTTGTCAATGGAGTCATAAAAAACAAGGAAAAGACGGAGAACCTGTTACAGGTGAAATGAGACTAAAAATCTTGACACAGAAAAAGGATGTTAATAGAAAATTGGTGAAATCAGAATAAAGTCTTAAGTTTAGTCAATAGTAATGTATCAATGTTGATTCTTAGTTTTGATAAATGTACCCATGGCAATGATAATAGCATTAGAGGGAAAGGAAGTGGGTAAGGGGTGTACGAGAATACTCCGTACTTTGCAACTTTTCTGTAAATCTAAAATTATTACAAAAGTTTATTACAACAAAAGATTCTACAGGAGAGTCTAATGACTAGCCAGTTTGGACAATCACTTGGCTAGGAGATAGGGCTGAAAATATAAATGAATCACTTAGCTGATTATAATGTCAGGATCTAGCACAGTGCTTAGCACACAATAACTTCTCAGTAAATATTTGTTCAAATACTGAGTGCATGGGTATTTTGTGAGAGTGAATGGCTTTATAAAAAAGGAGCCCGGGGTGAGATTATAGAGATAGAAAGTAGAATGGTGGTTTCTAGAGGCTGGGAGAGGCGGGAATGGGGAGTTACTGGTTAGTGGGTATAGAATTTCAGTTTTGCACGATGAAAAGAGTTCTGGAGATGGATGGTGGTTATAGTTGTGCAATATGAATGTACTTATTACCACTGAACTGTACATTTAAAAATGGTTAACATAGTAAATTTTATGTTGCGTATATTTTACCACAAGAAAAAAAAATTGAAAAAAGAGAACTGAGAGTAGAGTGTTAGGGGTGTGGGAGTCAGAAAAAGAGCTGGCAGAGTTGAGTGAAAAGGGAAGGATAAGTTAGGAAGCCAAGATCGGGAGTGGATTCTGCATGGGAGATTTGGGAAGGGCAACCATATCAAATATGGCGGAGACGGAGGAGGCAGAGGCTCGAGAACAGGCCACCGGTGAGTGAGCTATGAGGAAATCACTGGTGCTTTTGAAAGACCAGAGACAGGAGGTTAGTGGTAACTGAAGAAGCCAAGGACACACACACACACATACACACACACATGACTGAGAGGATAGAAGTTGGAATAGTGGGTAGCATAGAGAAAGTTTTGGTTTATTGAGGTCCAACTTCAAATACTGCAGTTGAAACGTTATCTCAAAGATCTCTTCTGTTTAGTTGAGAGGGCATTAACTTGGATTAATGAGCTAAAATTCCAGGAAGACAGCTCTCATCTTAATTTAGGAAGAGTCTTCTTCCAAGTAGAGCTGGCTTGGGATTTGGTGAGCTTCCCATACCTGGATGTGTTTGTTGTCTGGCTGGCTCTTACAGGGAGTTGTGTAGAGGTAATTCCCAGGTGAGGCAGGAAGTGGATCAAGTGACCAGCAAGGGTTCTCATGTCTCTAAGAGCACAGGATATGTTACTGCACTTTGGGAATGCTTTGGAGGTTGGTAGATAGAGTTTCAAACTAAGAAATTGTCAGTGGATTTCTCTTGGAAGAAAAGTAAAGGCAGGCCACTTGTAGACCTGGGAAACCAATGGCAAAGGATTTTGAAAAAGAAAACTACTTGAATTTTTCCCCTCAAAACTGGATTCAGAGGCTATGCCTTCTCATGAACCTCACCTTGGGATATAGTACTAATCCTATGCCCCAGGCTCAGTTTTTGCCTTAAAGACTGCATTCTTTATATTTTACTATCTATTAGGGTAATAGTTATCAACTGGGACCCTACTGTGAAGGGAAAAAACCCCCAGCATAACTCTAACTGATAAATTATATTGACAAAAATTTCAAATATTATTATTTCAGGAGACACATTTCTAACATTGCCATCCTATGATAGAAAACTTCTGTGAGAAAATTCTTTCATCATTTTTAGGTAAATGACAACTATCCTGTAATGGGGGTAAGAAGAATGATTGGAAGAGTGATTTAGATACAAGATGAAACCACACACAAGAATGATAAGCTGTATTTCCATTTGCCTTTCCAGAAGCATAACAAAGGAAATGCACCCCATTCTTTCTTACTGATTTCTGCCCAGCAGCACTTATCACTATTAAATACTTATTGAGTGGTTTTCTAGACTGGTCAGATTCTTTATTGGGAATCTGTCTTTCAGGATGTGGCGAACAGACATTGCAAAGCTTCAACTGGAATTATGTGGTATGACTCTTTCTTAATGTGTCTTATTTTCATAGGTCACTCATGAAAATCAATTGAGTTATTTCACAGTCACACCACACACATCAAGAAGTCCCTTGTTTCTTAATACTTCTTTGTATAATTCTTCACTCCAGCTGGACAGCTTTAGTCATTGTCTCCCAAACATACTAAGCTCATTTCTGTGTCATTGCCTTTGATCCAGTTTAGTTCCCAACACTTTTTGTGAAAATTTTCCCTACAATTTCTCCAGCTTAACATATTGCCTTTCTTAGGAATACCAATAGAATTTATTTTCTATATACCTGGCACTTAAACTATGCTGCCTATTTATTTGTTTATATTTCTGGTCTCTGCAAATGGTTTTATCAAAAAATATAATAATGGATTAATGTTAAATCAGGTTGGCTTACCCTAACTCATTTTAAGGGCCTAAATTTTGGTGCTTTTTCAGGTTGGGTAAGCATCACTCTGAAATCCTGGATCCTTTTCTTTACCATTATTAAACTTTGTTGACTATTTCCTCGTGGGTCAGAGGCTGTGTTATCGCTGGATCCAGAGGCCAGCTCCACTATTCCTCTTACTTTGCACTTGGATAATCCTCCCTGATAACAAATTTTTCTTTTTCCCTGGTTCCTTTTGCCTTTTCTCTTTAAACTACTATGGAAATTCAGTGAGCCCAGAGCTTTTCATTTAAAGTATTACAATGTCTGACTGTCTGGTCTGGCCTTATCATAAAGTAATGGGAACCAAAAAGTCAAGCTTTGACAACTGATGATTTCTAAGAAACTAGGTCTAGGTTATTATGGGGCTCCCATTCAATTTAGTCATTGTTGTTACAGATTTAATAATGATCATGGTGGGGAAAAAAAGAGGTTGATATACTGGCAACACCATTACTATGGTGTTGACAGTTTTCAGATATATGAGTTAGTTTGTGTATGGCAGGTTGTTAAATTACTTCTCTCACTGGGCTTTAAAAATATAAGATTGTGGATTACTTTTATGATTTAAAAGAAGTGTTATCCATTATTCTTAGCCTTTCTTAAACAGGAAGATATTGTTTCTACCTTTTGGAATAGAATTTTACATTGAAGGAGGAAGGAGTTCATATTTTACTTTCCTAATTTTGAATGAACATAAACTATTTGTGAAATCCTCTTATTTTTTCTCTACCCTTATCTCTGCTTCCCCTCCAGGCCCTGAAAATCCAGAAGCCTGTCTTTCAGTTTTATAGAATAGGCAATTCTCTAGGTGGTGTGGCTTGAGAGATCTTGGAAAAACTCCTCCTTCCTGGAACATGGCTCTCCATGAAATGTCCTGATGCTCCAAATCCTCACTGTATTGGGACGTAAGCATTGTGCACCCCTTTAGAGCCCTTCAGCTACTTCCTTTGTCTCTTGCTTGGCTCCCCACCTACAGCAAATTGCCCCTCTTTTTGGACTTGGCTAGAACAGCATGTTTCCAGGGCATGCCTTCTGGCCTCTCACTCACCAAGAATCCAGAGATGGGGGAAGTTAGCACCCTGGAGGGGGGATTTTTTCCAATTACAAATGGGTGATGAAAGTGATTGGGGCAGGCAAGTTCCTCCTTCATTCTTTCTTCCATGGACTACTTCAAGGCAAAGTTCCTTTTTGAACCCTTTCCGTAGCCCATGTATGAGTGAATATGTATCTGAGCACATTTCTGTGTCCCAATGTGACTCATCTTGGAGCTGCACCAGCATGATGGGTACACACATTACATTACCCTGTCTCTTTCTGTGCTCCCTTTCCTTTTTTCTCATTCTCATGGCCCAGGGCTTGTACCTCCCAAATAAAGGGCTAACCCCTTAATCTGTATCTCAGGCTCTGCTTTTGAGAAGATCCAGGTTGAAGCACTTGATTGTAGAATATTTCTTTTGAGTTAAGCAATTTTTCTTTTTGCAGGTATGCTTTGAAAGCAAATACATTTAAAAAGGGAAATACATTAAAGAGTGATGCTCTGTTTAGGGCAATGTTAAAGCAGGATGAGGATACTAGTCTATAGGAGGGCAAAAGACAAAAACAACAAAAGATAGAAAAGAAGTTAACAAGAAAAGATGGAGGAGAACACCAATGTCAAACTTCACCTATTTCACAGTTTTTGTCTCAGTCAACCACAACCCACAATCATGTTAAACACCATTTCCACCCTCTAATATTTTTTTTCAACTCCTTGTTAGACGTGATCTCCTTTTGGGCTTGGAAAATGCTCTGTGTATAGTATGCATACTCAAGATTCTGTTTTTCTTCCTGGCAAGGTAGATGCAATGGGAAAATTCCCCAGGTGCTTAGAGTTTTCACTTTGAATGTTGGTTTAAACCTTAAACACTTTATTTTTCTTTAATGAGGGATATGATTTATAATCCATTTGGTAGTACCAGCTAAGATCTGACTTTACCTGCTGTATTTGTATTGCTTAACCAACCCACTGAATCGGTAATCCCGTCTGACATAAACAGGACACTGAGTGACTGGTAGAATTTTACTGAGAATGTGAAGAACCATCCATGTGGAAGATGTCATATTTCTGTTAGTCAGTTGAGGCGCATTCATTTCAAATTTCTTTGAAAAACACTGGAGGGGCTAGCCTGGTGGTGTAAAGTGCCTGTGCTCTGCTTCGGCAGCCCGGGGTTCTCAGGTTTGGATACTAGGTACAGACCTACACACCACTCATCAAGCCACGCTGTGGCAGTGACCCACATACAAAATAGAGGAAGATTGGCACAGATGTTAGCTCAGCGACAATCTTCCTCACCAGTAAAAAAAAACCACTAGAAAGAAACAGCATGTAGAAAGACCAACATACAGTTTTGCCTCACAAAATACATACATATAAGCACACTGTGAAATGTAGCATGTGGATGTATGGGTATTTATCCTTTGTAGTTTATTTCGTAAACATATTTTATACAAAAGTCAAATTATACCATAAATGTAGCAATTTGTCAATAGCCATTTATGAGATTGAGAATCTAATTTAAAAAATTGTTTTTTATTGAGGTAACATTGGTTTAGAATGTTAAATAAGTTTCAGGTGTACATCATTATATTTCAGTTTCTGTGTGGATTACATCATGTTCACCACCCAAAGAGTAACTATGATCGTCACCATACACATGTGCCCTTTTATTTCTTTTACCCTCCCCTGGATTAATTAAAATTCCTTTTTACTTTAGGCCTCTTATAGCTGCTATTTTATTGCGTGCCTATCCTGTGCCAGGCATTACCAAGGTTAATAATTCATAATCTATTTTTTCCCTTTCTTTAAGCACATAGCTAAATCTTTACCACACAAGTTACATATTATGGGTCTCAGTTTACAGACAAGGACCCTGAAGTTCAATGCTTGAGTAAATTAAGCATAATCACAAAACCTGTGATTAAAAGGTACACCTAGGATTCAAATCCAGTTCCATTTGACTCCAAACCTATCCTTTTCCCATTAATCTATATTGCTTTCCTCTAATGTAAATGCAATTTCAGGATTTGAGTGTGAAATATTCTTCTAGTTTCTGCTTATGTTCATCAGTTGATAAATTCCCCTTTGATTTACAATTGGATTTGCTAATGAGACTTGGAGTGTGATTCAAATCTGAAAATGAGGTTGATGTGATATCATAGGAAATCATTGAATTTAGTAGACCCAAGTGGAAGTTAAGATACCTAAGAAAATGTCCAAAATCATCAGACTGTAGAGGAGTGGACATTTTGCAATAATATATTTCTTTTTCAAATACAAAATGCACTTGGCTCTAAAAGTGGAAAATTCATCTTAGAGATGAGGCAAATACAGCATCCATGACTGTTTAGGTTGGTCACATTTGATCTTTTTAAATAGTTGACCCAGCTGGTGTAAGACTTACCTCAGCATTAACAGTCACTTTGAGACAGCGGACAGCGGTCACGCTCCTTGCCAGGCTGTGTCTCTTTGAATACTTGCATTGTTCCCAGTGGCTTCACTCCCTGTGCTGGCTGACAGGAATAACACTTCTAATACGTCCTGCAATTTTCATTTGAGACTCTCAAAATGCCTGCAAGTATATGGAGCTTTGACTCACTGAAGTAGAATTGGGTTTCTTTTCCTTTTTTGTCTTTAATTTTATGAGAGGAGTTGGTATTTAAAAACTGGCCCCAGAAATAGGGACTCAATTTCCAGTCACTTAGCAAATGCAGCTAATCTAATATTATTCTGTTTTATTTTGCTTTTATTGCTTTAACGCATCTGAGAAATTCTGCAGACCAGATGAAGCAGGGAGGTATGGATAATAGGTTGAATGAAGAAAATAAGAAAACAAAAAGATTGTGAAATATTTGAATGATAGGTGAAAGCACAGTAACATTTAAGAGGGACAAGTAGAAAATCATTTTTTTATGTGAAAAATAAAAATGAAAGAAAACAGAAGACCAACAACACAGAACAAACTCGTCAATGCACTGCAGTATAAGAGATTTACTAGCGTCATTTTAGTTTAAGCAGAGTAAAACCTCACCATGTAATGGGACAGCCAGAAAGGGCTGATGTGCTATGGCACTGCGCTACCGGAAATGTGGTGCCCGCAATGTGGGAGTTGAGAGCCTTACTCTAGTCTGTCTTTGCCAGACCATGTGAAATGGCATTTTATTGTCACCTTGCGTTTAGAGGAAGATGACAAATCTTATGCGGGGTCTTGACGAGGTTAGGTCAAATACGGTTGAAGGAACCAGCATGCTCAGGCTGAAGAAGAGAAATCCTTTCAGGAAGACACGATAGTTGGCTTCAAATATATGAGAATCTGTCATGGAAAAGAGGGATTCGACTTATTCTAGGAGATCCTAATGAGCAGGGTAGAATTACAGGAAGGCAAAAACCAGTTCAACATAAGGAAGCATTCATAGAACTTTAGAAATAGGTGCTTAGTGGTTTTTTTTAATGAATGAATAACTGTGATGGAAAGAATGGATGAATGGTCTCACTGAATGGGACGCCTTAGAGATTTAAACTTTAAACTGAGATTTTAAACTTGGGGTTCGCACACTCTCCCAGTGGATGATTTTAGGGGCGTTGAGAGTTGGTTGGTAGGAGATTTTAATACCTCTATGGTTCTTACTAATTTTGAAATTTAATATAGTTTGTGACACCTTTGAATGAAAATTTTATGTTTTCCATATCTAAGTACCATATTTTCTTTCGTTTTCTCTAAAATACAGTCCATCCATACTTTCTCTGATAAAGATAGTGATTATTTTAATAATGTACGTTCCTTTACAAATTCTTTTACTATGTAATTTCACTTGACTAGATTATGAGATAGGCAGCGAACCTATGATCCTAATTTTTCTTGAGGAGAAAGTTCAGGATAGTTTGTTAATTAGCTCAAGGTCACATGGAGAGTTAATGACTGAGTCTGGTGATCTTTCCATAAGATAATGATACTTTCCCTAAGAAATATTTTAAGAAGTCAAAATTCGAGCCTTTGAGGCTGTGCAATTGATTTAGATTAAAGGAATATGCTAAAAATGAAAGCAATATTTTGGATAAAAAATGTTAAAGCAGGTTGGAGAGAATTGCGATGGTTCTCAACCAGGGTAATTTCTCCCCTAAGGAAACATTTGGCAATGTCTGGAGACATCTTTGATTGTGACAACTGAGGAATAGGGGGAGGAAGGGAGGTGGGATGTCACTGGCATTTCGTGGGTAAAAGCCAGGGATTCTGTCAGTCATCCTACAATGCACAGCCTCCCACAACACAGAATTATCCAGCCCAAATGTCGACAGTGTGAAAGCTGAGAAACCCGTTAGATGTTTTCCGTTTATTTTAGACCAGAACTTGGATTTCCTTAAACAATGAGGTGAGATGTATATGATATAAAATAGTGAAATGAGATGTATAGAATATAAAATACCTTTAAGCTCTTAGTTTCCAAAGGGTTTTCATTCACTCAAAATAAAATTATATTTGCCAGAATTGCTAACTTTGACTGCAAAGGGCTGTACATTGCAATTGCTTAAGAGGCCCCTGCATTTTGGGCTAAACTTTCCAACTTCTTCTGTCCCTGTTGGTAATCCATCATTTGCCTCTCTCCTGTACCTTTGGCTTCTTCCTGTCAATTATCTTTCACATTAAAAACAAAACAAAAAACAAAACAAATCTCTTTTTTTGTACATATTGACTAATCTTACCCCTTCCTTTCTCAGTTCAACATCTTTAAAGATGGACTTGACCTATTGAGTTTCTCTTCTCTTCTAATCAGCTAGTCAACATACATAGATTTTAAAAAATCAAATAGTACCAAAAGGCTCAAAACAACAAACGGCAGATCTTTGCACCATGTCTTCCTGCCTTTCCACCTCTGTAGAAGCGACATTTGACTCTTTCTTCTGTATTTACCTCTGTCTTGCTAAATAATTTGCTGGTAATGCTCTTTCCTGCCTTGTCAAGTTTGGACTTTACCTATTGAGTTTTCCTTCTCTTCTGATTCCAGTATAGTTACTATAGGAGGGATGCTCAAACCGTTTAAGATCTGACACGGCACAGATACTGAGTAATCACAATTGGTTTCCCCATAAGGTGTGTGTGGGCTAACTGCTGGTCCTGATTTTATGACAAATTTTTGTTAAATTATTAATGTTTACGTTATTATTACCATAAAAATATTATCCACTGCTGAAACAAATGATATACTGTGATTATGTTGTCTTGCTTGCACAATTTTTATTTTCCAGCGGTTATTAATTGATGCTTTAAAAAATCATTTATTCCTCATTAAAAGCTCATAATCTTCACCCTCTCTCTGAGTCTTTGCTGCTAGGCAGAGCTGATTCTCCATCCTGTGATACTCCTGTGTTCAGTTGTTGTGCTTATTACAATATACCTTAAAGATTTGTGCATCTATCTTCCTTACCAGGACATGAGCTCCTTGAGCTTAATGATAGTATCTGTTATCTTTGAACCTTTGGTGTCTTGCACTAGTGCTAAATATATAGTGCTTAATAAAAATTTGTTGAATTGTGGATGGAACAAGAGTGTCCTTTCTCTCTGAAGCAGCCTTCAGTATTGAGTAGATGGTTTAGTGAGCATTTCTCTGATTTCTGAGTGACTTCATTACAGATCACAAACTCAAATGTCTGTCAGGGTCTAGGCAGTTAAAATAAATGAGTGCAGCACCCTGATGGGGTCTGTGGCATTTAACGGTGTCATCTGCTGCTTAGCTCCAGCCAGCTGTTGCCATGAAGGTGTTTCAGACCTATGTTGCCAGACCTTCTGCTTTTTCAGTGGAAGCAGAAAAATCTAGATTTCATATGAACTATCTTGACCCAGTTTTTTAAAACTATGCAGATCAAGAAAATGGTCCTTCAGGCTGGATTTAGTTCATGGCCACCAGCTTATGACCTGAAGATAGTTGGGTGGGAGTAGAAAGAACAGTGCACACTACTCCAGCCTCTGTGCTTGCTGTTTGGTTTACCCAAGAATGCCTCTTCCCCAGGGGTCCTCTCCAGGGGCTCTCCCCAGTGGCATCCTTTTGCCAGGGGATGCGAGCATGTGGAGTGAGGCTTAGCAGAAGAGAGCCTGAGCAATGGCCCCAGGCTGCCAGAAGGTTCAGAGGGCCCAGGCAGGGTTTCAATGGAATCAAGACTCCCTCTGTTAGGCACAAGTGGAGCATGATGGGTTAAATTATGTGTGATAGTAAGAAGGAAGGCAAGTAGGCTGAAATTTTCATGCTACGTGCCAAGCCCTAGGCCTTTTCTTATGTTATGTAGTTTAAATTTTACAATAACCTCGAGAAGGGGATATTGTCATCCCCAGTTTGCAGGTGTTGAATCTCCATGAGATTTAAAGATTTTGTAAAATTCCCGTCATTAGAACAGGTTAACTCCAGAAGTAAGTCCTCCTGATTCTGCTCATGAAGAAAGCCCATGTGTAGGGTTTTAAAAATGAGTTAAATTTGTTTTATAATAATGAAGAAATTGATTGAAATTTTCCAGTAGAAATGGATATTGGAATTTTTTAATTTGAAGCTTGTTTTGTTTGTTTGTTTATCGATTGATTTATTCGTTCTTTCAGCATTTGTTGACTATCCATTGTGTTGTGTGTTGGATACCAGAATTACAAGGATGAGTAATACACAGTTTCTGTGCTTGACAAGCCCTAAATGATTGCTTGTTTCTGGTTTGTTCTAAGTGTGAAATGAGGAGGCCAGGTGTTGGATAAAAGATATGAAAAATCTAGAAATTTGGTGGTTAAATTGCATTTAAAAAAAAATCTGTCACTCCTTTTTGTCTTGTTGCAACAAACAAAATATGCTAGTAGAAAAATTAGAAAGTACAAATAAGGAAAATTACAGAAAAAGTCTCTAACAGTGTGAACAACTCTCTATCTACTTACCCACGTTTTTGACTGTTCATCTATATGGATATTTTTCACACTTTTATCACATACACATGTGGACAAACACAAATTACTGAGTAATTTGATTGAGCATTGTTTACATGCCAGCCCTGTGTTAAGTGCTTTGCATGCTTACCTGGTTGAATCCTCACAACAATGCTCTGAAGAAGAGAGAATAATTATCTCCACTTTGCCACTGAAGACACTGAGAGGTTATGAAACTTGCCTAAGGCATGTGGCTGTAACATGGCAAAATAGGTCATGAATCAGGACCAGCCCTGGTCGTGAATTCAGGACTAGCTAACTCCTAAGCCACATTATCTCTCCTCCTCTGCCCTCCCCTCCCCTCCCATCTCCTCTCCAATTTATTATAGACACTTTCAAACATATATAAAAGTAGAGAGAACAGCATAGTAATTGTTGGTATACCCACCACCCAGCTTCAACAGTTGTTAACATGAGGCCAATCTTGTTTCATCTATACCTTTCCCTCACTACTTTGTACCCTTCTTGCATTTTGGATTATTTTAAAGCAAGTCTCAGAAACATTAATTTCATTAATAAGTATTTAAATATATATTTCTAAGAGAAATGGGACTCTGTTTGTTACCCTAAACTACAATATCACACTTTAAACTACCTATAGCATTTCCTTAATATTATCTAATGTCCGGTCAGTGTCAGATTTCCCTGATTATCTCCTAAATGATTTTTTACAGTTGGTTTGTTGGTCCTGAATCAGGACCCATGCAAGGGCTACACACTGTATTTTAAACTGTTTTAATCACAACACAGTGTTCCTCTCTTCCCCATGCATTTACCTGAGGCCTGTCCTTCTCAGAGACAGATACTTAGCTGGAGGAACCTGAAATTTTTAAATAATTCTCACGAATTGAATATCTTGTTCTCACCTCCTCAGAAGGAAGCACACTCAATAGTTAATACCTGAGAAACATTGGGTCTCTGTGAAATGGAGAAAGTACATTGCCACATGGGTTCTGTTGATGCAAATAATCTATAATCAATCTATAAATCAAAGTTTGGAGTGAGTTTATTATAAGCCAGATCTGAGGACTATAGCCTGGGAGCTTCCTTCCCCCAAGAAAGGAAGCACACCCAATAAGTGGTGTGTACAGAGTGGTTATATACTGTCTTGGAACAAAGAGCATATATCACGTATGACAGGAATATCTCTTTCACTACTGTCACAAGATTCTTAGCTAGCACAGCAGGTCAGTGGTCACAAGATGAGTGTAGCAGATGGGTGGTCAGCAGGTGAGTGGTCACAAAGTGAGCACAGCAGGTCAATGATTAATCCTTAGTTTCTAGGAAGAGACTTTTGTCCTTAAGGAAATACTGATATGGGAGGAAGATGTATCCCTATCTTTAAGGGCATCATGCTCGTCCTTGGGACATTGTAAATGTTTAAAGCAGACGTACAATGCATGCTCAACAGGCCATATCAGGACCTTTTGGAAAAACAAGGTCAGGCCAAATTAGTTTTAAACCAAATGGCTTCCTTATATACTCCAAAATATCCAATTTCTTTTCATTTATTCATCAGCTCATCATCCATTCTCCCTGGAAATCCATCAGTGTGTTCATCCGGTGGCTGAGAACTCCCTCTATTTTTCTGCTTGCATGATAAAGCTCCATTACCAGCTATGACCAAATCTCCTCACTTAAGGTGCATAGTTAGGTGTAAGTGATGTTGGCTTGAAAAGTCTGTCTTGAGCTCTGAGCTTGAAAAGTGAGACATGCTGGCCTGTGTACCTCTCACTCGCTGCGGGAGAATGACCTGGAAATGGACGCCACAGGCTTGTTATTTTCACGAATGGGACATGACTCCGATAGAGTATTTTGCGCGGAGCAAATTTTCAAGTTTTCATATTTATTTTGGTTTTGTTTTGAACTTGAAGGTCTAGTGATCCTCCACTGTGTTGTGGCAGATGGGAATTCAACCAGAAGTCCTGAAAATGATGACCTTCTCTGTGGAGATCCCAGAGAAAACTGCGCAGGTAATGGTTAACAAGCGATGCGTTTGTATTTTATAAGCTTTATATTCAGTCACGAAAAGTTGATCTTTCTAGTTTTAATTTTCTGTTAATATAGTAATCATAAAACTAGGCAGTTCTTTGAGCACATATTAACGTACCAGGCGGTGTGCTAAGTGCTTTATATATAGTAATTCATCCACTCTTCACAAGAACCCTATGAGTTGGACAGTATTCTTTACTTTATTTCAAAGTGAAGCCTATAAAGAATATGTAACTTGCTAAAGGTCACACAGCTGGAATATGGCAAATCTGGGATTCACACTCAGGTATTTCTGATTCTAGTGCTTCCATTCTTAATCGTTATACTATTTTGTGTGTCGCAGATGTGTGCTCCAGAGTCTAGCATGGGATATTTTGGACTAGACTTATAGGAAGTTGACGTATTCTATTCAAATTAAAATTATTTTTTCTATTCTGTAACTTAAAAGAAGGGAAGAAGGAAATGAATTTTATGTGTTTTACCTGGGAGATGCTTGACTTAGTATTCTGAAAGTTATTAGTCTAAGGCAGGAGTGAGCCGTAGTAAGGGATCCGATAATAAGTATTTTAGGCTTTGTGGGCCATGTAGTCTTTGTTGCAACTGTTCAACTCGGCCATTGTGCTGTGAAAGCAGCCATAGACACTATGCAAATGAATGGCTTTGGATGTGTTCCGATAAAACTTTATTTAGAGAAATAGTCTGTGGGACAGATTTGGCCCTTGGGCCATAGTTTGCTGACCCCTGGTCTAAGGTTCTGTCTGTCCTTTATAGATTGTATGGTGTAGTCTTCTACACGGGTTATTTCTGATTTCAAAACAAAACAAAACACAGGCCAATTCCAAAAGTAGAGTGGGGTGGAGAAGACCTTCCAGTACTCCCTGGAAACTTCTCCAAGCTGGGAGCGTGATGACTTGGTGTTAAATGCTCTTTTCCTAGCACCCGGGAAGCTGTAACTGAGCCAGGAACATGCTGAGCAAGTTGTCCTGCTGTGAGTCATCCGTTCCAGCCCAATCGTCCTCTTTCTTTCCTCGCACTAATGGGTGGTCTGGAGAGCACCCATAGGCTGTGGAATCCACTGGTGTCTTAGGTCATGCTTGTGTGGGTCCTGTCACTCAAGTAGGGAGAAGGACAAGGCCAACTTTATATGTTTGTGTGCTTTTCTTCAGTCTTGTTTCAAATGCCTTAAATGACAGACAGCATTTTCACATTTCCTTTTGGAGATTACTCCATAATTTGATGATTGACGGTGTTAAAAAATCTACCTCATCATCGTAAATATGTTTTCTAATTTTTTTATTGTAGTAAGAACACTTAACATGAGATCTACCCTTTTAACAAATTTTTAAGTGTGCTATACAGTACTGTTAACTATAAGCACAATATTGTACAGCAGATCTCTAGAAATTATTCACCTTTCATAACTTAGGTAAGTGGAACTTTATAGCCACTCAACAACAACTCTTTATTCCCCCTCCCCCCAGCCCCTGGCAACCACCATCCTATTCTCTGCTATTTAGCTACCTCATATAAGTGGAATCATGTAGTATTGGTCCTTCTGTGAATGGCTTATTTCACTTAGCATAATGTCCTCCATGTTCATCCCAACATTGTTGCATATTGCAGGATTTCCTTCTTTTTTAAGGCTGAGTAATATTTCGTTAACTGTACATATGACATTTTCTTTATCCATTCATCTGTTGATGGACACTTAGGTTGTTTCCACATCTTGGCTATTGAAAGTGATGCCACAATAAACATGGGAGTGCAACTATCTCCTTGAGATCCTGATTTCAATTCTTTTGGATAAATACCCAGAAGTGGGATGGCTGGATCATATGGTAGTGCTATTTTTAACTTTTTAAGGAAAATCCATATTATTTTTCATAGAGGCTGTAGGTTGACTTTTCAGGCTGTTAATTGTTTCTTTCCTGTGCAGAAGATTTTTAGTTTGTTTAAGGTCACACAGTAAGCAGAGTAGCCTGTCATGAATTTGGAGAGACTGGCTCTAGAACGTGTGTACTTAATGTTAAACTGCTAGAATCGTGTAGGAAGATCAGAATGCTGAATAAATGAGGGAAATTCTGAAAAATAATTGCTTGAAAGCCAAATAAGGACAATAGGTTCTTGAAAGAGGTATTACTGTGGAGCAGGAGCAGACTGTCTCTGTTAACTGCCTGGCTGACCTTGAGCAAGTCACTTAAGCTTTCAAAGACTCAGATTGTAACCTGTAAAATGGAGAAGTTAATCAAATGATCTTTAGGGGTCTTTCCTATTTCTAAATGATTTTATGATTTTATTTTCAAATAGCCCCAATCTCTAAGCATTCCACTTTTAGTTTGTTATTTTCTATCTTAAGTGAGGCATTTATTCATTCCACCAATGTTTATGAGCACCTACTATGCAGCAGGCCCTGTTCCATGGGCCAAGGTTGTGGCCATGAACAGAATGGTCAAAGATGAGGTCAGAGAGGGAATGGGTGATGTCATGTGGAGTCTTGCCGAGGATTACAAGGCCTTTCAACTTTTACTCTGAGTGAGTTTTAATCACTCTGGTGTCTGTGTGCAGACTAGATAGTCAGGGCAGAAGCAGGGAGACTAGTTAGATGTTGTTGCCATGGAGACTACCTCCAGCCTAGAGATGATGTTGGGCTTAGACTAAGGTAGTAGAGTTGAAGGGATTACTCTGCATGTGTTTTGTCTTTTTTGCTGAGGAAGATTAGCCCTGAGCTAACATCTGTGTCAGTCCTCCTCTATTTTATATGTGGGTCACCCCCACAGCATGGCTGACGAGTAGTATAGGTCCATGCCTGAGATCTGAACCTGTGAACCTGTGCTACCAAAGTGGAGTGCACTAAACTTAACCACTAAGCCATGGCACTGGCCCCTCTGCATATATTTTGAATGCAACCAATAGGATTTTCTGATGAATTGGATGTAGAGTACAAGAGAAAGAAGTCAAGATGACTCCAAGATTTTTGGCTTGAATAACAGAAAGAAATGTAGATACCATTTATCTATGATGAGGAAAGACCGATTTGAGAGGGAAAATTGGTGTTCCATTTTGGAAGTGTTAAATTGAAATTCCAGTTAGACCTCAAAGTGGAGATGTTAGTGGGACAGTGGCATTGAAGGAAGAGATCTGGGATGGAAGCATAAATTTGGAAGTTGTTACCATAAAGGTGTTTAAAGCCAAGAAACACCCAAGGAGGGAGTGGAGAGAGGAGAAAGGATGAGAAAGCATTGAGTCCCAATGCACTGCAAACTTAAGAGGATGAAGGAGATGAGGATGAACCAGCAAAGGAGAATGAGTAAAGGAGGCATCATATGCATAAGAATTCCATAGCACACACTCTTGAAAAACGAAAGGAAGTACAGGTTTTCTTTCTGTCTGTCCATTTTTCTTTGCCCCACAGCCATGAATAATTTTAAATAGGTACAGATACTCTCACACCTCAGCACTGGATTTTTTTTTCTTCCTTTAAAGGGATAGAATGAAAAACGGCAGCTCTAAGTGCAGGCCCACTCCTGTAAGCTCAGAAATGGTTGGCACAGCCCTCCTGGATAGAAGACGTGCTGATCGGACCTGGCTGGCCTCCTGTATCAGCACATCCTAGGAGCAGAGGAGAGTTCACAATTGCATCTGTGAAATTTATTTTTCTTTTCCTGGAGCTACAGACCCTTTCACATAGCTATAGGAAATGGCATTGAATGTGAGACAAATGGGAATCCTCAATTACAATGAATATTCAAATTTTGTACTTTTTCAAGGACAATGTGAATTTGCATTCCCTGTCTCAGGGAGATAGTTGACAAGATAAGAAGGAAAATTAGCTTAAAAAATGTAAAACTTTTGGGCCAGCCCCGGTGGCCTAGTGGTTAAGTTCAGTGAGCTCCACTTTGGCAGCCCAGGTTCAGTTCCCAGGTGTGTACCTACACCGCTCATCTGTCAGTGGCCATGCTGTGACAGTGGCTCACATACAAAAAGAGGAAGATTGGTAACATATGTTAGCTCAGGGTGAATCTTCCTCAGCAAAAAAAAAATGTACATATGTATAAAACTTTCTTCTTCTCTTCTTGGCTTAAAAAGTTTGTAAAATGAGGAAACCCCTATTGGGAAAGTGCCTGGAAGCCAAGGATGAGAATATTGAAGCCTTGTTCTGCCTAATAGATCAGGAAGAAACTTGTCTCCAAACTCTGCTGTGCCCACATAAACTCTTCTGTACACTAGTTGTTCCCTTTTTTAGGTCAGATACTTGTGTAGGATGGTGAATTTATAGGGATTTGTTTTCCTCCCTGTCTTTCCTTGTTAACACTTGTGGGACTTCTACCTCAAAATTTGGCACCCACATTTAAATCCGTTACACAGAGATTTAACTTTGTATCTAACTAAGGGGTTAGAGATACTGTGAGGTTATGAACATGGTAAGGAGAATTACAAAAACACATTGTAATCATAATTGTCTATTTCCCTTAGAGTTGATTTCAGAAGTGTTGCCGATATTAACATCATTTACAAAATCATTAAATAGATTTGCAATGAGCTCTACTGGAATAAGTAAGTGAAGGTTTTATAAAGAAACCTAATGTATCCATTCTGAAGAGTTTTAATCACAAAGGCATCACAAAGCCTGTTTTGGCTTGAATAAAAGTCATGTAGAGAAAGATTAAGGAACCACTCTATATAATCAAATCGAGGAAAATTCCATATTTAAACTCAGTCATTTGGATGTCTGCTGTGTTCCTCCACTTTAGTTTGCCCCAAGAGAATCCATCACATGTCATCTAACTATCCATCTGACCCAAGGAAGATGACTACTTCTTATCTATCTGTCCATACAATCAAAGAAAAGTGTTCTTACTTCTGATCCCTTTTGCTAACTCTTAGAATCAGATTTTAGCACACAGTGACCTGCAGTAACGCTTGTGGTTTCTTATTTAATTGGCTTTAGAATCTTTGGGCTATAGTGCCTCATGAAGAGGTTGAGATATATTACCTGTGGTGCACATCCACTTAGGAGATTGGGTTGAAATCTGGCCCACTAGAGGGTGTAGTTTTCCAGTGCAATTTTGTGGGACAGACTCACTCCCAGAGGAATGTTTTGGTTTGGGGAATGTGGTTTGGAAAAGAGTAAGGTGGAGAAAAAAGATCAATTAAGGTCCTCCACACCCAGTATCAGGCGAATCTTCACGGCTGTTACATTTTCAAGACCATGTCCTTCACTTCTCAACAGAGAAACACAATATGGGGGACTAATCATTCTTTTGTCATAGGATTAACTTTTCCTTCTTCTTGATAAACGTCCCTGGAATAGAAGGGTAGATTTTGCCATCCCCTGTCCTGTGTCATCAGGTCTCATGATAAGCAGAAAATGTTAGATTTCACAGTTGTTCAATTTCAGATAATGTGACCTTGAGGAATATTAGATGAAAGCAACTGGAATTTAAGGTGCATTTCGAAAGGGGGAATGCTGACAAGCCTTTCGTTTCCATTAGAGAAGAAGAGAGGGTCCCACCTGGCTTTTAGGGGGTGGTATGTGTCATTTATTTTTCTTCCAGGTTTTAAAGTTCCGTAGAGAAATCACTGGACATTTTCCGCTTGGTGGCATGGAAGGGTTTTTAAATCCACATAATGCTGGGAATATTTAAGAGCATGCTTATTTGGCAAAGGAGAGAGCTCTGTGAGTGATCAAAACAGGGTCTGGCAACAATTTCCCTGGCATGGATTTGTGCCGCTTAGATGAACCGAGGCTGATCAAATCACTGCATCCAGCAGCTGCTGCTTAAGGCTTTTTGGTATCATCTCTGCATGGTGTTTATTAAAAGGCCAGCTACATTTAAAGGGGCATAATAACTAGAGGAATTAGTAAAGTTCCGATACAGAGCCAGATGGCTTATATATAAGTCAAGCATGCTTTGCAAAGTAGGAAGGCCCCTCTGGAGCACAGCGAATCTGTCACTAAGTCTTGCCGCCTCTTAAATTCATCGCCTTGCCCTCCATCCCCCTGGCCCAGGCCCGCATCATGTATGTCTGCATGGCTCAGCTATGGCCTGGTGTTCTCTTGCCCCTGACATCTTCCTACTGCAATCCAGTCTGCACTCTCCTATCTAATACATTGATAAAATGCTTCACAATTTAAAGTATTTTTTACATATACCATTTAATTCAATCTGTAAAATCCTTCTTCAGCTTTCTCTTTCCTTATATTTCAAGCGCTAACACTTCGGCCTTCTGACATTTGAGGTCTCCAATTTCCATTCACAGCCGTCCTTGGCTGCTCCCCTTCATGCCTCTTCCATTCCCATTAAATCTGACTCCTGCCCCTGCATCAGGCCTGTGGATTCCTGATCCTGAACTTTTGCTCTTGATACTCTCTGTAACTCAATTGCTTGTTCAATTCCTCCTAAAAATCTACGTTTTCCTGAAATTTTTCTTTAATTAGGTAAGCAGGCTTCATAATGAAATAAGATTTCTCTTAGAATTGCCAAGATTCTCAAGATTCTAGAAGCAACTCATTTTTTACTGAGGATTGTATTGTCCTGGGCACTCTGCTAGGCATTTCCACATGTATTTTTTTCTTTGAGCCTCTCAACAGCTCTTTAAGGGAGATGATAACATCTACCTCATCAGTGTTTTATATAACCGTTTATAGATGAGAAAACTGAGCCTCAGACAGCTTAATTAGCTTGCCTGGGCCCATGTGGCTAATGAAAGGCCGAGCTGAAAATGAAAGACTAATTTTCTTCCTCCTGATCCAGTGTTTTTCCCACTGCTTCCAGTGCACCACAACTGTTTGTATGATTACTATGGCTGTTTTACTGCTTGGTTGCTTATTATTGTTTTTTAGTTTGTTCTATCATACCAATTTAGATAGATAGATAGGATATCCTCTTTTTTTTTCCCCCCCAATGCCTATTACAGGACTCTGGAAACTGAAAGTACTCGATGAGTGGAAGTTGACTGATCCATTTATTTGCCAAAATACACAGATCTTTGCCTTTGAGACACTCTGCAGTTATTTCTGGGAGAAATTTCAATGAGAGTCCCATTGATTGGCACGCATGGGAGCAAATATCTGGCGCATACAAGCAGTCAGCATGACTGGTAATCAAGCCACCAACCAAAACCAGGTCAGCCAGTTCCTCAGCAGCGTTCTGCCACCCCTGAAACTCTGTGACCTGGCGTCCCAGGAATTTGCTGTGTATAGATGGTCCAGAGCTCTTTGTGATTCCTCTCTGGTGGCCCCTGGACAATTATATGTACTCGTTTCATTATATTAATCAGGAAGTTTAATAGTTATTGGCATTAATAAAAGGATTGTTAATGTCTTTGCGGTACCAGGTGCCATAGAAACCTAGTGTGAAATGCCCTTCTGAAGTGCACACCATGGTCTTCCTGGCTCCACAGGTGTCTGAGTCCTGTAAGCTGTTCGTCATACCATAAATATGGAAAGTCCAACCTGGGGCTGGAGCTGACTAGTTAGCTGTTTTCTCTGGTTGTGGGCCCATGTCTGCTGTGAATCAATATACGGAACAGCTAGTTAGTATTTCTGTACTGTTTTACTTGACAATCCTTATTGGTTGAAACTTTCTATATGTAAGCGATGGAGAAATTGCTACATCTTGCTGTCTCCAGTTGAAAAATTAGGCAGTCAAGACTCTCTAAGGACAAGAAAGGGAAGTCAGTGCAGGATTAAAATCCGGATATGAAGCCTCCAGGATTTTCCTCCTTTTTCAGGGCAAGAGAAACTCTCCAGGGTTCAAATGAGAGGGAGAATCTCCCATTCAGGCAGGCGTGACTTCTGGGTGCCTCAGGCAGAGAGCGGATGACAACTCCCTGCTGAACAGCTGGCTTGACAGAGAGCCAGAGTGGAGCAGTTGAGAGCATGAACTCTGGGGCCCGACCGCCTGGGTTTGAGTCCCAGTTCTGCTGTTTCTAGCTGTGTGATCTGGGAAGGGGACTTTGTATGTGCTGTGCTTTGCTCATCCATAAATAGGAGTTAGAATGGTGCTTACCTCACAAGGCTGTTATGAGCATCAAATTAGTTAATATATATATACATAAAGTATATAGACCATCATCTGGCACTCAGTAAGTGCTACGTAAGTGTTTAAGTTAAAAAAAAGGAAAGGAAAAACGCCCTTCTCTCTTTTCAGTGCTGTCAGCCCCACGGCTCTGATAACCTTCGCGGAAGAAATAGTCTTCTCTCTTATCACAATTGTGCTTTACCCTTTAAACGACACCAGTGTGGATGCAAATCTTAACTAAAATATAAAACATTCCCACCACAATCCCCATTACCCAATAATCTCGAGGGCTATTTTGGGGCCACCAAAGTCTGATTCATGTCCCAGTGCAGAGAGAAGGATGTGTGAGAGCCTGGAGTATCTTCTACAGGAAAACTGGCGGCAAAGATAGGAATACGATTCTACTTAGAAATGTGTATTTAAAGTGAGTTGATTTATTGAACTTTTTCTCATTTTTCAGCTACTACTACGCAATCAAAGCGAAGGGGCCACTTCTCTCGGTGCCCCAAGCAATATAAACATTACTGCATCAAAGGGAGATGTCGCTTCGTGGTGGCCGAGCAGACGCCCTCCTGCGTGTAAGTGGAGCGCCCTGAGCCAGCGAGCGAAGGGGTGCAGAATGGTGCCAGCCTGGGTCTTGACAGGACTGGAAAGTCTGAGCTAACCAAGCCATCTGTAGGGACACGGTGCCGCTTGGTCCCACCCCCGGGCCGCTTCTTTAGGGGCCCATTCAGGGGCTACTTCTGGAGAAACTGACGCACACTTTCCTCCTGAAACATGAATGTGCGAGAGTCCAGATCCGCTCCAGGTGGGGCTGGGTCTTGTGCTGCCTGGTGCAAGCAAAACTGTTTCTGTCCAGTGTTAAGAATGCTTTTCAGCTCAACTAAACTCCCAGGTAGTGCGAATGGAAACAAATTCTTCGGGCATGTGTTAGGTGGCTCAGAGCTAATGTAAATATGAAGGAATTTCTGCCAAATTAAAAGCTACTTTTGCAAGTGTCAATTAAGTGCAATGAAATCAGTCCTATTTATAAATAGCGATTCGCAAAGCCTGTTTAGTACAGCAGAGAATTGGGAGAAAAACACTCTTTCCAACACTTAGCAAATTGAGTCCAAGTTTAATTTTACTCAAGGACAAACAACTTTTTTGCATATTTTAAATATTCATTTTATTCTAAAGAGATGTCCTTCTGCTGTGCTGTATGAGACGTTTCCTCATAGAGGAATGAGGTGATTTTTTAAAGTATAGATTTGACCTAAAGTTCATAGAAATTTTATGTTCTTCTTTGTCATTTCCCCCAGTATACATTTTTTGTTTTTCATAAGTATCTCAGAACCGTGATTCCAAACCCTAATTTGGTGCAATGTTTAAGAGTCATGGACTTCTTCAAAATTTAATTATAATTAAATTTAATTTAAAAAGGTAAACATACATAGATAATGCTTAGAGTAGAATAAGAATTGCTACTGTAAGGAAGTAATTTTTGAAAATGTGCCTGCGTGTGTTGGGAAAGAGAGCTGGTTTTTTTTGTTTTGTTTTGTTTTTTAATTTCATTTAGTTGCTCACTGGCTGGGGAGCATATATTGAGTTTTAAAAATATTAATGACCTTTAACCCAGCACATTTTTCTAACTGGCCCCTGTGTCTATATATTTATTTGTCTTTAACCCTGCTGCCTTCTGAAATGAAAACCACAGTTTAACCCACTGGTCCAGATCCTGGGTGCAGACCCACACACTGCTCATCAAGCCATGCTGTGGTGGGATCCCACACAGAAGAACTAGAAGCACTTACAACTAGGATATACAGCTATGTGCTGGGGCTTTGGGGGGCAAAAAATAGAGGAGGATTGGCAACAGATGTTAGCTCAGGGCCAATTTTCCTTGCCAAAACACCCAAACCCAAACCCAAAAAACAAGGCCTTAATCTGAACACCTTCTTAGTGGTGGAATGATACAGAGTCAATGGGAGTGGAAGAGCATAGGTGTCAGAACAAAAGATAGTCAAATAGTCCTAAGTTAAGATTTTGTTTCTATCAATTATTTTTATTTATTTATTTATTTTGAGGAAGATTAGCCCTGAGCTAACATCTGTGCCCGTCTTCCTCTACTTTATATGTGGGATGCCTGCCACAGCATGGCTTGACAAGCAGTGTGTAGGTCCACACCCAGGATCTGAACCAGCAAACCCCAGGCTGCCAAAGCGAAATGTGAGAACTTAACTGCTGTGCCACCAGGCCGGCCCTGTTTCTATCGATTATAAACTGTGTTAACAATGGGTCAATTACCTTTCCTGAGCCTCAGTTTTTTTCATCTATAAAAGGGAGTAATAATATCTTCGTCTTAAGTGTGAAACATTAAACAAAATAATACAGTAAGCAAAAATACCTAACCCTAACCTGTGCATGGCACCCAGCATGGAGTAAATATTCTGTAACTCGTACCATTGGGGTGCGTGGGAGATATTCAGCCTAGCCTGGTCCTTTCAGATGACTTGCTGTAGCACGGATTCAGGCAAAACTGTCTGGCCATTGATGACTATGCTGTTTTCGGAAGCCAGAAATATCTCCTTTTGCTTGGGATCACATGAGTTCGTGGACTACTCTTTTTACATTAAAAAACAGTGTGTTTCAAATTCCCTATTAGTTTTCTCAGTATTTTCTTGGAATGAGGATGATTTGTTTCCAGATAGATAATTTTTATTTGTTCATGCAGCACAGTTCATTTAAGCAGTATTACAATGTGGTTGGGCCATGAACTTGGGAACCAAACTTCCTGCTTTTGAATACCAGCCATGCTCTCTTAGCTTCTCTATACCTCAGTTTCTCCATCTGTAAAATGGTGTTAATAATAGCACGAACCTCAAAGGTTGTTATAAGGATCAACTGAGACATTGCTTATGAATCTCTTAGAGCAGTGTCTAGTGATTATTTCAGAACAGCGATTCCAAATCCTGATTTTGTGGTGTTCTCAAGGGTTATGACCATCTTTAAAAATTATTGTTATTCTTTTTTTACTCTTTTTTGTGTGTGTATGTGAGGAAGATTGGCCCTCAGCTAACAACATCTGTGCCAATTTTCCTCTTTTTGCTTGAGGAAGATTGTGGCTGAACTAACATCCGTGCCAATCTTTCTCTGTTTTATGTGGGATGCTGCCACAGTGTGGCTTGAGGAGCCATGCCAGGTCCGCATCTCAGATCTGAACCTGAAAACCCCCGGCTGCCAAAGCAGAAAGCACGAACTTAACTACTACGCCACCGGCTGGCCCCTTTAAAAATTATTTTTTATTTTATTTTGTAAAATATTTACTAATAAAAACTCATGTATTCATTTACTAATCATTTAATAAACACATACTAGGATCTTGCACTCGTTGCCTCCTCTGCTCCATTGAAATGGCCACCAGCCGATACATTATTAGTTGGATAAGAAGTGAAATAACATGAGAGCCACTATAACTGCCTATGTAAAGTTTTGACCTTTCCGCATGGCTTCGTTGGGTTATAACTTACAAGAAGTACTGCTTACTGGGAAATTCAATTAAAACATGGTTAAGCCACTGAACCCAAAGCTTACAATTAGAAAAAAACGTTCTAAAAGAACAGCAAGTCATTGTTGTGTATTTTATGGACAAAGTTATTGTTTAAAAATGTCATATTTAGTAAATTTGTTAGAGAAACATTTAAGCTAATTGGAAGAGACTATATTTGTAAGATTTTAATTATGCTCTTAAAAAACTGTTTAAATCTCCCTCCCACACATACAATTAAAAGTGATGTTTTTCCCCCAGTTCCAGGGCTATGTGCAAGAGATTTTTGAAATTTCCTAATATTTCTAAGCTCTCTTCCTGTTATTTTGACCTTGCAAGAAAAATATCTGGCCCTCTTGCAGGAAGCAATTTTCCCTCAACATCCTGGGTCCTTTGTAATAGATGGCGTTAGGTGTCTTTTCTCCTTTGCTTGCATTGAATCTCACCTTTCAATTGATGGTTGTGACTGAGCTAGTTTTTTTTGTTTTTTGAAACATTGTCCAGCTACAATATTGGTACTAAGGGATCTCCTTACTTGAGAAATACAGGCTTTGTGGGAAGTAACTGCTTTGGCTCTTAAAATGAATACAAATAAAATATATATAATGTATTTTAATATATATATAATGAACATAAATAAAATATAAACTGTAGAATAGCCTGGCAATAGATCTTTTCTTAAAAACATAAAGCAAAAAAATAAACAAGGTTGCACAGAAATCTTTTCAAGAAGCAGAATTTCATCTTTTTGAGATTTAAATGATTGTGTATATGACCAGTATCTCTCTGTGTTTTGAGTGAGTCTGAGGAGAAAAGAGGAAAAATATTTGTTAATGCAAAGGTCCTGCTGTTACAACATATAATTTTGGTTTTAAAATGTCCTCAGACAAACACCTTTTGTATTTTTTAAGTATCTGACACAATTCAGAGAATACTATGGACAGTCCCCAAATCACTGAGCCTTTAGCTCGTTGAGCGTTACTCAAACAAGTCTTGGCTTGGTCAAACGGATCTGTACCTGTCACCTCAGACGTGGGGCATCTGGTGAGTTGAGGTGAATCCTAAGACTGTATTGATAGAGAGTTGAGAGGACGAGGGAAGTGACAGTCCCACTTGGGAGAGCTTGTTGATTTTGGTCATTCTGTTTTATGAAGGGCGTGGAGAAGGGGGGCCGTTTAGAGGAGAGGGGAAGGAATGGTGTACAGGTCTGCAAATGTGGCCTTCGAGGATCAGATAAAGGAACTGGAGAAGCTAAGACCCATTGCATTTGGGGGGATGTAGTTGGGGAGGTGGTGAACAGCCGAGCATTCCCTAATCTGTGAGCCCTCCTCGCAGTCAAACTAGCACTGACCGCTGATGGACAGAAGTTACCAAGAGAGAGGCCGGGGGGTGGGCTGGGGGAATCTTGTTGAAAAACATTTGTGGACCTCTCTACGTATTGCATGTTTGATCGTATAAAACAGCACAGTTTCTTAATGATTCATAATAAGAGAGCTTGGGCACACTGAAGCTGTTCGTATTGCCCTCCAATGAAATGGGAAGTCCTGAGGATTTTTGGATTCCTTGTCCTGGAGGTATTTAAGTCCTTGGGAGTGCTCTGGAGGAAATTTTATCATGCTCTCCCTTTACCTTAGAATCGAAAATTTCAGAATGAATTTTAATAAATTGTCCTCATCTCTGTTTATTTGTACTAGACATATTGTTCATAATGATCAGATGACAGGTTTTCAGCAAAGAAAGTGAAATTACTCATGAACACAGTGGTTGTACAGTTTAAAAAAATTTTTTTAAAGGAACTGTGTCCTTTATTAATTCGAAGAAATGAAAACGATGGTAGTTTCTTAAGAAAAGAAATAGTAGAGATTCCTGCAAGTCTTGCGTTTTCACCCTGTGGCCCTCCTCTTGTTTTGCTTTTCCAGCTGTGACGAAGGCTACGCCGGGGCACGATGTGAGCGCGTTGACTTGTTTTACCTGAGAGGAGATAGAGGGCAGATTTTAGTGATTTGTTTGATAGCAATTATGGTCATTTTTATCATTTTGGTGGTCAGCATCTGCACATGCTGTCAGTAAGTATTTGTACGTTTAATTTTAAGTCAGTCTGAGAGATTGCATCTTGCTCTCTTTTCTTTCCTTTCTTCTTTCCTTCCTACCTTTTCTCTTTCCTTTTTGCTTTAATTTAAATAAATCACTTTTTGAGGTTTGCCATCATTTATATTGAAGTATTTATAATAAACCACATGATATATGATTTCTGTCATTTTGCTGAGCATAATTAATATAATTTAAAATAAAATTTGTATAAATCTCTTAATTTAAAAAAAAGAGGGAGGAGCAAAATGGATGAAGGTGGTCAAAGGGTACAAACTTCCAGTTCTAAGACAAGAAGTCCTGGGGATGTGAGCATGGTGACTAGAGTTAATGACACTGTATTGTATACTTGAAAGTTGCCTGGAGAGCACATCTTAAAAGTTCTCATCCTGAGAAAGAAAAATTCTGTAACTATGTGAGGTGATGGATGTTATTTAAACTTATTGTGGTGATCATTTTGCAACATATACAAATATCAAACCATGCTATACACCTTAAACTAATACATTGTTTTATGTCGATTATAGCTTCATTAAAAAAGCCAATTATTTAGTCCTAAAGTCAGTCATATTTTATGTGGGTTTGTTAGTAAGCTAAAGAAGACTCTCGTTTTCTTAAACACAATAACTTTGAAAGATAGAAACAAACATTTTTTTTCCTGGCCACATTAAAATAACGAATTTTATTTACAAAAGATGAGTACGCTGTTCTTCTTGTCTTTTCATTTTGTACCACAACTTTGGGAATCAAGAAACACCTTTCTTTTTCTCTGAGACAGAGTGGCTTGGTACAATTCTTAAAGTAGTTTCTTTTGGAAACCCATCAAATTTTTATCAGGACTCCTGTAGTATGCTAAAAAGGTGTTTTTTTTTTACGCGCTATCTTCTTGTTTTGAGAAGCTAGCCTAGCTTCCTGAACTGTTACATTACTTTTGGGCCATGGAACACACCAGAAGAGGGTGCCTCATGACCCTTTTCTTTACAACATTCTCGGTAGAAAAACATTAGCATAGTTCCCGGGAGACTAGAGTCTTTGATTTTTGTCTCAGTCCTACCGTTAAATATCTTTGAGATCTTGGACAAATTTCCTAGCATCTTTAAACTTTAATTTTGTTTTCTGTAAAATGAGAGAATTAAACCAGATAATCTGTAGGATTCCTTCTAGCTATAAAATTGAAACATATTTTTAAAATTTTACCTACTTTATGGCAAAAAGGAATTTTGATATGCCAGATTTGGGGTGGAACTGAGAAATGGCCTATTTTGTTACATTAATTTTGAATTATACTTTAAGAAAACTGGACTGCCATCCAGAATATCGAGTACATTTCTTAATGAATGTGTCTAGAAGCTTTATTAACAAATCCAGAGGCTGCTTTCACTTTCTTGGTTTTCTTATGTCTGTTTCCAATTTGTACTATTTATTTGCACATTAAATAATTCTTATCAGTCTATTTTGTAAAATGACTTGGCCTGAAAAATTTTCTTGTGCCAACCAAGCTCATCACCAATCAGGTACCATCTTCTTTGTGTTTTGTTAACTCTACTCCATCCACACTGCTGCCCATTGTGGCTATCACGTGAGCCTGGAAAAAGAGATGGGTTAAGAGAGAACCTAAAATATTTACCAAAAAAAGGAAACCTATGCGTTTTTAACATTCTAGAAATAAGATCACACAGGCTCTCTTGATGATTAATTTTGTGTTCACTAAATTAGTTTTGTTTTGACTAAAATGTTCACTGAGATGAACTAATAGGCCTATGCTCATTTCCAACACTTTATTTTCCAAGTCCTCTTCGGAAACGTCGTAAAAGAAGGAAGAAAGAGGAAGAAATGGAAACTCTGGGTAAAGACATAACTCCAATCAATGAAGATATTCAAGAGACTAGTATTGCTTAATGGTGAGTGCGATAAACTTGGTAGATGGGAAACTAGTCAGGTGACATTGACCTGTGAAAAGGGGCTGGACTCCGTCCAGGAAATCCTTGATTGGAATTCGATTATGTTAAAAACATCTAAAAATAAATTAACATTTTTTCATAAAATCTGAAGCCCAATACAAGACTTTCTCCTGTCTTTCTTTTGCGTGTTATCACAGAGACAGGCAGGAGGGAGAAGCCTTTTATATACTTTTTCTAATGTACCAAGATCAATCTGCTTTCTAATTCTGCATCGTTGTGGTACTTATTTTATATTTTTTCCTTCTCATTTTTGGGCAAAAGAAGAGGTATTTTAGTTTAGACATCTCATGTTGAAAGAAAATAACAATAGCAATGTTTTCGTAATAACTTTATTTATTCAGCATACCATATGCCAACCACTGTTCTGAGCACTTTAAATGTTGTATCCGTTAGGATCCCAGCAGGAGTCACAAATCCTCTTGGATGATCTAACAAAGAGGTGTTTTTTTTTTTTTTTTTGAGGAAGATTAGCGCTAAGCTAACATCTGCTGCCAATCCTCCTTTTTTTGCTGAGGAAGACTGGCCCTGAGCTAACCTCGTGCCCATCTTCCTCTAGTTTATATGTGGGATGCCTGCCAGAGCATGGCTTCCCAAGCGGTGCCATGTCCACACCGGGGATCCCGCCGGTGAACCCCAGGCCGCTGAAGCTGAAGGTGCAAACTTAATCGCAGCGCCACCAGGCCGGCTTCTCTAATAAAGAGATTTTGATGAACGGACTGGGAGAGCAGGGTTGAGGGAACCCACAGGAAGGTTGAGGCTCCTGGCTTCTAGCAATGGCAGGAGGCTTTCCCCGTCCCGTGTCTGGAAGGACCTGGGAGTGTTACCTTGGCACCGAGGTTGGCCCCTGCAGGTTCCACCGGTCAGGAGCCGTAGCTGCGGAGAGAAATAGGCACTGCAGGAGCCTAAACAAGGAAGGAGGCAGGAAACAGAGAAAAAAAACCTCACACCCTCTTTCCTTCTGCCTTCAGATTTTCAGCAGATGCCTCCCACTAGCCAAACCCAATCAGAATGGGAGAGCAAGGGAGCCCTTGTGATGCAAGCTGGAGGTCAGCCCCCTGGAGCGCAGCGCAGGGCGGAGAACCGCTCTGTCCCAGGGAGCGTGGAGCATAACTAGCACAGCTAGCTGGGGTAGTTTGAGCTGTAATGGCTTCAAACCCAATCAGAATGGTTTAAAACAAAGGAAATGATTGGCTCGCATGAACTGGCAGTCCAGAGGGAAGGTGGTCTTCACACTTGGGTGAACCCGCGGCTCCCACGTTCTTTCTTTCTGTTCACTGTGGGAAGAGCTGGCTTGGTGCTTGGCTCGTTCCTCTTAGCAGAGGCCAGTAGCAGTTGGGGCCACATGCTTCCCTGTTCACATCCAGCAAGAGAGAGCGGTGACTTTTCCATAGCTCTCAGCAGTACAAAGACTCTCCTTTCCCAGAAACTCCCACCAGCATAAGAGGGAATAGTAAATGCTTATTGAGAAATTATAATGTTCTCCTAACTTATTACCAGGGGGACAGTAATGAACTGAAAACAAAAATGCTGGCTCTAGATTTTTTTTAATTGCATAGTACATTTCTTTTAAATGGCTTGCTGTTTTTTTCCTTATTCCTACAGGCTATGAAAGTACCTCCAGACTGGTGGCCAGCTGCAAAATGCCTTGCTCGTTTGAAAATGGACAGAATGTGTCTCAGGAAAACAGCTAGAAAAATGAATTTTAAATAGTGTATTTACTTTTTGTTTGTAATGTTAGTTTGTGTTTACTATTGTTTTTATAATAATAATAATAAGTAATTTTATTATTGCTTAGTAATTGGGAAAAAGCACCCAGTTAAGAAGGGAAATTTTAATAAACTTCCAATTAAGTTTTACTAGTCACCAGGATTACTAGTCAAACAAAAAAAAAAAAAGCAGGAAGGAGTTTAGACCTTAGGAACTGAATTAGTAAAAAAGCCACCACTTATCCAACATTTACTATGTGCTAAGAGTTTGAAATATATTATCTCCATTAATCCTTTGAAGAGCCTAGGAGATATCTACTATGATCCTCATTTCCCATATGTGGAAACAGGCCCAAAGAAGGTAAGTAAACTAACCCAGAATTACAGGGTTAGGAACTGGTGGATCTGGAATTGGAACCAAGATTTACCCAGGTTCAAAGTTTGTGCTCCTAACCATCATTTTTGTTCATCCAAGTCAGTGCAGCCTGACTCACTAGTAGAACCCAGGACCTTATACTGAACTGCGTTTTGCCATGACTCTGAGGTCTGGGGTCATTTTCCTGCAGAGACTCAGAATGCAGGATCCTGGATATATGTTACTGTTATCACCACGCTTTCCATAGCATTGTGTTTTATTACGTTCCTTTGCTCCTTTCTAAATTCTCAGTGACATGAATAAATTCTACATTAGTAAAGCAAATAGATTTGCCCCATAGCTAGGGTAGTGAATAGGGATGGAAGATAAATACCTGACAGTCTTTAAACCCCAGGTAAGTGTTTATGCTCACTAAAGTATAAAGAATCGCACTGGAAGAAGCTGGTTATCCCAGGGTAATGGTCAGTGACAGCACCGCAGAGCCCAAGCGAGACTGGTTGTGACCATATCCTCATTTTTGTTCTTCTGAAAAAACACTTCCTGGGGTTGCTCTCAGGTGAATTTTGGTGCAATGAAATCATGACCATAATCATCTATTACTTAGGACTCTCTTGCCAAATGCTTCTTCAACTCCACGGTACATTTGATAAAGACTCTTTTAAACTTGAAAAAGCAAAATCTACATTTAGCCAATATTCCATAGAATACAGAACTTTCTACATTGACTGGGTGGGTCATTCACAAAAAGTGATGGAAGGTGTCCCCAAATTGCTGCATTTTGGCTGTTGTGACTGTCAGCCAAGCATCTTCTTTTCCAGAATCTTTCCAAGTTTTACTTTGCAGCGTAGGCTGCATACACAAAGTGAAGGCAGAGAATTCCGACATGAGGTGAAGTCGTTTCTCACCTCTATCACTCGTCGTGTTTTGAGTGAGGCTGAGGCTGTGCTTCTGTATAACACAGAAATAGCTCAAGTATCAATAAGAGCAAAGTCAAACAACTGCTAATTTTCTAAATCTATTTTTTCTCCTAACTTAATGGCCCTTGTTGAAATAGGATTATATCCAACTGATCCATGTTATGTATGCTTTATTTTCAAAAGCCCCCTTCTGGGCTCATTCATTTCTTCTCTTTCTCAATTTTCTTTGACACTAAGAGCATTTGAAACATGCTTGTTAGAGCATTTAAAAACAAAAAACAATGCTCTTGGTGTTTCTTCTTTCCTGAACCGAGGTTGATTGACCAATGGAATCTCTCAAGACGATTCAGGCTTGGAAAGTTTGTTTTGATCCTAAAATGTTAATGATGTCTCTTGAAATTTGGTAGGTCTAATGTCAAGAAAGAACCTCAAAGATTTTCATATCTTTTCAAAATGTGTTTTATAATTGTTTTGCTTATACTAAATGACCTTGTTTATGTACACTGTCAATATTATCATGTAACAAATAAATTTATTTTTAAAACAAAGCATACATATATTTACTTCGGAATTTTCTGTTAAATGAATTATTAATAGAAATAAATTTGAACATTATTGCTGTAAAAAACCTTATATTTTATAGAGACTACCTCTAATATGTTGGAAATAGTCTCTACTGACCACATGTTTTCTTGGAAACTAAAGAATGTGGAATTGTGGTGGACACAATTGAGATTGTCTGCCCAACAGCCTGGCCATATTTTGAACCCCACCTTCAGCTACATTTGGTTGGTTTAAGGTGCGCACTTAATTGGAGTCATTCTAGGGGCATTGGGAACTTGAACCGAAGTTAGTCTTCTTCGGGATTTTGGGGTATAAAAATGTCCATTTTGAAGCTATTGGCAGTCATGTTTTGCTCCAAGTGGACCAGAAAAGCAAAAGAAGCTAGTCAGAGCAGAACAGAGATGACACTCAAGGTCCCTGACAGTCTGAGTCCCCGTTACATGTGTTCTCAAAGTTTAGCCTTACGCCATTCCTGTCTGTGGGCGCCATAATGCATGTTAGTATCTTTATAATAAATTCCTCATTTGGCTTAAACTAGTTCTATTTGGGTTTCTGTAACTTGGAACCAATACCCTGATCGACTCCAGTGCATCATGAGATTGTGGACAACAGTTTCTTAAAGCAGAAATGACATTCTATGTCATCTATGAAACAGATATCAAATTTATGAAACAGAATATCACATTATGGTGTTCAAATCGTGCCTTTAATTGTATTAGAGGATCATTTCTAGTAACAATATTCAATTGTCACCATATGGCCATTCAGGACGGTGGTTGGAGGGGAACATGGAGAGGGAGCAGGGAGTTCAGCAAGCGTCGATTGGGAACCTTCTGTACTCTGGGTGCTATGCCACCCACTAGGACAAATGCTAAGGAGGAATAGACAAGGTCCTGTAGGAAGTTTACAGTTTAGAGGAAGAAATAGCTACTTACTGATCATTTCAGTACCATTTGGTGCTCTGAGAGAGGCTCAGGTTATCATGGGATCAAGGAGGAGGGTGACAGCCACTTTGGAAGGAATAAGGGAAGACTCCTGAAGGCAATTACATCTGAGCTGATGACTGACTCTGAGAAATAAAGGTCTCTGCCCCGAATTTCAGTAAGTCCGGATATTTCTAGGATTCTTGTCAAATTCTACGGAATTTCTTGGAAAGCTCTAGCAGTGGAGGGACGGGTGGGTGTTGCTACAAGAGAATAAGAGAAGAGAAGGAAGCAAGGCTTCATGCTTTGTTCCAGAATGCTCAGGCATGACAGAGTAGAGTATATGGGCATACGAGCTGGGAGGTGAGAGGTTCCTGCTTCCAATGATGTTATATTATTAAATGATGGGCTGAGATAAGGGGAGAGTTTTTGATTTCTTTCCTGAAGTGGATTATTTGGGCCTTTCGCATTTCGTACTCTATATCTTTGCTCATGGTGTAGGCAAGTTACATAGAGAGTGGGGGAAAATGTTCTGGGTCAAATAGCTTTCTATTTGGATAAGGTCCTGGTTTGCGCAAAATTTTGTGAATGAAATCCAGGACGTATTTCAGTTCCCTTGGCTTTAAGACCAAGCTATTGACTTAATGAGACCTTCATTTTAGTATATCCTGCAGAGATTTTATGAAAGCCTAAATATATTGGTGCATTCTATCATTCATTCATTCAAAAGTATTTAATTAAGTACCAACCTAGTGCCAAGTACCTTAGGTGCTGGGCCCTCATTAGTGAAGAAAACAGTTAAAAATATCTGTGACCTCATGGAGCTTGTATTATAGTGGATACACACTTTCATAGCATGGAATTTAAAACAAGGCTCAGCCAAGAAGTTATGTTATCCAGAGGACATTGTCACTGACTTTTAACCTATCCCGCTGTTTTGGAGCATGAAACTGAAGACAGCATTTACAGAATGACTCAGTATATGGTAGAATGAGTAGATTTCTCTTGATTGCCAAATAATGTACATATTTTAATAATGACTGTCAAGAGCAAAAAAAGTTTAACTATGTTCCTTTGGTATAAAAATCTTGGTTTATACATTTTTTTTTTTTTTTTTTTGCTATGGTTGATGAATGTGGGTGCTGCATTTGGGCATCTGCTCTTCTTCAAAGAATTCTCTATACTTCAGAATATTTTTCTGCAAAGTAACCTGTTTCCACATGATCATCTTTGGCAGCTGAGCGTTAATACTGGAACATAAAGTGCAAATAGTCTATTCTTGCCTGTTTGCTAATGTTACTGGATCCTGGGAATGCGTATCTTATAATAACATCTAGTTGGCACTTCTGTAAACCATTCTTCCCTGGGACCTGTCAGCTATTGGTGTTTGAAGTAGTCTGAAATTCTATATTAGGAAACTAAATAAGCTATAAACCTCCAAAAACTATATCAGCGATTATTTTCAGGAGAGAAATTATTAGGAATGTTTCTGCTATTGCAAATTTCAAAATGTGGATCTCTAGGTATGTTTAGTCAACAATTACAGTCAGTACTTGTATTCTAAAAGAAATGTTTAACCAAAAATGTTTTTAAAGACTTTTTCCTCCACATTTTGTTCTTCTTACTCAAGTTTAAGCTACAAAAATAAAAATAAATGTGTGACAGAGGTACTTCAAGAGGGGTTTTCTTTTTTATTCTCCTTCAGTTTTTTTAAAATAAGTCAAACAAACAAAATTCTTCACCAACACAGAACTCCTTAATGTCACTTGCTGTGGCAAGTGTAATTATTCTTATAAGATGTAAGCAGAATAATAAAAGATTTTGAAACTCTGTGATCCAAGCTAGATAACTATTTTCTGTATGTTGGGTTTTAGTAAAAAGTCAGAGAGAACCTTTATCTGACTTACTCTCTAGAAGCATTTTTGAACACTTCTAAATATTAATTTTAATAATTAAATACTAATTAAAATACTAATTTTAATAAACCTGTTTCTGGCGTATTCTTTTTTAACACCCTAGGAACATTTGTTTACTCAATGAACCGGAACTAGAAATTCTAAAAATAATAATTTACACAATGTTTTGTGTTTGGTTGGTAGGTTTCGTTTGTTTTACTCCTAAAGTAAAGGTACTCTACTCTTGGGTACTGTCCCACTGTGCCTCCTCACTCCACTGCGCTTCATAATATCTCAACTCTTGGGGCCGGCCCGGTGGCGCAGCGGTTAAGTTCGCACGTTCCACTTCTCGGCGGCCTGGGGTTCGCTGGTTCGGATCCCGGGTGCGGACATGGCACTGCTTGGCAGCCATGCTGTGGTAGGCGTCCCACGTATAAACTAGAGGAAGATGGGCACGGATGTTAGCTCAGAGCCAGGCTTCCTCAGCAAAAAGAGGAGGACTGGCAGTAGTTAGCTGAGGGCTAATCTTCCTCCAAAACAAAACAAAACAAAACAAAAAAATATCTGAACTCTTGAGCAAACCAGTGTTCCCCATCATTCTATAAAAGGTGAAGGGATAGGGGGACACTGGCTTGTGAACTATTGCAATGCCAAGGCTACAAGCGTAGGATCTTTATACAGACAGATCTAGGCTACAACCCCAGGTCTGTCACTGACTGGGAGGCCCTGGACAAGTTACTTCAACCTACTCTTGCTCTCACCACCAAGGGGAAAATAAATAATAAATAGGGTGCGTTGAGAGGACTAGATGAGATAATGCCTGCAAAATGCTTAGCCCAGCACTTGGGATATTTTAAGCACTCTCTAAGTAAGGGTTCAATTAATGTTAGTTATTATTAGTAAGATCAATAACAGTGATGATGATGATGATGATGATGTTCTTTAATCACTCTTAAGGAAAACAAGAAATTCTTTTTGGAAGCTGAGTCACTGCATTGACAGTGAAAGTACTCTGTATTTTTAAGTTTTTATGATCCCTATGGGAAGGAATGTCTTTCTGCTCTTGTCGGGACAAGCCATGTTTAGGTGAAGAATTCCAGCTCAGTGACTGGTCCTATGAAATTGCCTCATTTCTCTCCCTATGTTCCTCCTCTCTCCCTTCCCTACTCCCCCCTCGAAAGTACTCAAGGAGAAAAATTAAGGAAGAATTATTAGAATGCTATTGAAAATAATTAGAGGCCTAATAATTTTTAAATTATGCTGAGATAATTTAGCTATTTTTGGAAGTAGAGTTGGACTTTACTGCTTGTACACACAACATCACTGGAGGTGTCAGAAATAGCTTGGGCCAGGGACGGGAATAACCTCTCGTGTTTGCTATTCACAATGTGCCTGCACGGTAAGAATTATTATACCCATTTCCCTGATAATAAACCTAAGGCTCAGGAAGCTTAAGTACCCTTGCAAATCTTATTACTAGTAAATCATTGTCAACTGCCTCTTAATTTTGGTATCTCAGACTTTGATATAAACGTGCACTGAAATTATCTACCTGCCAAATGAAAAGAAACAGAAATGTGTTGTTCTGGACTGCCAGTTGGTTAAATAACCGATTACCAAGACTATGTGGTTGACAAAACTTTGAGACATTTTGAAAAGTGAAATAGTGAACAGGAATAAAATAAGAGGATTCTGTAGCAACCAGCTGATTAGTTTTTTGTTTGTTTTTAAAATGCAAACTTTCAGCCAGGTTTAACAGGCTTAGCTATTTTTTCTTAAGTTAAAATATCTGAAAATAGGAGAGAAGGACATTGAGTATATGAATAAAACATATAGATTGAACAAGATGGCATGCTCACTAATGTAAGGAATGCATATTGTGCTCTTATTAGAGAGTATTTAATTTGATGAGACCAAGTAATTTTTCGAACCACAAAGGATACGAAGAGGTAAACAGCCTGTAAAGTATTTAGCTGTTCCTGAAGCTTTTACAAATAGTAAAGCTTTACACAAATTGGTGTAATTTAAAAAATATTTTTCCAATAACCAAAATTAACTCCACATTGCTCGAGTCTCTTGAATTCAATGAAACTTCATTAATTTAAACCCCACCAATCTAGAATTTGTCACCGTTCAAGCTGGATTAGGCAGATGTTTACCTTCATGATAATTAAGAAGTAGTATTTTTAAAAAATCATAGGGGAGATGTTAATGTTGTAAACCTTTCCAATACATTGAAAATTACACTTTAACATCTTTTTTCATGGTAATAACATCACCTCATGCGACATCAGTCACTTGTTTAAAATCAAACTTTTCATTTTTGTAAATCACCTTCAGATTCTAATTCACTTGGTTACATGTCACTGAAAGCTGACAGTGAACATGCACACACGTGTTCTAAGTGCAGGGAGAGTGGAGAGGAGAACAAGAGACAGAGTAGTTTTTCTAGTAGGAGAAAAGACATATACACAAATAGTTATAATAAAAAGCCACGTAAGTGCGTTCATTCATCCAATGAATATTCAGCATTTACTATATGCATAGCATAGGGCCAAGGGCTCAGGATAACAGGATGAACTAGCCTTGGTCTGTGGCCCCAAGAATTTTGTTCTCTAACAGAGAAAATGAGAGTTTTACATGTGCAAATAATCCCTTGCTAGTATGGGCTAGGTATTGAAGGGATTAGGGAAGACTGCTCAGAAGCGGTGGCAGCCATCTAGGCCTGGAAGAATGAGTGGGATGTGATAGGGAAGTAGAGATAAGAAGGCGTTCCTCTAGGGAGGTTCAAGCTGAGATCAAACTAACCCTTTCCTGCTGGGTCATCATCTGTGTGGAGAGGCTCTGAGTTACCTCAGTAGCCCACTTTGAAGCAATGGCTGGTCAGCCTATGACCAGGAGGTAAGGGATATTCATTCTCTTCCTGTTCCAGATGCTGCCTCACTTACTTTTCCTTAAAGTGAATCTGTACTGGACACCTCTGTAGCATCCCCATTTCAGTGTTCAAGATAAGAACAGGTAGGGAAGAATTTGGACCCAATCAGGGTCATCCCAGGCCTTCAGAGGGACTCCCAGGGCCTATCTCTCTACTTCCCCCTCACAGTATTCTCCCTTCAGATACCCTCTCTCCTCCCTGTTCCATGCAATCTAGTTCCTCTTTCCTAATCCGGTCTCAGTCTCCTCAGGTTCTTCTGGTGTCTCACGAGTTTAGCAGCTTTAGTCATCGAATACCTGTGTCTTTTCACAAGAAGGGATGGGCTTTATCTTGAGGTCTGCTAGCTTCTTTCCTTCCCCCTTTCTAGGTAAGGTGGAGAAATATAGAGGGCTTCCATGATTCTTTATTAAGTATGCAATCAAGCAAACCATTCTCCACATACCCATCCCAAAGTAATCTGTGTCCCCATTATTAGAGAATTTTTTACACTATTTCTTGGAAACTAATATCTCGGCATTATTATGCTTGGCAAGCATTTCTGCCTCCCACTCCCACCCCCTGAATTACATCACAAAGCTTTCTCTCTTTAATAAAGAGCACCTTAGGAAAGGGGAGGAGGTGAGTTCATCCCACTACAGAACTTTAGATAAGGTCTAAGTCCTGGGAAGGAAGAGGAGCTGGATCTTTTCTATTGGTAAGAGATCTATAGGCTGGATGAGAGATCAATAAGAAAGTAGGGAGAAGAATTTCACTTGGAGACAGCAACCATTACAAGTAAGATTATGTGGGTTTGTAAATATGGGACACATTTGGAGAAGGCTGTATGGAAGAATGTTGAGAGATAAGAGAAAGACACCCAGTCAAATTTGAATTTCAGATGAACAAAAAATAACATTTTCGTATAAATATGTTCTAAACATTGCTGTTTAACTGGACATTCTGTATTTTTATTTGCTAAATCTAACAACCCCAGTATGGAAGAGCCCAGCATGGGGTGTTTGGGGAATATGCTTGAAGATGAGGCTGTCAGGTAGGGACAGGACAAGGCCATGGCATCTGATATGTCATGCTACAAATTCTTGGACTTTACTGGACAGGAAAGACAAAGCTTTTTGAGCAGGCAAGTGACATGATAAGACACATCCTTTAGGAATATAATTCTGCAGGCATTGAGAATGGTAAATTGGAAAGCTGAGCGATCAAAGGCAGGAGAAATGACAGGAGCTGGAATTGGGAGGTATAAATATAAGGCTATGATGTACTCTGGGCATTTTGGTGCAAGAATCAACATGATTTTGTGATCTGTTGAATTTGAGGATGTGAGAGAAGGAAGCATTGGAGAAGACTGATAGCTCCAGACTCATGACCAGGCAGTTCTTGGTGTGATGAACTGAGATATGGATTGGAGGAGGAGGAGCATGCTGGCGGTGGAAGCTAGGGTGAGATAGTAGAGATAATGATTTTGGCTTAAAAAAATGAGATTTGAGGACTCTGGGAACATTTTTATTTTAAAGATTGGCACCTGAGCTAACATCTGTTGCCAATCTTCTTTTTTTTCTTCTTCTTCTTTCTCCCCAAAGTCCCCCAGTACATAGTTGTATATTCTAGTTGTGAGTGCGTTTGGTTGTGCTATGTGGGACGCCACCTCAGCATGGCCTGATGAGTGGTGCCGTGTCTGCGCCCAGGATATGAACCGGCAAAACCCTGGGCTGCCAAAGCAGAGCGCGTGAACTTAACCACTCAGCCACGGGGCCGGCCCCTCTGGGAAGATTTTTGTAGAGGATCTAGCAAGCAATTGGGAATGTAGACTTGGAGATCGAAAAAAGTCCAGGTCAAGAAAAAGATGAGTGTTGAGCAGGGGAAAGAAATAATGAAACAACAGCTTTGAGAAGAATCGTCCAAGAGTACTGGAGATGGACTAAGAGGCACAGATGCTGAGGTCCTGAGGAGAAACCTGTATCTTGATTTGCAGTATCTTGATGTGCAATAATAAGGGAAAAGTAGAAATGGAGAGATAAGGGGTAAAACCTGGATCCACTTCAAAAGAAAAAATCTAGCAGGATTTGACATTAGATACAGTTGGGAATAAATGAGAAAAGGAGGAGACAGAGGTGCCTTTGATTCTGTCAGAAGGGAGACTAGAAATGCCGTGTTCATGACAGCAAGAGCAAGGTGAGCTGGGAGCTGACTTTAGGGACAGACAAGCTTCCACTGCACCTTCATTGAGTTTCAGGTTGCCTATCGAGCATCTAAGTTAAGATATCTTGCTGATACTTGCAATCTATAAATTGTACTCAAGGGTTAAAAATACAGATTTTGCAAAGAGGTGGAACGACAAAAGTGAATGGTATTTCTGAAGGTGTGAATATAGGCTAGGAGCTTTAACATTCAGAGCTGCTGTGAACTCCTTGAAAAATGCAAACTTGTGTGGGTGTATTTCAGTAAAAAAATGCGACTCACACTCCAAATTGGTTGTGCAGAAAAAAATCTAATAAATTAATTTAGTCCATTACTAATTAGCTTTTCTCTCCTGAATGCTCATATGCTGGTAAGTGGGGAAATAAACTAATTAAACATTCAATCTGGTTTGGACTTAGCCCAAATGAGTAATGTAAAAAGTCCCTTCCAGAAATCTCCTGAATTCCTTGGAATACAAAGCTCAGGTTCTCACAGAGTCTCCATCTCTTCCTATTTCTCTCACTAAAGTGGTCTGCAGGGGATGACAAAAGGGGCTTCCGTCTCACGTGGGTCCTTGGATTGTTCTGGCTGGCATCCACTATTATCTGGGGGCATATCGCCTGGCCTGACTACTGTATTCTGCTGGCCTTGGATGCTGAATTCTGAGGCGAGTGACCTCATGGTCCTATCTGTTGGCCCAGGCATGATCCCGGGGAGCAGTGACCATCCTGTCCTTGCTGACTTGACTTCTCCTCATATCTTATTGGCTTCAATCACCTCATCTGGCCTCTGACTCAACGGTCCATCATAGCCTCCATGGTGTTAGCTCACTCTGCTGGGGCAGGCCATGGGTAGGGTGTCTACTTTCAACTCAGCATCCAGACCACAAAGAAACTGATGCATGCAGGGAAACTAAGCTTCCTGGTTGGCAGTAGCTGACTATCACGGCCAGGGAAGACTAGGGCAGGGTTACGTACTCAGTGAGGCAAAAGGAGAAAGACCTCAAGCAGAGAAGCAGAGAATTGGAGGCGTGTGAGGTAGGAAGGTAGAGTTTCTAGATCTGTGGAACTGACATCCAGGTTGTGGTGGTGGCATTGGCACACGGCTTCCCTTCAAGTCTGCCAACCTTTCTTCTGCTTCACTGCAGTGACAGAAGCAGAAGTCAGAGTGCAGAGGGATGAGAGAGGTGGAGACAGAAGTGGATGTAGACAAAATGCCCTCGGGGATGAAGGCAAGCAATGAGAGTGGCTAGAATTTAGCTGGGGTCATCAGGGAAAATCCACACACCACACGTGTTTATTCCCTTCCTCTTTCCCTCCCACCCTCCCTCTCATCTTCTCTCTTTCTCTCTCTCCTCCTCTTCTTTTTCTTATAATTGATT